>NC_136269.1:25577205-25979705 GCF_964187855.1 Myxine glutinosa
CTCTCTTTTCTTCTTATATCCCTTTTGCTCTTCTCTCCCTCTCATTCTCTCTCACTTTACCTCTCTGTCTTTGCCTCTCCCTTCTCCGTCTCTCTCTACCCCACCTCTACCTCCCCAAATGTTCTCCACCCAGGCAGCCTCACATCCATGATATCAGTTCCTCGTTCTTAGACGTTGGAATTTGAAAATTGACTAAATATCCCTTGTACACAACTTTTGAAGCCCTTGAGGCATCGTGATTCTTTGTAACATAAATCACGGAATATCCCCTGCCTTGGAGGCAAGCCAACTGCAGGGCTGACATAATGCAATAAGGAATTTTTCATCACGATGTCATTGTGCATTGTTTGTGCTCTTTTTCCCTCAAAATGACATCTAGCATTGTGTCAGGTTTGTTTTTTGTTTAAAATGCCATGTGAATGAAACAACGTCACAATTAAATTATTTTACATCATTACAAATACACCATGCTCCAAAACAATGAAGTCTAAAATGAAGATAAACAGTGAGAAACTAGAACGCCACTCAGTAGAGCGCATACTCCCGCCGTGGGTCAAGTTGGGATAGTACGATTTCACAAAAGTTTGAGGAGTAGTTCAGTGACAAGACAAGACAACACAAGACAGACACTGCACAGATATATATATATATGACTAGAACGCCACTCAGCAAAGCGCATACTCCCGCCGTGGGTTTAGTTGGGATAGTACGTTTTGTTTAACATCCCCTCTCCCCAAAACAATAAATGAAAAAGAAAGTAGGCCCTAACTGTCAGATAATCTATTTTGATATATCTCGGAATTGGAGGAGAAAAACATCATTTAAGAATAAGAATAAAAACTTTAATGCAGTAAAACAGAAAAAATCTTTCCCAAAAAAATTCCTGGATCGGGAATAATATCCTGAGCTTCACCAAAAACTAATCAATTCTTCCTTATCCCAAGGGCCATCATCCCACCAACTTTCATCCAAATCCGTTCAGAACCTTTCCAGATATCTTCTCCACAAACACACGAACATATGAACACACACACACACACACACACACACACACACACACGGACGGACACGATCGAATGCATTACTCCCGCAATGTAAAAAAAAAAAAAACAAGGCAATTTCACTTACATTTTCGGATTCAGCGTTCAATTCTATATAAGTGAGTGTATTTTGAGGCATGTGACTTCAAATAAAATTGTAAGCCAGGAAAAACGTTCGTTTCATTCCTTAGGGATACAACATGTAAAACTGGCCCAAACGTCAAAACAAAACTCGCTCATTTTAAGTCGTACAAGCTAATGCGATCACTCATTCTTCTGGGAAGAATCCCGTGCACATGCTTGTCACACTTATAACTCACCTAAGTCTTTAGAAGTTCATCAAATACTGGCACCGCGATTGACATTCGCTGAGGTAAATGTTGACATCTCTTCTGAGGTAAAAAAAAAAAAAAACAGTTTTAAAGCATTATACGTATCAACCGATACATTTTATGAAACGGGGAAACCTAATACACACCTTGGTGGTTTTAAAATGACAGAATATGTCTTTATTCGAAAAAAAAGAACCTTGAAGATGACTCTGCTAACAAAATACACCGCTCTAACGCATAACCACGAGTTTAAACTACATTTACAAGAAATATGGAAACTATTTTCATATCACAATGTAAAATATAGAATATATAGAAGATAATGTAAAAAAAAAATGAGCCCTATCTTCCAATGGGAAACAATCCTTCAAAAAATTCCTGAATCCGGATTAATATCCTGAGCTTCACCAAAAACTAATCAATTCTTCCTTATCCCAAGTGCAATCATCCCACCAACTTTCATCCAAATCCGTTCAGAACTTTTCCAGATATCTTGTTCACAAACACCCACACACACACACGGACGGACGGACACGATCGAATGCATTACTCCCTGGCGGGAGTAACAAAAAAACAACGGAGTTAACAACACGAATAGTTATTTATTAAATGAATAAAACGTTTCCACTAATACCATTGGCTCATGGATAATCGGTCCTCAAGCCTGATCTCTCCTGAGCTGTTCATGTCATTGTGTATTCTGGTCATGCCTGCTGTGCCAGCTTCCTATGATCTCCACTCCCAAGCCAGTAATAGCATGCAAGATCATTGTAAACAGCATCACAGAGTTTAGCATCGAGTGGCAGGATAGCTGACATCTGAGTCGGGTGGCCTTGGGTTGTCTCCACATTTGCCTCAAATTCATCTAAACGCATTTGCCTGCGATGTGCGGTGGCAGCACCAAGCCAATGATCAATTGCAATTGAAATGCAGGTTATAATTCCGCTCGGCGTGTTATTGGAAGTGTAACTTGCGAAAGAAATGCACCATTCGACTGGTATAGGGAACTCTCATCACTTAAGTTACATTTAAGAGTCAGCACACTGGCCTTTCCCAAATGCCTGGAAACTGCTGTTTCATGTCAGCTGTTTTCAGTTTCATTTCAGCTGTTCTGTTTGCTGCGTCTCCTTCAGATGGAGAAGTAAAATCCAGCCAACCCATCAATATTTATTTTGTGAACATTAAATATTATAATAATAGCTCTTACAAGGAGTAGGCTATTGAGTGCTGTTGTCCTGTCTAAATTACCTGCTTGGGGTTGCTTGTGGAATTAACATTGCTAATCTGTGGACAATATTACATTTAACCTATTTGTCTTGACCAAGATTACATTTTACCTGTTTGTTTTGGCCAAGATTACATTTTACATGTTTGTGTTGGCCAAGATTACATGTTACCTGTTTGTGTTGGCCAAGATTACATTTTAACATATTTATATTGAAGAAGATTACATTTTAACTTGTTTGTGTTGGACAAGATTACATTTTAACATATTTATATTGAAGAAGATTACATTTTAACATGTTTGTGTTGGAAAAGATTACATTTTAACATGTTTATATTGAAGAATATTACTTTTTAACATGTTTGTGTTGGCCAAGATTTCGTTTTAACCTGTTTGTGTTGGACAAGATTACATGTTACCTGTTTGTGTTGGCCAAGATTACATTTTAACTTGTTTGTGTTGGCCAAGATTATATTTTAACATGTTTGTGTTAGAAAATATTACATTTAAACGTGTTTGTGTTGGCCACGATTACATTGTACCTGTTTGTGTTGGACAAGATTACATTTTACCTGTTTGTGTTGGACAAGATTACATTTTAACATGTTCTTGTTGGAAAAGATTACATTTTACCTGTTTGTCTTGGCCAAGATTACATTTTAACATTTTTATATTGAAGACGATTACATTTTAACTTGTCTGTGTTGGCCAAGGTTACATTTTACCTGTTTGTGTTGGCCAAGATTACATTTTAACATTTTTATAGTGAAGACAATTACATTTTAACTTGTTTGTGTTGGCCAATATTACATTTTAACATGTTCATGTTGGAAAAGATTACATTTTACCTGTTTGTCTTGGCCAAGATTACATTTTAACTTGTTTATATTGAAGAAGATTACATTTTAACTTTTTTGTGTTGGACAAGATTACATTTTAACATGTTTGTGTTGGAAAAGATTACATTTTAACATGTTTATATTGAAGAAGATTACATTTTAACATGTTTGTGTTGGCCAAGATTTCGTTTTAACCTGTTTGTGTTGGCCAAGATTACATTTTAACATGTTTTTGTTCGAAAATATTACATTTTAACATGTTTGTGTTGGAAGAGATTACATTTTAACTTGATTGTGTTGGCCAAGATTACATTTTAACATGTTTGTGATGGAAAAGATTACATTTAACATGTTTGTGTTGGCCAAGATTACATTTTAACATGTTTGTGTTTGAAAATATTACATTTTAACATGTTTGTGTTGGAAAAGATTACATTTTAACTTGATTGTGTTGGAAAAGATTACATTTAAACTTGATTGTGTTGGCCAAGATTACATTTTAACATGTTTGTGTTGGAAAAGATTACATTTTAACATGTTTGTGTTGGAAAAGATTACATTTTAACATGTTTGTGTTGGAAAATATTACATTTTAACATGTTTGTGTTGGCCAAGATTACATTTTAACATGTTTGTGTTGGAAAATATTACATTTTAACATGTTTGTGTTGGAAAAGATTACATTTTAAGTTGTTTGTGTTGGCCAAGATTACATTTTAAGTTGTTTGTGTTGGCCAAGATTACATTTTAACATGTTTGTGTTGGCCAAGATTTCGTTTTAACATGTTTATATTGAAGAAGATTACATTTTACCTGTTTTTGTTCGCCAAGATTACATTTTAAGTTGTTTGTGTTGGCCAAGATTACATTTTAACATGTTTGTGTTGGCCAAGATTTCGTTTTAACATGTTTATATTGAAGAAGATTACATTTTACCTGTTTTTGTTGGCCAAGATTACATTTTAAGTTGTTTGTGTTGGCCAAGATTACATTTTAACATTTTTATATTGAAGATGATTACATTTTAACTTGTTTGTGTTGGCCAAGATTACATTTTAACATATTTATCTTGAAGATGATTACATTTTAACATGTTTGTGTTGGCCAATATTTCGTTTTAACCTGTTTGTGTTGGCCAAGATTACATTTTAACTTGTTTGTGTTGGCCAAGATTACATTTTAACATTTTTATATTGAAGACGATTACATTTTACCTGTTTGTGTTGGCCAAGATTACATTTTAACTTGTTTGTGTTGGCCAATATTACATTTTAACATTTTTATATTGAA
This sequence comes from Myxine glutinosa, assembly GCF_964187855.1. Lineage (NCBI taxonomy): Eukaryota > Metazoa > Chordata > Myxini > Myxiniformes > Myxinidae > Myxine > Myxine glutinosa. Next base: position 25,581,932 of record NC_136269.1, read on the forward strand.
GATGATTACATTTTAACTTGTTTGTGTTGGCCAAGATGACATTTTTACATGTTTGTGTTGGAAAAAATTACATTTTAACTTATTTGTCTTGGACAATATTACATTTTAACATGCCTATATTGAAGAAAATTACATTTTAACTTGTTTGTGTTGGACAATATTACAAATTAACCTGTTTGTGTTGCACAAGATTACATTTTACCTGTTTGTGTTGGAGAAGATTACATTTTAACCTGTTTGTGTTGCACAAGATTACATTTTACCTGTTTGTGTTGCACAATATTAGATTCTAACATGTTTGTGTTGCACAAGATTACATTTTACCTGTTTGTGTTGCACAAGATTACATTTTAACTTGTTTGTGTTGCACAAGATTACATTTTACCTGTTTGTGTTGCACAAGATTACATTTTACCTGTTTGTGTTGGAGAAGATTACATTTTACCTGTTTGTGTTGCACAAGATTACATTTTAACTTGTTTGTGTTGCACAAGATTACATTTTACCTGTTTGTGTTGCACAAGATTACATTTTACCTGTTTGTGTTGGAGAAGATTACATTTTAACCTGTTTGTGTTGCACAAGATTACATTTTACCTGTTTGTGTTGCACAAGATTACATTTTAACATGTTTGTGTTTGAAAAGATTACATTTTACCTGTTTATATTGAAGAAGATTACATTTTAACTTGTTTGTGTTCGCCAAGATTATGTTTTAACCTGTTTGTCTTGACCAAGATTACATTTTGACATGTTTGTGTTCGCCAAGATTATGTTTTAACCTGTTTGTGTTGACCAAGATTACATTTTGACTTGTTTGTGTTCGCCAAGATTATGTTTTAACCTGTTTGTGTTGAACAAGATTACATTTTAACACGTGTATATTGAAGAAAATTACATTTTAACATGTTTGTGTTAGCCAAAGAACAACAAAAAGAGAGGAGGGAAACAACAGCAGCAGGGCTGAGGGCCAAAATAGACAGGGACGGACAAACAGAGGACGTGGGTAAGAATGAGGGTTTGGGGGGGGGGGGGGGTAGCCAAAATCATGGTTTAAGATTAGGAAGGATCTGATGGTGGTGAACTGCTGGCTTGAAGCATGGTGTAGATGTAACTATCCTGTTTGTGTTTTTTAACCCAGAAGAACCCGGATAGACAGATTTAAGCAGATACTCCCCAGTCTCAAACGCAGGAAACAGTTTTAAGCTACTGTACCTGAGATTACATTTTAACATGTTTGTGTGTGTGGGTCCACACAGCTGTGTAACAGCTGTGTAACAGTCCACACAGCATCAGGATATGGAATATTTGTAATTCATATGGAGTGACGAATGCAATTGACGAGAATGTGGAAGTTGATTCCACAGGTTGGGTAAAAGAGGAACAAATGAGTAGAGGTGAGTAGTGGTCCAGGATTTGGGGAATTGCACCAGAAGGGGGGATGCTGGTGGCTAGCATACACCCTGCAGAAACCTGAGGAGACAAAGTAAGGAGAGTGCAGAGGGTGCAATACCAAAAGGAGGAGGAGGAGGAAGACAGGAGAAATCACCTACATGTCTGCGAAGGTAAAGGGAAAGGAAATTCCAATGATCTTGAAGGCCTTGGTTTCCATGTCATCAAGCTGAGCAAGGTGTGAGGCAAGGGTTGTACTCCTTGGGACACTTCAGCCTTGACATGGAGAGGAGATGAAAGGATTTCGTTGAGACCCACCTGTTAGCTACTATTATGGAGGAAGTCAGCAAGCCATGTGTGGAATTGACCTTGGCTTCCATAGGCAGGGAGTTTCAAGAGCAATGTGGGATGCCAGACTGCATCGAAAACTTGAGATATGTCTATATCCAGCGAGACCGCCCTGATCTCTTCTCTGACATTGAGGGCCTCAGTCCATTGTTGGGAGAGAATAAGCTGCATGTCCAAGGTAGAGTGACCTGGTCTGAATCTGAATTGATGATCTGAGATTATTTTTTTTGTATACAAAGTCAAGGCTCGTGTAAGAGATAACACTTTAAACACGAAAACATGCACGGACTCATAAAACATACAATAAAGGGAGCGGGAGACAAGAGGGAGAGAGAGAGAGGAAAGCACACAAGCACAACAACAGCAGAGAACAGAGACGTCGGTAGATCTGTGGGAGGGGGAGGGCTGGGGGAAAAGGGAGGGGTACACGACATAAAGCAAATGAACACTACTCGGAATTTCAGGAAAGAAGTTGGAGATTGAAAGAGGTGGATTTGGGGTGTTTTAATGGGGGATGGAAAAGATTTTTTATTATTATTATTATTTTTGTATACAGAGTCGAGGCTCGTGAAAGAGCTAACAATTATCAAACAAACAAATCAAACAACAAGCAAACAAAGTATATAAAAAGGGGAGTGGTCGACAAGATGGGGAGAGAATGGGAGGAAGCACACAAATTCTCTGTTTTCCCAATCTTTTCACCCCATAGCCCTCTTCCTTGTGTAAATCACAACTCAAAAAAATCCCCAAAAAAAACATTTCCTTCTCTGTTCTCATTCGTTTATTCATTCTTATTCGTTCGTTCGTTCGTTCTTCGACCACGTGTTTCTCCCCCATTTCCCCAGATAGATTGTCAAATTTCAAGTCGTTATTTTATCGTCCATGCGTTATTGTTTTGATTATAGTTACTTTTGGTTTGAATTTCCTGTAACTTGTAATTATTTAATCGTGTTCTGCTCCTCGTGTGCGGCCTTGTAGTTGTACCCCCGTCGGTGTTTGTTATCTTAATCGTGTTTTGCTTGGCTCTTAGTTTTTTCCCTTCTACCCCGAACATAATACTCTGTCTAACGTTCTAAATCCCCACCTCCCCCACCCCCCCACCCCCAAAAACCAAACAAACAAAAAAAAAACCAAAAACATTTATTTTCCTTTCTCCACGTGTACTGTTGACTCATCCTGTATTTTCTGTCCAGGTGTGCTGTTCGCCCCGCCCCCATTAACTCCTTGCCATCCACCGTTTGCCCTTCACGTGACTCGTGGTGGTCCCTCTCGGCTCTCCCCCCGTTGGTATTTTTGTGCACATAAGATTGTTCACGGTTCTGTTTAAATATTATTTAAATATGTATAACCTTTCCCCTTCAGTGTTTTACTCAGTGGTATTTTACAACACGCTGTTTTTCTTCCTATTTAAAAGGCTTTTCTCAATTTCCTCTCCAACTCATTCCACCTCAAAAAAAAGAAATTCAATATCTTATACGTCTCCCTCACTACATGGTCTAAATTCACATTCATTCCATCCCTCCTCCATCATTCTGAACCGGATTGCTAACTTGAAAATAACAACAAACCCAATTTGTTTTCAATGTTCGTCTTTCATTAATCATCCACTTTCTAAACTCCCCTCTTGCCCCTCCCATCCAAATCCCTCCCCTTGCACCTACACTCCTAAACTCCCCCCTTGCCCCGCCACTCTTAAACTCCCCCCCTACCCCTCCACTCCTGAACTCCCCCCTTGCCCTTCCACTCCTGAACTTGCACCTAAACTCCCCTTGCACCTAAACTCCTAAACTCCCCACTTGCCCCGCCACTCTTAAACTCCCCCCCTACCCCTCCACTCCTGAACTCCCCCCTTGCCCTTCCACTCCTGAACTCCCCCCTTGCCCTTCCCCTCCTAAACTCCCCCCTCACTCCTCCCCTTCAAAACTCCCCCCCAACCCCTCCCATTCAAATCTCCCCCCATACCATTCCTCTCCAATTCTCCCTCCTCCCCCCTCCTCCTCAAAGCTGCCTCCTCCCCACTTCGTCTCCCTTCTATCTCATACCTCCACCCCCCCCAACCTTCTTCTTTCCTCTGCCCCCCCTCAAACAACCCCTCTCTGTGCCTCATCCCTTCACCTTCAAACCTTTCATCCTCCTCATCCTTCCCTTTCTTGGAACTCTTCTGCAATCGCTGACACACTAACAACTGCTCTCCCTACCTCCCCCTCTCATCCTTCATCTTACCCTACTCCTCCCCTCCCCTGTCCTGTACCCGATGCTCCCCCTCTCTCTTCATTAACGGTATGGACCTCAAACATCCGGGGCCTTCGCTCAAACCTGACTGATCTCTCCATACAGGTTGCTTCTGACAATCCAGACTTGATCTGCTTAACAGAGACTTTCCTCCTTCAAGATGTCTCTGATTCCTTAATATCTCTTCCTGGTTACTCCCTCCTCCGGTATGATAGACCTGAGCCTCGGTCTGGTGGTGGGGTGGCTATCTTTATCAAAAACTCTCTTCCTCACTCTCCTTGCACTGCCCTCTCTCCTCCTCACCCCCAGGAGTACCTCTGGCTACGGCTTCCTCTCCGCTCCCACCTTTTGTTCATATGTGTTCTGTACCGTCCCCCAAACAGTGATGACTCCATCTACATTTCACTGTCTGACAACATGGACCAACTTCTATCCACTCATCCCAACTCTCTCTTCCTCATATGTGGTGACTTCAATTGTCATCATGCCACCTGGTTGGGTGTGGGTTCCTCTCTCACCAGTCATGGCACCTCAGCAAAGGACTTCTGTGACTCACTGGGATTGACACAATCTGTCAATTTCCCGACCCGGATCTCAGCCAATGGAGTATCTTCTCTTCTAGACTTGGTTATGACTAACTTCCCTGCTAATGTCTGCTGCTCTTCTTCTGCTCCAATCGGTTCTTCTGATCATGTGCTTGTCAAAGTGGACATCTCTCTGGCCATTCTCAGAGAGCCTCCTCAGCGTCGACGAGTCTGGCATTTCACTCAGGCCGACTGGGACGGTCTTCAAGCAGCCATCAATAGTCTGGTTTGGTCTCCCATCTCCACTGCCTCTGACATGAATTCTTCCTGGGAATTCTTCCAAAGCAAACTGATCTCTCTCATGCACAGATTTATCCCATCTCGCCTTCAGTTGTCTTACCCTTCCTCCCGTCCATGGTACACTGAATCTTGTGGTGAGGCAGTTGCCCTGAAACAACTTGCCTTTGCCTCTTGGAAGGCTAATCCAACTGAAGGAAATCTCAGTTCCTTCCACCAAGCTCGGAACAAGTGTGTGTCTACCCTCAGGAGTGCCAGGAAGCACTATCTCTCCTCACTCAAGAATGAACTCTCAAACCTGTCTCCTTCCTCCAAATCCTGGTGGCGTCTGGTCAAATCCGTTTCTGGTGTTTGTTCCCCCTCCATCCCCTCCCTTACCTCAAATGGCCACACAGTTGACATCGCACGTGACAAAGCCGAATGCCTCAACTCTGTGTTTGCCTCAAAATCCTTAGTCCCAAACCCATCTCTCTCTGTTCCCACCTTTCCCAGTCGAACCAAACTGCTCCTGGACTCTGTGACCTTCTCTCCTGACAAGGTGGAGGAGCTTTTGTCAAACCTCGGCTCTGATTCTGCAACTGGACCAGACGGCATCAGCCCACTGGTCCTAAAATCCTGCTCTGCCGCTCTATCTCACCCTCTCTCTGTTCTTTTCACCCTATCCTTTGCTCAAGGTCATCTGCCAGCATCCTGGAAATCAGCAAACATTACCGCTTTACACAAAAAAGGTGCAAAAACAGATCCTTGCAACTACAGACCAATCAGCCTGCTCCCAATTATCAGCAAAGTCATGGAATCCATCATTGCTTCGGATATGAAATCTTTCCTCTTCTCCAATGGCTTGATCTCTGATCATCAATTTGGTTTCAGACCAGGTCACTCTACTCTGGACATGCTGCTTCTGCTGTCTCAACAATGGATGGAGGTCCTCAATGCCAAACAGGAAATCAGAGCTGTCTCCCTTGACATATCACGTGCCTTCGATACGGTCTGGCACCCAGCTCTGCTCACCAAACTCTCCTCCTATGGTATCCATGGAAATCTCCATGCATGGCTTGCGGACTTCCTCTCTGGTCGTAGTCAACGTGTGGCCCTGAATGGATTTCTCTCATCTCCCCTTCCCGTTCAGGCTGGAGTTCCCCAAGGCAGTGTGCTGGGCCCTGTGCTTTTTCTGGTCTTTATCAATGATCTCTCCGACTCTCTGGAAAATCCTCTGTATCTCTTTGCTGATGACTCCACTCTCTGCCGCTCCATTCCTCTTCCCTCAGATCGGCAGTCTGCAGCCTCCTCACTCTCTGAAGACCTGGACAAAATCACAGACTGGTCAAACATGTGGAACATGTCTTTCAATCCTGACAAATCTCACACTCTTACTATGTCTCTCCGAAAAGATCGACTGGACAACCCTCCCATCTACTTTCTCAACAATCCTCTCCAAGAAGTTCTGTCGCTCAAGCTTTTGGGTCTCACCATCTGCCATGATCTTTCTTGGGAAAACCACATTTCCAAGCTGGCCTCCAAAGCCAGTCGCCGACTGGGCATCCTCCGTCGTGCGAAGTCCTTCCTAGGCACACCTGAGCTCCTCACCACATACAAGGCTTTCATCCGCAGCTCAATGGAATACTGTTCTCCCCTATGGGCTGGTGCTCCTGCCTCACACCTGGCTCGGCTTCACGCTGTTGAATCCAAAGCTTTCAGAATCATTGGAATCTCCCGCGATGAAGCTATCTCTGAGGGCCTTTCACTCACTCACCACAGGCAGGTAGGTGGTCTTTCTGTCTTCTACCGACTCCTCTCCGGCCTTGCTCCCCCAGCTCTCTCTGTGCTCTGTCCCCCAAATATTCCTACAGGTCGCACAAGATCTGCCAGCCACCCTCTGATGGTTAAACTGCCGAAATCTCGGCTCTCTGCTCACCTTCACTCTTTCATTCCTCTTTTCTCCCGCCTCTGGAACAAACTCCCACACTCACTTCAATCACACTCCTCCATCCAGGTCTTCAAAACAGCTGTTCACCACCATCTCTTATCTTCCCCCATCCAAAACCTTGATCTTTTCTACCCCCACTAATTCACCCCAGATCCACCTTGTTTGAAATTCCAACTTCTTTCCTGGAAGTCTTGGCAGTGTCCATATGTTTTATACCTCTCCCACCCCCCGCCCCCCTTCCCATGCTTCCCCTCCAAAGCCCTCTCCCTCCCACAGTTCTCTCGATGTCTCCATGTCTCTCGGTCCCTGCTCTCAAATGTTGTGTTTGTGTCCTTCCCCCTCTCTCCCCATCTTGTCTACCGCTCCCGATGTTATTTGTTTTGTGTGTCTGTTTGTCTTTCTGTGTGATTAATGTTCGCTCTTTCACGAGCCTCGATCTTGTATACAAAACAAAACAAAACAAAACAAAACAACAACAAAAAAAAACACATTTGAGAGCAGGGACATCGGGAGAGGTTTTTGGAGGGAGAGGGCCTGGGTGGAGGCAGGATAGGTATAAAAACGCAAGGACACCAAGGACTTCCAGGAAAGAAGTCAAAAGTCACCTAAAAAAGTGGATTTGGGGTGAAATTAGCGGGGGTAGAAAAGATCAAGGTTTTGGATTGGGGAAGATAAGAGATGGTGGTGAACAGCCGTTTTAAAGACCTGGAGGGAGGAGTGGGATTGAAGAGAGTGAGGGAGTTTGTTCCAGAGGCGGGAGAAAAGAGGAATGAAGGAGTGAAGGTGAGCAGAGAGTCTTGATTTTGGCAGTTTAACCATAAGAGGGTTGCAGGCAGATCTTGTGCGACCTGCAGGAATATTTGGGGGACAGAGCCCAGAGAGAGCTGGGGGAGCAAGGCCGGAGAGGAGTCGGTAGAAGACAGAAAGACCACCAACCTGCCTGCGGTGATTAAGTGAAAGGCCCTCGGAGATAGCGTCATCACGGGAGATTCCAATGATTCTGAATGCTTTGGTTTCAAAAGCATGAAGACGAGCTAGGTGTGAGGCAGGAGCACCAGCCCAGAGGGGAGAACAGTACTCCATTGAGCTGCGGATGAAAGCCTTGTATGTGGTGAGGAGCTCAGGTGTGCCAAGGAAGGACTTCGCACGACGGAGGATGCCCAGTTGGTGACTGGCTTTGGAGGCCAGCTTGGAAATGTGGTTTTCCCAAGAAAGATCATGGCAGATAGTGAGACCCAAAAGCTTGAGTGACAGAACTTCATGGAGAGGATTATTCAGAAAGTAGATGGGAGGGTTGTCCAGTCGGTCTTTTCGGAGAGACATCGTAAGAGTGTGAGATTTGTCAGGATTGAAAGACATGTTCCACTGGTTTGCCCAGTCTGTGATTTTGTCCAGGTCTGCAGAGAGTGAGGAGGCTGCAGACTGCCGATCTGAGGGATGAGGAATGGAGTGGCAGAGAGTGGAGTCATCAGCAAAGAGATAGAGAGGATTTTCAGGAGAGTCAGAGAGATCATTGATGAAGACCAGAAAAAGCACAGGGCCCAGAACACTGCCTTGAGGAACTCCAGCCTGAACAGGAAGAGGAGATGAGAGAAACCCATTCAGGGCCACCCGTTGACTACGACTAGAGAGGAAGTCCGCCAGCCATGCATGGAGATTTCCATGGATACCAAAGGAGTAGAGTTTGGTGAGTAGAGCGGGGTGCCAGCCGTATCGAAGGCACGTGATATGTCGAGGGAGACAGCTCTAATTTCCTGTTTGGCATTGACGACCTCCATCCATTGTTGAGACAGCAGAAGCAGCATCTCCAGAGTAGAGTGACCTGGTCTGAAACCAAATTGATGATCAGAGATCAAGTCATTGGAGAAGAGGAAAGATTTCATATCCGAAGCAATGATGGATTCCATGACTTTGCTGATAATTGGGAGAAGGCTGATTGGTCTGTCGTTGCTAGGATCTGTTTTTGCACCTTTTTTGTGCAAAGCGGTGATGTTGGCTGATTTCCAAGCAGATGGCAGTTGACCTTGAGCAAAAGAGAGGGTGAAGAGAACAGAGAGAGGGAGTGAAAGAGCGGAAGAACAGGATTTTAGGACCCGTGGGCTGATGCCATCAGGTTCAGTTGCAGAATCAGAGTCGAGGGTTGACAGAAACTTTTCCACCTTGTCAGGAGGAAAGGACTCGGAGTCCAGGAGCAGCTGGGTACGACTGGGTATGGTGGGTACAGAGAGGGATGGGTTTGGGACACAAGATTTAGAGGCAAACACAGAGTTGAGGCATTCAGCTTTTTCACTTGCGGAGACAGCTGTGTAGCCGTTTGAGGTAAGGGAGGGGATGGAGGGGGAACAAACACCAGAAACAGATTTCACCAGATGCCACCAGGATTTGGAAGAGGGAGACAGATAAGAGAGTTCGGTCTTGAGAACGGAGAGATATTGTTTCCTGGCTCTCCTGAGGGTGGACACACACTTGGTTCGGACTTTGTGAAAGGAAATGAGATTTCCTTCCGTTGGATTTGCTTTCCAGGAGATGAAGGCAAGTTGTTTCTGGGCAACAGCCTCACCACAAGAATCCGTGTACCATGGACAGGAGGAAGGGTATGACAACTGAAGACGAGATGGGATAAATCTGTGCATGAGAGAGAGCAATTTACTTTGGAAGAATTCCCAGGATGAGTTGATGTCAGAGGTGGTAGAGATGGGAGACCAGTCCAGATGATTGATGGCTGCTTGAAGACCATGCCAGTTGGCCTGAGTGAAATGCCAGACTCGTCGTCGCTGAGCAGGCTCCCTGAGAATGGTCAGAGATGTCCACTTTAACAAGCACATGATCAGATGATCCGATTGGAGCAGAAGAAGAGCAGCAGACATTTTCAGGGAAGTGAGTCATAACCAAGTCCAGAAGAGAAGATGCTCTGTTGACTGAGATCCGGGTCGGGAAATTGACAGATTGTGTCAGTCCCAGTGAGTCGCAGAAGTCCTTTGCTGAGGAGCCATGGCTGGTGAGAGAGGTACCCACACCCAGCCAATTGGCATGGTGACAATTGAAATCACCACATATGAGGAAGAGAGAGTTGGGATGAGTAGATAGAAGTTGGTCCATATTATCAGACAGCGAGATGTAGATGGAGTCATCACTGTTTGGTGGACGGTACAACACACATATGAACAAGAGGTGGGAGCGAAGGGGAAGCCGTAGCCAGAGGTATTCCTGGGGGTGAGGTGGAGAGAGTGCAGTGCAGGGCGAGTGAGGAAGAGAGTTTTTGATAGAGATAGCAACCCCACCTCCAGGACGAGGCTCAGGTCTATCATACCGGAGGAGGGAGTAACCCGGGAGAGATACTAAGGAATCAGAGACATCATGAAGGAGGAAAGTTTCTGTTAAGCAGATCACGTCTGGTTTGACAGAAGCAACCTGTATGGAGAGATCAGTTAAGTTTGAACGAAGGCCCCGGATGTTTGAGGTCCATACCGTTAATGAAGAGGAAGGGGGAGCATCGGATACAGAACAGGGGGGAGGAGGGTTAGGGTAAGATGTGGAAGAGGTGGAAGAGGTTGGGAGAGCTGTTGAAGGTGTGTCAGAGATTTCAGAATAGCTCGGAGAAAGGGAAGGATGGGGCGGACAAAAGGTTTGATGATGATTGGGTGAGGCACAATGAGGTGTTATTTGCGGAGGGGGAAGAGCGAGGCAGAAGGTTGGGGGAGATGGAGGTGAGAGTTGGAAGGGGGAAGAAGCGGGGAGGATGCTTTGAGGAGGGGGTGTGCCTCTTCCCGTCATCCAGCAGAAGAGGCGCGGGCTCTTCGAAAACAAAATGGCCTCGCCTAATTTCAGTCACGGAGAAACGCTGCTGGTTATACTTGCGCAGCCAAACTTGCAAGTGAAAACACAATCTGGATATTTGCATCAACTTGTGATGTAGTGTCATCTTTGTCTAATTCTTCCATCATGAGCGCGAGTAATACATGTTCGAGAGGGGGGGAATTGAGAAGAAATGAGGGTGGGGAGATTTGAAGGGGAGGGGCGAGGGGGAGTTTAGGAGGGAAGGGACAAGGGGAGGGATTTGCAAGGGATGGGATATGGGGGAGATTTGGAGGGGAGGGGTGAGGGAGGAGTCTAGGAGGGGAGGGGCGAGGGGGAGTCTTGGAGGGGAGGGTTGAGGGGGTAGTTTAGGAGGGAGGGGGAAGGGGGGAGATTTGAAAGGGATGGGTGATGGGGAGGATTAGGAGGGGAGGGGAAAGGGGGCAGATTTGAAAGGGATGGGTGATGGGGAAGATTTGGAGGGGAGGGGTGATGGGGAAGATTTGGAGGGGAGGGGTGATGGGGAAGATTTGGAGGGGAGGGGTGAGATTGGATTTTAGAAAGTGTACGATGAATGGGAAACGAACATTTATTGCAAAATGAGTTTCTTGTGACCTTCGAGTCCAAAATACGTTTAAGGATGCTGGATGGAGGATGGAGTGCAGGAGAGTTTAGGGAATGTAGAAAAAAGGCACTATAAGAGATGGAATTTTTTTTTGGGATGAATAAATTTGGTGAGCAAGTTGAAAGCAGCCTTTTTAAGAAGAAGAAGAAAGAGGTGTTATAATATACGACGGAATACAGAACTTGAGGGGAAAGTGTAAACATTGTAAGGTTAATAACAGTGAAAACTATCTGGGGAAATGGGGGAGAAACACGTGGTCGAAGAACGAACGAACGAATAAGAACGAATAATCGAATGAGAACAAAGAATAAGAACAGAGAAGGAAATGTTTTTTTTTGTTGTTTTTGTTTTTTTTGAGTTGAGATTTACACAAGGAAGTAGGCTATGGGGTGAAAAGACTGGGAAAAGCAGAGAACGAAAGTTATTGGAGCACAAACGACGGACCGCTGAGAGAAAAACAAAGCCTCAAGGTTGTACACTGTACAAGGCCTCAAAAGATACGACACGAATTAACACGATTTTCTATGCAGGTATGAGAGATTTGCACCGAAAATCTTCCTCGGGACACAATATACGTACACACACCATAAAATAAATACAGTTATAACGAAAATACAAATGGGAACAATTACTTAACTTCGATTTCGATGGAGAGTGTGGAGAGCTGCGAATAAACGAAACCTCGCCGGCAAGACCGGAAGCGGAAGCGGAAGAAGATCAAGGTTTTGGATGGGGGAAGATAAGATATTAGGTCATAATGGCCTCTCACAGACTAATTAAAGTATGTAATCTAAATCTGTCTTCTGATTTGAGTATCGGAGCCGGTGGACTAAATAACCTCCAAAATCTGGAGTGAAATCTGAAAATTTTAAGAAACTAGCAATTCTTATAACCAAGTGTATGTATGTAAGTCCAGGGGGCACTATTGCCCTAATTCATATCTCCTCCATAGGATAGGTTGTCACTCTTTTGGGAACTGCGATACTTGTGATTAATATTTGGTCATTAATTTAAAAACTGTCCTTTTGAAGGCGTTTTGCATGTATATTGTATACTGTATGCTGTCAAGAGGCACGTGCGATTTGCACTTCTGGAAGAAGAAGAGACTTCCGGAAGACTCTTCCGGTCGTTCGATTTGGACTCTTCTCTTCTCGGAAGCTCTTCTGCCTCTTCCCGTCATCCAGCAGAAGAGGCGCGGGCTCTTCGAAAACAAAATGGCCTCGCCTAATTTCAGTCACGGAGAAACGCTGCTGGTTATACTTGCGCAGCCAAACTTGCAAGTGAAAACACAATCTGGATATTTGCATCAACTTGTGATGTAGTGTCATCTTTGTCTAATTCTTCCATCATGAGCGCGAGTAATACATGTTCGAGAGGGGGGGAATTGAGAAGAAATGAGGGTGGGGAGATTTGAAGGGGAGGGGCGAGGGGGAGTTTAGGAGGGAAGGGACAAGGGGAGGGATTTGCAAGGGATGGGATATGGGGGAGATTTGGAGGGGAGGGGTGAGGGAGGAGTCTAGGAGGGGAGGGGCGAGGGGGAGTCTTGGAGGGGAGGGTTGAGGGGGTAGTTTAGGAGGGAGGGGGAAGGGGGGAGATTTGAAAGGGATGGGTGATGGGGAGGATTAGGAGGGGAGGGGAAAGGGGGCAGATTTGAAAGGGATGGGTGATGGGGAAGATTTGGAGGGGAGGGGTGATGGGGAAGATTTGGAGGGGAGGGGTGATGGGGAAGATTTGGAGGGGAGGGGTGAGATTGGATTTTAGAAAGTGTACGATGAATGGGAAACGAACATTTATTGCAAAATGAGTTTCTTGTGACCTTCGAGTCCAAAATACGTTTAAGGATGCTGGATGGAGGATGGAGTGCAGGAGAGTTTAGGGAATGTAGAAAAAAGGCACTATAAGAGATGGAATTTTTTTTTGGGATGAATAAATTTGGTGAGCAAGTTGAAAGCAGCCTTTTTAAGAAGAAGAAGAAAGAGGTGTTATAATATACGACGGAATACAGAACTTGAGGGGAAAGTGTAAACATTGTAAGGTTAATAACAGTGAAAACTATCTGGGGAAATGGGGGAGAAACACGTGGTCGAAGAACGAACGAACGAATAAGAACGAATAATCGAATGAGAACAAAGAATAAGAACAGAGAAGGAAATGTTTTTTTTTGTTGTTTTTGTTTTTTTTGAGTTGAGATTTACACAAGGAAGTAGGCTATGGGGTGAAAAGACTGGGAAAAGCAGAGAACGAAAGTTATTGGAGCACAAACGACGGACCGCTGAGAGAAAAACAAAGCCTCAAGGTTGTACACTGTACAAGGCCTCAAAAGATACGACACGAATTAACACGATTTTCTATGCAGGTATGAGAGATTTGCACCGAAAATCTTCCTCGGGACACAATATACGTACACACACCATAAAATAAATACAGTTATAACGAAAATACAAATGGGAACAATTACTTAACTTCGATTTCGATGGAGAGTGTGGAGAGCTGCGAATAAACGAAACCTCGCCGGCAAGACCGGAAGCGGAAGCGGAAGAAGATCAAGGTTTTGGATGGGGGAAGATAAGATATTAGGTCATAATGGCCTCTCACAGACTAATTAAAGTATGTAATCTAAATCTGTCTTCTGATTTGAGTATCGGAGCCGGTGGACTAAATAACCTCCAAAATCTGGAGTGAAATCTGAAAATTTTAAGAAACTAGCAATTCTTATAACCAAGTGTATGTATGTAAGTCCAGGGGGCACTATTGCCCTAATTCATATCTCCTCCATAGGATAGGTTGTCACTCTTTTGGGAACTGCGATACTTGTGATTAATATTTGGTCATTAATTTAAAAACTGTCCTTTTGAAGGCGTTTTGCATGTATATTGTATACTGTATGCTGTCAAGAGGCACGTGCGATTTGCACTTCTGGAAGAAGAAGAGACTTCCGGAAGACTCTTCCGGTCGTTCGATTTGGACTCTTCTCTTCTCGGAAGCTCTTCTGCCTCTTCCCGTCATCCAGCAGAAGAGGCGCGGGCTCTTCGAAAACAAAATGGCCTCGCCTAATTTCAGTCACGGAGAAACGCTGCTGGTTATACTTGCGCAGCCAAACTTGCAAGTGAAAACACAATCTGGATATTTGCATCAACTTGTGATGTAGTGTCATCTTTGTCTAATTCTTCCATCATGAGCGCGAGTAATACATGTTTGGCCGCCATCTTGCTTCTCTTCTGCCTGTTCGGCGCAAAGCAATCTTCCGGAAGAGGCTTCTGTCTTCGGAAGAGACCAAATCGCACGCGCCTAAGGTGTCCAGGGGTGAGTTTAGTTGCCAGCATCTAGCTAGCGCTTGCCAAGCTAGCCGTTCCTTATCTATGTTTTTTGAATGGCGTGCTTGCCACTTGTAAAAAGCTCGAGAAGAAGCTTGGTAACTGAACACACCCCAAATTCATTACTTGGCGACGAGGATAAACATCTATAGCATGACGTATTTCGGCCATATTGATGTATTTGTCCCTCGGGGCAGATTTCGACACAATACGTCGCAACGATGAAATGCGGGTTGGTAGGAATTGAAAGCAGATGCTATTTAATTTTTTTTTTTTTCAAACGTGGTTAAAAACACGTTATTCACTGTCAGTGACTTGGAGGGGGGTGGTAGGAGGAAGGGAAAGGGTTGGGGTGGGAGTCCAGAGGGGGTAAGGAAGGAAGGAGTGGGGTGGGAGTCCAGGGGGAGATGGAGTGGGAGGAGGCAAGGGAAGGGGCAGGGTGGGAGTCCAGAGGGAGTTGAGGTGGGAGCAGGCAGGGGAAGGGTGAGAGGAGGGAGGGGAAGGGGTGGGGTGGGAGTCTGGAAATAAGGGGTGGAGTGTGAGGAGGAAAGAGGGGAAGGGGTGAGGTAGAAGTCTGGAGGGAGGGAGGGGAGGGAGTGGTAGGGTAAGGAGTGGGGTGGGAGTCCAGAATCGAACCATGTCAGCAATGTGATTCTGCAAGCCAGAGAAAAGAGTGAAGGTGACTGGAAAGGCTAGATTTGGGAGAGTTTAACCAGGTGGGGTTCCTCAAAAAATGCATGCCTCTTGGATGAACTGGGAAGGGTTAGAAGGTTATTGAAAGAGCAGAATGAACAAGACTGAAGAAATGATGATGAAACAGAGGTGACCAACCTGTCTGTGATGGGAGAGAGGCTGACCTTTTTCTTCTGCTTATTTGTGGAAGATGGCAATGATATTGAATGTTTTGGATTTCTCAACATCCGAGAGAGAGAGAGAGAGAGAGAGAGAGAGAGACTTTTGAAGCTCTTTTATTATAAAGGTAAGAAAACCATACAAGTCATGCAAATAATAAAGTCACCACAATTCAAAACATGTGCAGCCAAACAACAACAATAAAAACACCAAGCACTAAAATAAAAAACTTAACAAACCATGATCAAGTTTACAAAACCCACCCTTTGCACACCATTTTTCCACAAAGGTTTGTAAATCATCTTTCATTTGGCAAAAAGAAAATTCCAAGTGTAACCTTGCCATGACTAGAGCCTTAAACACAATTACCACATCACATAAAATATCAGCATTTGCCAGGAGCTTTGCTTTTCTTGTTTTGTAGATTGCTAATTTTCCAATAGAAATTAAGAAATTAGCAAGAGCAGTCTCAGAGCGTTTTTTATAACTAAGTGGTGTTCCAAAGATAAAAACACGTGTAGAAAAAGAAAAATTCATACGATTAAAAAAAGTTGATAAAAAACCAAAGAAGGGAAAGAGTCTTGCACAATCTACGTAAGCATGGAAAAGGTCTTCAGAAATCATACAAAAGGGGCATTCCACTGAATTATCCTCATTAAAACGATGTAATAAAACATTGGAGGGCAACACCATATGGGCGAGTCTCCAAGCAATATCACCAGTCCTTTTAACAATCGGTGAAACATACATTGCAGACCATTGCGGATGGGAGGGAGACCCAGAAGGCAGTTTCTCTTTCCATCGAGCCCCAAAAGAAAGAGGCTGTAACGAGGGAAACCGAACTGAGATACACAAACGATACAGTCTCTTTTTATCCTTGCTGGAAAGTGGCGATGAGGATAGCAAGATAGATGTTGTGGCGCTATCAGCTGGCAGGCTAGAGCTAGCACAGATCTGTGGTGGTGTATGGTGGTCACCAATGTTGGCGGTTGAGCTCAGGCCCAGGTGCCTAAAAACACACAGGATTTCCTGTAGGACCTTGGCTACGCTCCTCAAAGATCTGATGCCAGTTCTTACTTGAAGATGTCCTGCGGAGAACCAACTGTTCCTGTTACAGTCACGAAGGTCCCGAGTCGTTTTCACGCCAGCACTCACAAAACGTTGCACAAAGGCACGTGAGAGAGAGAGAGAGAGAGAGATAGAGATGAGAAGCAGAGGTACCGACACACAGGGCATTGACCCATTTTTCATACTGTCATTTCACCCTATTTCTTCTTCTTTTTTTTTTTAACCCATTTTCATATTTCGAGTATTCCCCTGGCCCTTTGTCAACCAAGCAATGTAAGCAAGACTGCAAAGGAACCATATACGTATTGCATACACAGGGAGATGAAGTCAATATAGAAAAGACAGGTGAAAGGGAAGATGGCACATCATGGAGATTGGTCCACAACTATTTGAGATATCCTGCTCACAAACAGACAAATATACAGACAGAAAGGGGTGAAAACATAACCTCCATCCACATCCGGTGGGAAGGTAAAAATGATGATCTGTTGAGTCGTGTGGTCTATTGCAGGCCTGTGAGGCTCCGCTCCTCCCATAAAGTATACTATGTACACACCTCGCCCAAGTTAAAACTGTTTTTTGAAATAAAGGTCAACAATTCCGCCATTACGTTGCTGGCCCCTAATCTTTTGGTCTCACATGATATGCAGCTACCATGGCAGGAATATATGTCAAAGCGGATGGGTGATTATTTTCCGACATGCTTCTGATCTTTCCTCATGGAGCTGCCATGTTTGAAAAAAATTAATGCATCTATCAGAGACCTGAGGCCTTCACAACAGCGATCTGGAACTTTAAGGACAGTGGCCCAGTTGCATAAACCATACTTAAGCACAGATTTGAGGAATTACTTAAGTATTTCCTTAACTTTTCCCTCAAGGCCATCCTTAATTTTAGGATGGTTGCATATACAAATATTCTTCAGTTTTTCCTTAAATCCTTCCTTAAAGTTAAGGCAGAGTTTATGGCAGTGTTTAAAGTTAAGGAAGGATTTAAGGAAAAACTTAAGGATATTCGTATATGCAACCATCCTCAGCTTGAAGATGTCCTTAAGGCAAGAGTTAAGGAAACCCTCAAATTTTCCCTTAAGGATGCTTGCTTTATGCAACCGGACCATAAACTCTGTCCACCTTCGGTGGTGGAAGTAGTAAAATTCTCAATGAGAATCGAATGAATTTTACACAAAAATAATTTTATTCCTCCTTCATCCACAAGCACATGTTCTCCATGCAACATATAAGAAGCGTCATTTTAAATTACGTGTTCATTATGCGTTCTTCCTTTTGGATGCCTCTTCCTATGTTTAATCTGATTGGTTGCCTGGCATAGCAACAGCTCCTAAGGATTTCCTTACCTTTAAGGAAATCCTTTGCTGAGAATTTCCTAAGGGTTGTTTATGTATTAGCACTTAAGGAAATCCTCAGCTAAAAAATTACAGTGTACCTTAAGGGAAATCTTTCCTTGGGGTTAAGGGTGTTTTATGCAACTGGACCAGTGACCCAAAATGATAAGATCTTCCTGGACACTGGACAGTGGACAGCTATCTGAAGAACATCAGTGTTATTCCCAGCACCGGTGCATGACAGGCCGTGCAGCTGTTTTCTGCGCCCTGCAGTCCGGTGCTGCATCTCCATTGCTGCATCTCCATTGCGAGGTCATGAATCTCGCTCAGAAAAAAAAGCCAGAAAACAAACTCGTTATGTCTTTAAAAAACAGACATTAAGTGTCTGATCTTGTATTACAGCGATTAAATGTCACAAAAACACTATAATTACCCAGTCGTTTCTGCCCTGCAAAACTAATGACCTGCAGGCAGCTATTACTTTGTGCCACACACACCACCTACCTATCCTCCTCCCCTCAACCACAGTCTTCTCTTTCCGGATTTCAAAGTAGGCAAGGATCGACTAACAACTGGCCAAGGGTCTCCAACATAAATCCACCAACGCCACCGCATACACTGCCATGCCAGCCACAAAAAATGTCATGAAATAAGATACAGTCTTGTTTCTGCTCAATAAAATTGTCACCTCTTACTTGTGGCTAGTTTGTGGCTCCATTTAAGTGTAAAATATATTTATTATTGTACTGGACTCCTATATTTAATGGAGAATGTAATCGCAAATCTCAACATAAAATTAGTGCGCGATTTGATCTACGTGAGCGGAGAATACGTCAAAACAAATTGGTTTCACCTTCAGTAATAAATCCGAACTTGACCAATTCATCAACTCTTCGCCCAGCTCTCATTCTTCACCCGAAATCAAATTCTTCCCTCGGAATCAAATTCTTCACCTAGCTCTCAGTATTCACCCAGCTCTCAGTCTTCACCCAGAATCAAATTATTCACCCAACTCTCATTATTCACCCAGGATCAAATTATTCACCCAACTCTCATTATTCACCCAGGATCAAATTCTTCACCCAGAATCAAATTATTCACCCAGCTCTCATTATTCACCCAGGATCAAATTCTTCACCCAGGATCAAATTATTCACCCAACTCTCATTATTCACCCGAAATCAAATTCTTCACCCAGGGTCAAATTCTTCACCCAGCTCTCATTCTTCACCCGAAATCAAATTCTTCACCCTGCTCTCATTATTCACCCAGCTCTCATTCTTCACTCAGAATCAAATTCTTCACCCAGCTCTCAGTCTTCACACAGGATCAAATTGTTCACCCAACTCTCATTATTCACCCAGGATCAAATTCTTCACCCAGCTCTCATTATTCACCAGCTCTCATTATTCACCCAGCTCTCAGTCTTCACCCAAAATCAAAATATTCACCCAGCTCTCATTATTCACCCGAAATCAAATTCTTCACCCTGCTCTCATTATTCACCCAGCTCTCATTCTTCACTCAGAATCAAATTCTCCACCCAGCTCTCAGTCTTCACCCAAGATCAAATTGTTCACCCATCTCTCATTATTCACCCAGGATCAAATTCTTCACCCAGCTCTCATTATTCACCCAGCTCTCAGTCTTCACCCAGAATCAAATTATTCACCCAACTCTCATTATTCACCCAGGATCAAATTCTTCACCCAGCTCTCATTCTTCACCCAAAATCAAATTCTTCACCCAGCTCTCATTATTCACCCAGCTCTCATTCTTCACTCAGAATCAAATTCTTCACCCAGCTCTCAGTCTTCACACAGGATAAATTCTTCACCCAGCTCTCATTCTTCACCCGAAATCAAATTCTTCACCCAGCTCTCATTATTCACCCAGCTCTCATTCTTCACTCAGAATCAAATTCTTCACCCAGCTCTCATTATTCACCCAGGATGAAATTATTCACCCAGCTCTCAGTCTTCACCCAGGATCGAAGGGTAAGGCCTGAAACGTCAGCTCCTCTTCTCTCCATGGCGGATTAATTAGCATTTAATAACCAGAATACAAATTTCCATTAAACACATTGGAAGAGGGCCTTCATTAGGTTACAAACACAACCACTATCTTATTGAGCATGGGGGCCGCCCCATCCTAGTCAGTAAAATCTCAAAATCACCTAGTTCAGTTAGGGTTAATGTCAACCTTTCTAGAAATGTTGATGCTGTGAAACTGTTATCACCTAAAATTCAACACTTATAAAACACCATCCCACTATAGACTCACGTTCACTTTCTGCACTGCATCCGAAGACTGTGTGATCCGAATGCACTGCATCCGAAATGTATTTGTCGAGTAAAGTAGACAACAAAAAACATCGGTTTTTATTTTGAGTGGGTGAGTTTGGTGATTTGTTGAGGTTTTTTTTGGTGATTTTGTATGTTGGTGATTAAGTGGTTTTGGTGATTTTTAAGGGTTTTTTTTGGTGATTTTGTATGTTGGTGATTGTGATTTTGGTGATTTTTTTAGGGTTTTCTTGGTGATTTTGTATGTTGGTGAATAGGTGATTTTGGTGACTTTTTAAGGGTTTTTTTTGGTGATTTTGTATGTTGGTGATTAAGTGATTTTAGTGATTTTTTTGAGGGTTTTCTTGGTGATTTTGTATGTTGGTGAATAGGTGATTTTGGTGACTTTTAAGGGGTTTTCTTGGTGATTTTGTATGTTGTTGATTAGGTGATGTTTTGAGGGGTTTTCTTGGTGATTTTGTATGTTGGTGAATAGGTGATTTTGGTGACTTTTTAAGGTTTTTTTTTGGTGATTTTGTATGTTGGTGATTAGGTGATTTTTACCTTCGCAAAAGCGGAAGGTTATGTTTTGATCGCTGTGTATTTATTTGTATGTCTGTGTGTGTGTGTGTGTGTATGTTATTCGCATAACTCAAAAAGTATTCAACCGATTCGCATGAAATTTGGTGGGATGATAGGTTATTATCCGGGAACCATTTGATTAGATTTTGGAATCGATCGGGTCAAAGGTCAAGGTCAAGGTCATGAAAAGGTCAAAATCGTCTTTTTACCATAGCGCGGTCAATTTGTGTCCAATTTGTATGAAACTAATGCCAAAATGTTCAGAATTCAATGCCCAATCTTGTGATATGCGACATGACACTCTGACGTCATAACCCTTGTTAGCGGTTGGGGGCCAAAGGTCAGGGGGGTCACGCCCTTGCAAAATGTGCGGTTTTTTAAAAATCATAACGCGGTCAATTCGGATCCAAATTGGATGAAAGTAGATGTGTCATTCTTATGTGTCATGATGTTTTCGACTGTTGGTGCAATTTGAAGAGATGAAAAACAGAACATATATATATATATGCATATTTTACAGTTGTAAGGATGCATGTAATAAACTTGGATTAGCAGCCGTAAACATGGTTCTTTCCGTGCAAATCAACGGGACTATGGCACAGTGACAACGAATCAGCGCCGAGATCTTGTAGTCATCGAGTGTCATTCCCTCGAATCTTGCTACACAGATCTTGTAGTCTTTTATTTTGGCAACAAAAGTAGCTGCGGCGAAGGTATGCGCTCTACCGAGTGCCCGTTCTAGTTGAGGGTTTTTTTGGTGATTTTGTATGTTGGTGATTAAGTGATTTTGGTGATTTTTTGAGGGTTTTCTTGGTGATTTTGTATGTTGGTGATTAAGTGATTTTGGTGATTTTTTTAGGGTTTTCTTGTAACTTTGTATGTTGGTGATTTGGTGATTTCTGGGGTTTTTTTTTGGTGATTTTGTTTGTTGGTGATTAGGTGATTTTGGTGATTTTTTGGGGGGGGGGGGTTGGTGATTTTTTTTTTTTTTTTTTGTATACTGAATCGAGGCTCCTGAAAGAGCTAACATTTATCTCGCAAACAAATCAACCAGACAAACAAAATATATGAAAAGAGGGAGCGGAAGACAAGATGGGGAGAGAAGGGGAAGCACACAAACACAACATTTGAGAGCAGGGAGATGGGTGGGAGGGAGAGGGCTTGGGGGGAGGAGGCGTGGGAAGGGGGGGGGGGTGGGAGAAGTATAACACACAAGGACACCAAGTACTTCCAGGACAGAAGTTGGTATTTCAAAAAAGTGGATTTGGGGTGAAATTAGCTCAGGTAGAAAAGATCAAGGTTTTGGATGGGGGAAGATAAGAGATGGTGGTGAACAGCTGTTTTAAAGACCTGGAGGGTGGAGTGGGATTGAAGAGAGTGAGGGAGTTTGTTCCAGAGGCGGGAGAAAAGAGGAATGAAGGAGTGAAGGTGAGCAGAAAGTCTTGATTTTGGCAGTTTAACCATAAGAGGGTTGCAGGCAGATCTTGTGCGACCTGCAGGAATATTTGGGGGACAGAGCCCAAAGAGAGCTGGGGGGGGGGGCAAGGCCAGAGAGGAGTCGGTAGAAGACAGAAAGACCACCAACCTGCCTGCGGTGAGTGAGTGAAAGGCCCTTGGAGTTAGCTTCATCGCGGTAGATTCCAATGATTCTGAACGCTTTGGTTTCAACAGCGTGAAGACGAGCTAGGTGTGAGGCAGGAGCACCAGCCCAGAGGGGAGAGCAGTATTCCATTGAGCTGCGGATGAAAGCCTTGTATGTGGTGAGGAGCTCAGGTGTGCCAAGGAAGGACTTCACACGACGGAGGATGCCCAGTCGGCGACTGGCTTTGGAGGCCAGATTTGAAATGTGGTTTTCCCAGGAAAGATCATGGCAGACAGTGAGACCCAAAAGCTTGAGTGACAGAACTTCTTGGAGAGGATTATTCAGAAAGTGGATGGGAGGGTTGTCCAGTCGGTCTTTTCGGAGAGACATTGTAAGAGTGTGAGATTTGTCAGGGGGACAGAGCTATTTGGGGGACAGAGCCCAAAGAGAGCTGGGGGGGGGCAAGGCCAGAGAGGAGTCGGTAGAAGACAGAAAGACTACCAACCTGCCTGCGGTGAGTGAGTGAAAGGCCCTTGGAGTTAGCTTCATCGCGGGAGATTCCAATGATTCTGAACACTTTGGTTTCAACAGCGTGAAGACGAGCTAGGTGTGAGGCAGGAGCACCAGCCCAGAGGGGAGAGCAGTATTCCATTGAGCTGCGGATGAAAGCCTTGTATGTGGTGAGGAGCTCAGGTGTGCCAAGGAAGGACTTCACACGACGGAGGCTGCCCAATCGGCGACTGGCTTTGGAGGCCAGATTTGAAATGTGGTTTTCCCAGGAAAGATCATGGCAGATAGTGAGACCCAAAAGCTTGAGTGACAGAACTTCTTGGAGAGGATTATTCAGAAAGTGGATGGGAGGGTTGTCCAGTCGGTCTTTTCGGAGAGACATCGTAAGAGTGTGAGATTTGTCAGGATTTAAAGACATGTTCCACTTGTTTGCCCAGTCTGTGATTTTGTCCAGGTCTGCAGAGAGTGAGGAGGCTGCAGACTGCCGATCTGAGGGATGAGGAATGGAGCGACAGAGAGTAGAGTCGAGGATTTTCAAGAGAGTCAGAGAGATCATTGATGAAGACCAGAAAAAGCACAGGGCCCAGAACACTGCCTTGGGGATCTCCAGCCTGAACAGGAAGAGGAGATGAGAGAAACCCATTCAGGGCCACACGTTGACTAAGACTAGAGAGGAAGTCCGCCAGCCATGCGTGGAGATTTCCATGGATACCAAAGGAGGAGAGTTTGGTGAGCAGAGCGGGGTGCCAGACCGTATCGAAGGCACGTGATATGTCAAGGGAGACGGCTCTAATTTCCTGTTTGGCATTGAGGACCTCCATCCATTGTTGAGAAAGCAGAAGCAGCATGTCCAGAGTAGAGTGACCAGGTCTGAAACCAAATTGATGATCAAGAGATCAAGCCGTTGGAGAAGAGGAAAGATTTCATATCTGAAGCAATAATGGATTCCATGACTTTGCTGATAATTGGGAGGAGGCTGATTGGTCTGTAGTTGCTAGGATCTCTTTTTGCACCTTTTTTGTGCAAAGCGGTGATGTTGGCTGATTTCCAAGCAGATGGCAGATGACCTTGAGCAAAAGAGAGGGTGAATAGAACAGAGAGAGGGAGCGAAAGAGCGGAAGAACAGGATTTTAGGACCCCTGGGCTGATGCCATCAGGTCCAGTTGCAGAATCAGAGTCGAGGGTTGACAGAAACTTTTCCACCTTGTCAGGAGGAAAGGACACAGAGTCCAGGAGCAGCTGGGTATGACTGGGTATGGTGGGTACAGAGAGGGATGGGTTTGGGACACAAGATTTCGAGGCAAACACAGAGTTGAGGCATTCAGCTTTTTCACGTGCGGAGTCAGCCGTGTAGCCGTTTGAGGTGAGGGAGGGGATGGAGGGGGAACAAACACCAGAAACAGATTTGACCAGACGCCACCAGGCTTTGCAAGAGGGCGACAGATAAGAGAGTTCGGTCTTGAGAACGGAGAGATATTGTTTCTTGGCTCTCCTGAGGGTGGACACACACTTGTTTCGGGCTTTGTGAAAGGAAATGAGATTTCCTTCCGTTGGATTTGCTTTCCAGAAGACGAAAGCAAGTTGTTTCTGGGCAACAGCCTCACCACAAGAATCCGTGTACCATGGACGGGAGGAAGGGTATGACAACTGAAGACGAGATGGGATAAATCTGTGCATGAGAGAGAGCAATTTACTTTGGAAGAATTCCCAGGATGAGTTGATGTCAGAGGCGGTAGAGATGGGAGACCAGTCCAGATGATTGATGGCTGCTTGAAGACCGTGCCAGTTGGCCTGAGTGAAATGCCAGACTCGTCGATGCTGACGAGGCTCTCTGAGAATGGTCAGAGAGATGTCCACTTTAACAAGCACATGATCAGATGAGCCGATTGGAGCAGAAGAAGAGCAGCAGACATTTTCAGGGAAGTTAGTCATAACCAAGTCCAGAAGAGAAGATGCTCCATTGACTGAGATCCGGGTCGGGAAATTGCCAGATTGTGTCAGTCCCAGTGAGTCACAGAAGTCCTTTGCTGAAGAGCCATGGCTGGTGAGAGAGGTACCCACACCCAGCCAACTGGCATGGTGACAATTGAAATCACCACATATGAGGAAGAGAGAGTTGGGATGGGTAGATCGAAGTTGGTCCATATTATCAGACAGCGAGATGTAGATGGAGTCATCACTGTTTGGTGGATGGTACAACACACATATTAACAAAAGGTGGGAGCGAAGGGGAAGCCGTAGCCAAAGGTATTCCTGGGGGTGAGGTGGAGAGAGGGCAGTGCAGGGCGAGTGAGGAAGATCGTTTTTTTATAAAGATAGCAACCCCACCTCCAGGATGAGGCTCAGGTCTATCATACCGGAGGGGAGAGATACCAAGGAATCAGAGACATCATGAAGGAGGAAAGTTTCTGTTAAGCAGATCACGTCTGGTTTGTCAGAAGCAACCTGTATGGAGAGATCAGTAAAGTTTGAGCGAAGGCCCCGGATGTTTGAGGTCCATACCGTTAATGAAGAGGAAGGGGGAGCATCGGATACAGAACAGGGGGGGGAGGGATAGGGTAAGATGTGGAAGAGGGGGAAGAGGTAGGGAGAGCTGTTGAAGGTGTGTCAGAGGTTTCAGAATAGCTTGGAGAAAGGGAAGAATGGGGCGGAAAAAAGTTTTGATGGTGATTGGGTGAGGCACAGTGAGGTGTTATTTGAGGCGGGGGAAGAGCGAGGCAGAAGGTTGGGGGAGATGACGGTGAAAGTTGGAAGGGGGAAGAAGCGGGGAGGACGCTTTGAGGAGGAGGGGTGAGAGGGGAGTCTCGGAGGGGAGGAGCGAGGGAGAGTCTTGGAGGGGAGGGGTATGGGGGGAGTTTAGGAGGGAAGGGGCAAGGAAGGAGATTTGAAAGGGATGGGCGATGGGGAAGATTTGGAGGGGAGGGGCAAAGGGGAAGATTTGAAAGAGATGGGTGATGGGGAAGATTTGGAGGGGAGGGGCAAGGGGGTAGATTTGGAGGGGAGGGATGATGGGGAAGTTTTGGAGGTGAGGGGTGATGGGGAAGTTTTGGCGGGAAGGGGTGATGGGGAATATTTGGAGGGGAGGGGCAAGGGGGAAGATTTGAAAGGGATGGGTGATGGGGAAGATTTGGAGGAGAGGGGCAAGGGGGTAGATTTGGAGGGGAGGGGTGATGAGGAAGTTTTGGAGGGGAGGGGTGATGGGGAAGATTTGGAGGGGAGGGGTGAGATTGGATTTTGAAAAGTGTATGATTAATGGGAAACAAACATTTATTGCAAAATGAGTTTCTTGAGCCCTTCGAGTCAAAAATACATTTGAGGACGCTGAAGGAGGGGTGGAGTGCAGGAGAGTTTCAGGAATGTGGAAAAAAGGAACTGTAAGAGATGGAATTTTTTTTGGAAAGAATAGATTTGGTGAGCAAGTCCAAAGCATCCTTTTATAGAAAAAGAAGAAAAAGGTGTTATAATATACGACAGAATGCAGTTCTTCAGGCGAAAGTTTAAACATTTTTAACAACGTCAATACGAACAACGTGATCGAAGAACAAACGAACGAACAAATACGAACAACGAATAAACGAATAAGAACAGAGAAGGAAATATTTTTTTGTTGATTTTTTTTTTAGTTAAGATTTTAAACAAGGAAGTATGGGGTGAAAGACTGGGACAAAAAACAGAGAACGAAAGTAATTGCAGCGCAATCGATGGACCGCTGAGAGAAAAACAAAGCTTCAAGGTCGGACACGGTAGCCTACTGGGCCTCAGAATATGCGACACGAATTAACTGACGATTTTGTGTACAGGTGTGAAAAAATTAACACCAAGAATCTTACTAAAGACACACCATAGGTACACACACCGAGAGATAGATACAGTTTCAACAAAAACACAATTGTGAAAAATTACTTAACTTCGAAAGCGTGAGCGCATGGACAGCTTCGAAAGACGTGACCTCCAATCAACTGATTGCCGAAGCACTTCGAATGTATGTGGGTGATTCGGTGATTTTGGTGATTTTTTCAGGGTTTTTTGGTGATTTTGTATGTTGGTGATTAGGTGATTTTGGCGATTTTTTGAGGGTTTTTTTTTGTGATTTTGTATGTGGGTGATTTGGTGATTTTACAGATTTTTTAGGCTTTTTTGGTGATTTTGTATGTTGGTGATTAGATGATTTTAGTGATTTTTGAGGGGTTTTTTGGTGATTTTGTATGTTGGTGATTAGGTGATTTTGGTGTTATTTTATGGGGTTTTTTGGTGATTTTGTATGTTTTTGATTAGGTGATTTTAGTGATTTTTGAAGGTTTTTTTGGTGATTTTGTATGTTGGTGATTAGGTGATTTTAGTGATTTTTGAGGGGGTATTTGGTGATTTTGTATGTTGTTGATTAGGCGATTTTAGTGATTTTATAGGGTTTTTTTTGGTGATTTTGTATGTGGGTGATTAGGTGATTTTTGAGGGTTTTTTGTGATGTTGTATGTTGGTGATTTTAGTGATTTTCTGAGGTTTTTTTGGTGATTTTGTATGTTGGCGATTAGGTGATTTTGGTGATTGTTGAGGGTTTTTTTGGTGATTTTGTATGTTGGTGATTAGGTGATTTTGGTTAGGTAATTGATTAGGCGAGAGCTGATTGGTTATTTCCTCCAATTACAGGTGTGAGATGTGATTACCTCCACTACCAAAGGTGGATGGTATGTTATTGGTATGGTTTCACACCTGTCTGTCTGTCCGTCTGTGACTGCCAGTGAGCAGGATATCTCAATAAGTTATGGACGGATTATGATAAACCTTGGTGGACGATTTGGGTATGTGACAATTACAAACTGATTGTATTTTGGTTAAGGTCCGTCGGGATGTAGATCCGACCTATCAGTGGGATACAAAACGTAAACTGTTCAACCTGATGGAGGTATTCATTCGTTCTATCATGTACCATTCCAGGTGGGTCTTGTTGTTTATATGTGGTCTGCTATTGGCATTGCACGTGGTACGTGCTTCTGAGACTCGGTGGGGTGTATTTGTTTCCATCTATGTTGTCGCTGATAATTTGCAAACAAGTAATGAAACTGGTACCAGGGCTGAGGTGACAGGCTGAGTCAACTCACCTGGTGGTGATTCAATGGCATGGCATGACAGGAGCTCGGACTCAGGACCTTGCGATCTTAAGCCAGCCATCTAACTGTTAAGCCAACACCAGGCATAATGTATACATATATATATATATATATATATATAATATATATATATATATATATATATATATATATATATATATATATTGTTGTGGATTTGAGAATTGTTGTAAATATCACCCTCTGTAAAGTGTAATGAATACTTGTAAATATCTCCGATTTGTGTGTAAAGGTCAAAGGTCGTCCTCTTAGTTAGTCCATATACATACACGCAGGCCACCATATACCCTTCTAAATAGTTATTTCTTTATTATGTGTATTAGTTTAAGGCTGTGTTTCCCATTAGTTGACTCTGCATTGCATCAAATTGAAATAAGGTAGAACCCCCTGTCTAGTGCAAAGCCTCAATTGCCAACTGCATTCGCCCTCCATTGAACACGCGGTCGGTTCGGAGAAGAAAGGCGTGTCTCCGCCCTCGTCATCGGAAGGAGGAGTGAGCCAGCCCTTGCTGACCAATCAGGTACGAGGGGTTTGGCTTGAGAGGGCGGAGAAAGAATGACCGGGGAGGTTCGCGAAGGTTCGAGGGTGTGGCCTATATAACCCGTCACGTGACGCCCCGACCAGAGATGATTGAGGGAGAGAGATGCGCGCAAGAGTTCAGTGAGGGACTGCTTGGTGAAAGAGGTGAAGAACGAAGTCATTGAGGGAGCCAGAGAGTGAAGGAGCCCGAATAGAGAGCTCTGGGAAAGGAGACGCTGTTCCAACCAGCCTTGCCACGACAAGCTCCGACGTGTTGCTGCGAGCATCCGGCCGTGTGGACCCGAGTGCGGAGGGGCGGCGGCTGCTCACTCCCGGCCCGACCATTCTCCTGCTCCAACTGAACCTTCCTCTCCTTCCAGCCATTCATCCCTGCCTTCATTCCCTGTGTAAGTCTGATTGTCGTCCGTCTTCTGTGTTGTCCTGGGGTTTAAGTAAGCCTGTATAAGCTAGAAATTGCTCGGTGTCCTTCTGGTCCTTCCATCCTTCTGTAAATTATTTTCGTATCTTTCCTTCTCCTTGGTTCCTTTAATTGTGTAAATAGTAGTAATAAATTATATTTGTTCTTCCTACCTTGCCTTTCTTTCCTTTACATCCGTTCGCTTTCGTGATTTCCCCATTGGATACCTGTGGCACGATTTGGCCAACGTTTAAGAATCGGGTCAGTTACTTGCTAGTGGTTCGTGCCGTGGCTGCTAATCCACTCGGCAATTAACATCTTGTCCGCGGTCACGAACGGGGTTGCTCACCTGCCTCTCCGGAGGGAGCTTGGGCAACTTCAGGACTCACGTCGGTCAGTCATACACAAGGGGATTAATCCCCCCTTCTTAAGGGGAAAAAGGCCGACGGAGAGATCCGTAACAATATATATATATATGTATACTGTATATGTATATATGTATATATGTATATCTATATCTATATATATAGTTATATATATATATATATATATATATAATATATATATATATATATATATATATTGTAACGATTTTGAGAAGTGTGTAACGATTTTGAGAAGTGTGTAACGAATTTGAGAAGTGTAACGGTTTTTGAGAAGTGTAACAATTTTGGAGGAAGTGTAACGAATGTGAAAACGTTACAATGTGAACGTTACAAACGTACGGTACCACCCTGTTAATGTAAATAATGGTCGCAGTCAGCGTCCTAGTTAATTGCATGGAATATACACGCAGGTCACGATATATCTTTTAATTAGTGTATTTCCTTATTCCATGTAGGCTAAGTATGTGTTTTCCCACTAGATTGACTTTGCATTGTATCAAACAAAATAAGCGTAGGCCCTTCCAATTTCCCCAAAACCTCCCTTCCATTTGCCTTCCGCATTTTGGTCGGTTTTTCTCTTCAACCACCATTGGCCACGAGGTAAGGTTGGAGAAGAAAGGCGTGTCTCCACCTCGTCAGAAGAGGGAAGGAGTGAACCAGCCCTAACAGCCAATCAACACCGTGGTGAGTGACCCGGTAGGCGTGCCCTCGGAGTCGGCGGCTTGATTTCGCTGGAGGTAATAAAAGCGACTGCAAGGGACTGCTTTAGCAGATGAGAGATGAGAGATGAGCTGGAGATGACCCTGGGAGAGGAGCAAAGAGGCAGCACCAAAGAGAGGCGGTGAGATGCGAAACGCTCCAAGCCAAAGAGGAGAGGTACTCGGAAAGGAAACCAGCTTTGGAGAGACGCGCTGAAAGGAGGGAGACGGCTCCACCAGGAAGAAGAGGAGCAGGTGTGCCGAGCTAGCGCGTGACGTCTACAGCAGCGGATACGCGACGGAGGATTTTCCCGCCAAAAAAACGCGAGGAATTGAGAGCTGCTACCTCCGGCCTGGCCTCCCTCTCCAGCAATCTACCTCAAGCCCTACCTGCCTGCAATATCCCCCCGTGTAAGTGTGAACGTCGTCTGTCCTACTCGTTGTCTTGGGGTTAAGTAAAAATGAATAGGGTAAGTTAAGGATTCGCTGTGTCACTGTTTCTTCCATCCTTTGCTTGTGTGCGTATAATAAATCTGTTCTTCCTCCGTATTCTTCTTCTTCTTTTTCATTCTCTTGCGATCGCTTTAGAGATTTCCCGATTGAATATCCGTGGGGCGATCTGGTCAACGTCGGGTGAAATCGGGTTTTGATCGGGGAGTAACTGTTCGGACGCGGTTAAATACACCACCGCTCGGTCAATATAACATCTAAAAGCCGCGTCTGTAACAATTGGTGTCGAGGAGTTGGATTCGAACCTGGGACTAAATTTGTTAGGCCCAAATTTTGGAACACCAATTGTACTATTAGAGTAACAATTGGTGTCTGGGAGTGGAATTCGGGTCCCGAACCAAATTTTTAAAACATCTAGAAAAAAAAATTTTTGGTCAAAATTACGAGCTGCCGAAATTTATTTTGTTTTATAAAACAAAACCCGAATTTTGAGATCGCGCCATGGACAATCAAGGCGATCGGAAGTCGGTGGGAGAAATAGACAGGGTGGAATCGACCCAGGACCTCGGGGAAATGTATGTGGAGGAAAGGGAGGAGGAGAAAAATGGCAATGTGGTTGCGGAGGTTTCAGACGCACAAAATGGCGCCCTCGCGCACGTGGTTGAGGGGGCCACGGTCGCGGAACCAATGAGCGCGGCCCAAATGCAAGCCTTCATGGCCCAATTCATGGTGGAAATGCAGAGAGAAAACGACATTATGGAACGAATAGAAAACAGAAGGAGGGCTGATAGTGAAAAAATGGAAAGCAGAATTATGGGGCAAATGGGGGTAATGGGAAACCAAATGGGGGTAATGGGGAACCGGATGGATGCTCAGGGTGAGCGATTGGAGGGCCAAATGGGGGTAATGAGGGACGAAGCGAGGGGTACCGGTGAGGGAGTAGAAAAGAAATTTGAGGGATTAGACAAGAAATTTGAGGGGTTAGACAATGGGATAGAAGGGGTGAAACATGGGTTAACGGGGGTGGAAAACAGAATGGCTGCCCAGGAGAATCAGTTAGAGGGGGTGAAAAATGGGTTAATGGGGTTAGAAAATAGGATGGAGGACAAATTGCGGGAAATAGGGGAACAATCCGCCCGGGAAATCGAACAGATGGGGAACCAGATGGAGGAAATACGACGAGGGGTGACTGAGGAGGTCTCGGGGCTACGCGAGGAGGTAAAGCGAGGCGAAAAGCGTATCGAGAAAGAAGTGAGGAATAATACGGCAAAGTTACAGGGGGGAATAGAAGATCTGACGGAGGAGGTGGAGCAGCTGACAGAGGGACAAACTAAGTTAGTGGAGCAGGTTCAAAAGAACACTGCGGTACTAGGAGGGTTGAAGGCGACACAAAAAGAAATTAAAAACGAATTAATAGCGACGCAGAGGCAATGTCAGATGGTACGGGAGGAACTGACAATGAGGGTGGAAGAGGTGACAGAAGCAATGGAGACGAAGGACCGGGAGGTAAGGACGCACGTAGAAACGGTCACGGTAGCCTTAGAGGACGAACTTGAGGAGACACACCGAGAAATAAAAGAGGTTAAACAAAAATTAGAGGAAGTGGGAGAAGAGGTGAGTGAAATTAAGAAGGGACGGACAGAAACTAAGAGGGAGATAAAGGAGGAAGTCATGGAATATGTACAAGGTCTGTGTTCAAATCATGATGTGATGCTCACTAACCAAATAAAAAGTTTGCAGGTGGCAGAGGAGGTGAGACGAAGTACGGAGGTGAGTGGCAATGTATATGATGTGAGGAAAGCTTCAGTCGGCTTGGGGATTGGTTTGGATCCGGGTGTTCGTGAGAGGCCGTTGGTGAAGTGTGCGACAGGTCTGGTGTGCGAAAAAAGAGGTGTGCGAGAATGTCCGACCATGGGGTGTGTGAGGAAAAAGTGCACGCCGAGGAGTGAGTGTGCCGTCAAGAGTGAGTTGGTCGAAGCGCGTGTGCGAGGGAGCACAGGGAAGCGCGGTGTGGTGAGTGTTACGGAGGAAGTAACGAAAAAGTGTGCGCGGGAGGACGCGCGAGAAAGGTGTGTAACGGACGGGTGCATGAGGAAAGAGTGTGCTGTCGAGAGTAAGGGTGAGTGCGCGACCGAGAGTGGAGGTGAGAGTAGTGAGAGTGAAACGGAGCGTGAGTTGGTTGTGACAGGTGAGCGAGGATGTACACCTGGAATGGAAGGAAGCACACCTGGGATGGTAGAGCGTGTGTGGGAAGGCACATTTGAGTTGGTAGTGAGGCACGTGGATGGGTGTGCGAATGAGAGCACACCTGTGATTGTCACAGAGGAAGTGACCGAGGAGGGGGCGCGAAGAGGTGTGTTAGTGAGGTGTGCGAGCGACGAATGTGTGCCAAAGTGTTCGGTGGTCAGGTGTGTGACCAAGTCGGTGAGCGGAGTGAGTGTACCGAGGTGTGAAAGAAAAGGTACGAGGAGAATGAGAACGGCTGCATGTATGAGCAAGAAAGAGGTAGCGTATGCATGTAAGCCTGCAGGTGAAGCGTCGACGGTAACCGGGTTAAAGGTTAGGTCGACTTTTAGCCGGATCGGGCCCTTGGTGCGTGCCGGGCTTCGCGTGCCGCGAGAACCAGCGGAGATCCGAGCCACGGCGGGTTCGAAAGGACCGCCGTGCGCGATCCACGCTGGGCCTCGCGTGGAGCGGCCGCGTCCGGGCTCCACTAGGCGGAGCGGGCAGCCCGATAGGAAGGGTCGTCATGGCGACCACTTTCTATTGAGACGTGCCGGCAGGTCGAGATCGGGACATTGGATGGCTCCACGCCGAGGTGGTGCATGGGATCTCGGCCCGGGTAAGCCCCCGTCCCTGCCCCGAATGCGGGACGTATCCAGCCGCTGGCACAAAAGAACCCGCGTTCATTGCTCGGCTGTACGAAGCCGGGCTGTAGATGTGAATTGGCGCACCGAGAGGACCTAATAAGTAGACGGGTGATGGTGATAGTGATAGTAGTGATTTGATACAAAATTTAGAAAAGTGAATAGAATTGGCAGTAAATAGAAAATTTTTGACTTGTGGAATCTGGACGAACAGAATTGATAGTGAGAGACCCCCGATGTGGTGGGATGGCAAATCCACCATCCCTCACAGAGTGGGGGCAAATGCGCAATAGTTTATGGGGTGGCTATGACAACCGAGCCAGGGAGGGCTTGGATAATGATAGGGATCTAGAAGAGATTGACATTAGGTAACGTTAAGTTTAGTTAGTGACTGATACCTGTAGTGGGGACGCAGGTAGATTAGTGTGGATTATAATGACGTGGGAGCGCAATAGTTTAAAGGGACGACTGGGAAGCGCAAGTTTCAGAGGGGAGAAGTTAGCTGAGATGATGCCGTGTGTGTGAGGATTGAACAGGTGAGAATGGAACAGGTGTGATTGCACAGGTGTGCAACTGAACAGGTGTGTGGAGCAGTGTATGAGTGAGTGATGGTGATGTGTGTTGCGTTGACCAACTGGTCCAGAAAGAGGAGGAGGGTGCAGGTGGCACCAGGTGAGATTGCACAGGTGTGCAACGACAGGTGAATGGAGGACAGGTGTATGGAATAAATGGTATGGAGTATTGGCCAATGGATGGTCGTGGAGTGGGTATGGTGGAAATTGTGGAGTGGAGTGGATGGTGCGAAGGTGTGAATGGGGGAAGAGTGGACCCCCATCACGGATACCCGGGGCGGGTAGTGAAGTGTTAGGTAGAGGGTACAGGTAAATTGTGGTTGGATATTGGCATCTGTGGTGCGGGTGACAGAATGGTATGTGGATGGGTGCGTTGGTGTTGTGGAAATGGCTGGGCGTGTAGCCTGTTAGTGTGTGTAGTTGGTTTGGGCACTCCACCACTGTAAGGATGTCGGCCAGGTGAGGCCGCAGGTGGGCTCTGGGAGCCGGTAGTAGTTGTTGTGGATGGGGCCCGAGGATCCGGAGGACGGACCCGGGTAGCCCAGTGCCAGAGGGCACCATGGGGTGACAGAGCCAGGAGAGGGGCTGTCCCCAGGTAGTTAGGTTAGGGTGAGGAGCTAGGTAAGCTCGGGTGGCAACTACAGTGGTGGAGGTGTGCAGGTGGGTAGACCTGTTGGGAGAGGTACACGTCGCAGCCCAGAAATTGTGCTAGAGCACCGGGAGATGAATCGGGGGAGTGAGACCCCAAATTGAGGAGCACCACAGTTTGGCCAATGGGAATTGGTTATTAGAACCCATAGTGTAAGTTGGCCAATGGATTGGCAGGGAAAGACCCCGGGTAGTGTAAAGTGTGTTAAAGTCATTTAGAGGATAGTTAGGATGAAGGATCTCCTCGCACCATCTGCATCCACTCACCTGAGGTGACAGGTACTCCACACCATGCCATGTTTTGATTATTTTTTATGATGCAAATGTTTGGATTGTGAGACGCATCATGACGTGGGTGTGACATTGTGCTTTGATGTTCCATCTCTGCCTCCTTATGAGGATTGATGATGAATTTGGTGATGGCAAATTTTGAAGTAAAGGGATTGTGGGGACGAATTTGGTATAGGGGAAATATGGGGAAGACGTGACAGTAGTGACGAATTTGTAAATGTGTAGATTTTTGTACATATGGGGTGAGAACAAGGGTAGGGTAGGTGACAGGGGGGTGACGTACGGTAGGGACGAGCTTTCTCACTTCGGCCTCCGTACGCATTTCACCTTGCATTGCCTTATTGACGTGTACCCTTGTGACCTTACCCCTCGCTCAATTGTCTTTCTTTTGTCTCCCACATGACCTGTGCGCCATTGGTTGCCGATGGGAGCGTGCGTGAGGTGGCCATTGTGCGCCCGAGATTCCCAGAACCAGCATGCATTGCGTTGATGTACCACTTTATGGACCGCTGTTCTGCGGCCAAGTACCACTTGATGGACCCCAGGTTCTGGGGCAGGGCACCTCTGTTGGAAACCGGCCATAGTGGCCAGGGAATCTTGCTTGCGGACCTCGGTAAGGTGGCACCTCTGCCAAACAGATGGACCACCCTTAGTTGGCCCCTGAGGCCCTAAATAAAAATGGACACAAGTTGTGCTTTTTATTATGTCCAAATAGGCCGCATGAAGCCAGAAGACGTCGGGAAGAACATCGGCCCAGCAGAGAAAGAGAAGACCACCACCAGTTCTTTTGTTGTGTTTATTATGAGCCATGGTGACTGCGCACTGGTTGGTGCTTTTGGGTGCTTTGTGGTGTTTGGTGCTTTTGGGTGCTTTGGTGGTACTGGTACTGGTGCATCAATGCAATGCGTGCTGTCTCCTCCCTCCCAACAGGAATTTCTTTTTCTTGTTCCCTAAAAAGAAAAAAAAAAAGAAAAACACAGGTCCTGGGTTGCGTTGTAAATAAGAAATCACGTCATTGTAAATAATGCTCCCCACCGTAAATGTATAGTTTGAGAATAATCCCGTAATTCGGTTAGCTGTGGGCTTGAGTCTGTTAGACAGGATGCAATGCAATAGGGGGACATACTTATTTGTGTTTTAAAATTGTCACACTCAGGGAGGGTCAGGTTAATTGTAGAGGGAATTACACCTACGTGCCACACTAAGTTAAAGTTTAATAGGTCCGAGGACGGACCTGAAGAAAGGGGGGTGCAGTGTAACGATTTTGAGAAGTGTGTAACGATTTTGAGAAGTGTGTAACGAATTTGAGAAGTGTAACGGTTTTTGAGAAGTGTAACAATTTTGGAGGAAGTGTAACGAATGTGAAAACGTTACAATGTGAACGTTACAAACGTACGGTACCACCCTGTTAATGTAAATAATGGTCGCAGTCAGCGTCCTAGTTAATTGCATGGAATATACACGCAGGTCACGATATATCTTTTAATTAGTGTATTTCCTTATTCCATGTAGGCTAAGTATGTGTTTTCCCACTAGATTGACTTTGCATTGTATCAAACAAAATAAGCGTAGGCCCTTCCAATTTCCCCAAAACCTCCCTTCCATTTGCCTTCCGCATTTTGGTCGGTTTTTCTCTTCAACCACCATTGGCCACGAGGTAAGGTTGGAGAAGAAAGGCGTGTCTCCACCTCGTCAGAAGAGGGAAGGAGTGAACCAGCCCTAACAGCCAATCAACACCGTGGTGAGTGACCCGGTAGGCGTGCCCTCGGAGTCGGCGGCTTGATTTCGCTGGAGGTAATAAAAGCGACTGCAAGGGACTGCTTTAGCAGATGAGAGATGAGCTGGAGATGACCCTGGGAGAGGAGCAAAGAGGCAGCACCAAAGAGAGGCGGTGAGATGCGAAACGCTCCAAGCCAAAGAGGAGAGGTACTCGGAAAGGAAACCAGCTTTGGAGAGACGCGCTGAAAGGAGGGAGACGGCTCCACCAGGAAGAAGAGGAGCAGGTGTGCCGAGCTAGCGCGTGACGTCTACAGCAGCGGATACGCGACGGAGGATTTTCCCGCCAAAAAAACGCGAGGAATTGAGAGCTGCTACCTCCGGCCTGGCCTCCCTCTCCAGCAATCTACCTCAAGCCCTACCTGCCTGCAATATCCCCCCGTGTAAGTGTGAACGTCGTCTGTCCTACTCGTTGTCTTGGGGTTAAGTAAAAATGAATAGGGTAAGTTAAGGATTCGCTGTGTCACTGTTTCTTCCATCCTTTGCTTGTGTGCGTATAATAAATCTGTTCTTCCTCCGTATTCTTCTTCTTCTTTTTCATTCTCTTGCGATCGCTTTAGAGATTTCCCGATTGAATATCCGTGGGGCGATCTGGTCAACGTCGGGTGAAATCGGGTTTTGATCGGGGAGTAACTGTTCGGACGCGGTTAAATACACCACCGCTCGGTCAATATAACATCTAAAAGCCGCGTCTGTAACAATATATATATATATATATATATATATATATATATATGTATATATATATGTATATATATATATATATATATATATATATATATATATATATATATATTGTTGCAGATCTCCCAAAGCCCGTTCCCGTTACAAAGAGGGGGATTAAACCCCTTTTTTCCCCTGGGTCTTCGGGTCCGCGAGGCCGAATCGCCACTTCCGGGCAAACGTGAAAAAGGGTATCGGGACAAATTCGCACGTACCTTTAACCCACGCTGCCACGAAAGCGGTGATCGAGCCTCGCACGAGCCATGCTTAATCGAGTATGCCCAAATGGTATGCGTATCACGTGACTTGTGCTGTTACTTTTATTGGAACCTGATTCGAGCGGTTTTATTCGTACCATGCGAAGCCAATGGATGGAAGGGACAGGACGGTCAGATCAGAGGAAGAACATGATTTATTATTATTTACAATGATAATGATGAAGGAAAGGGGGACACAGAGCAGAGCTTAATCAATCTTACTTAATACCCAGACACAGGGCCCACTCACGCACATGGTGAAATGGAGGAGAAGAGGTTCACGCACCAAGCACGCTCTGCCGTCAGTCGCTCCGTGGCAGCTCGCCCGGCGTGGCTCTCCGATGTTCACGGCACATACACAGGCGAAGGCAGGCAGGAGGAAATCGTGCGTCTGTGGCCCGGCGCGGGTCGTCCTTTCGAGCGCGCGATTAATACAGCGCAGAGCGCAGGGCACGGGGAAAGTTCTTGTACAATCGGCAGTTCAATTCGTTCGTCCTGCAGCTCCACTCGCGGTCTCAAGCTCAACCCAAGCCACTCTCACGGGGAACTGTAAATCGTCTCACAGGGAACTGTAACTTGCACACGACTCTGACCGAGAACTTCTCTTACTCAACTCAACTGCCAACTCAACTCCTCTTTCTCGACCCGAACTGCTTCTCTCGACCCGAAATCGCGTGCAACTCATCTGCTTCTTGGAACTAAGGTGGGGTGCTCGGAGCAGGGTTATATGGCTCCGCTCCGGCCCGACTCAAATGTTCCAAACCCCGCCTCTGGTCGTCGTGGTTAGCCAGTCCCCTCGAGCCCTGATTGGGGGCTCGTGCTTACCGACCACTCCTCCTGCCTCGCGGCATTTCAGCGCCAAACCAAAAGCACCAAAGCAAAGCGCCAAAAGAACACCTAAGCTCACTGGCCTACTCAACGCAAAACTAAACACAGCAAAGGACTACGCTTACATTTACTAAGAAATAACTGAACTATCGCGAGGCTTCATGTTGTGGTGCATCTATCTACGAGGGGGAATTAACCTTTATTCCAAAACCGCAACAATATATAGATATATATATACATATATATATATATATATTTATATGTATATATACAGACTTGGCATTTAATATGGAATAATTTTTTTTGTGGGGGTGAACTGACTTTTCAAGATGTCTTAGAACCAAAAGTTCATTGGAATTATGTTGAAATTATTCTAGATTTTGTTAATGTGACCTTTAAAAGAAACAAAAAACACATTTGACATTTCGAAACAAATAAATTGATCCTTGAAAGTGATGTAAACTGATATCGAACTCAATTCACGGACAGTACTGTGTTAATCTTCTGTACGTTTTCCAGAAGTATCTCTTTATTTTGCACATTAGCCCAATTTTTTTTAAACAAAAACAAAAGTTAAATTACGAATGGGATTACGGACAGTAAAATTACAGTTCAGTACTTCGTGTAACCCCCACGAGCATTCAGGAGAGCACGTACACGTTGAGGCATGCTGTTCACGAGATTTGCCAAGGTTTGGACAGGAATCGCTTGCCATGCAGTTACAATAGTCTGCTGCAATTCACGCACAGAGGTGGGCTGCTGGATCATGTGGTCGATTTGACGCGTTAATTCTGCCCACAAGTTCTCTATCGGATTCATATCCGGGGACATGGCAGGCCACTCCATATGCTCTACACCACGGTCAGCAAGAAAGTGTTGGATCAGTCGAGCACGATGAGGCCGTGCATTGTCATCTTGGAAGACAAAGTTTCCTCGAAAGGCTGCACGAGCAAATGGAAGCAATGTTTCTTCCAGAATGGCCCTGTACTTGAACTGGTTCAGGTTTCCATTCAGAACAACCAGGTCAGTTTTGCCCCCTGCATGAAAAGCAGCCCAAACGGTCACCACACCACCTCCAGCTTGGACTCTTGGCACTATACAATCTTTGATATAGGCTTCATGCACTTGTCTACGCACTCGGAAGCGGCCATCTTGACGATAGACCAGAAATCTAGACTCGTCACTGAAGATCACGTGATTCCAGTGTCCTGGCTGCCATTGACGGTGCTCTCTGGCCCACTGCAATCGGCGCTGGCGGTGTTGTCTGGTCAGGCGTGGCTTTCTCAGGGGATGCCTGGCACGATAGCCTGCTTGAAACAGTCGTTGGTTGACTAGCCTTCTGGATACAGGCACATTTGTCAGTTGCTGCCACTCAGCCCTAAGCCGATTAGCTGACTTGGTACGGCCATTGCAGACTAACCGGTGCAGCTGGCGATCATCCCTCCTTGTGGTTCTGCGAGGACGTCCTGGCCTCGGTATTGGAGTGGGGACACCCCTCTGAGCATTTAGTTTCAGGATCTTTGACACCTGACCTTGAGTGATGCCATACTGCTGAGCAATAGCACGCTGTTTCATGCCGTAATTTCGTAAAGCCACCACTCCATGACAAACAGCATTGTCGAGTTGACGGACCATCTCCAGAGGAAGCGGCAATAACTTTTGGAGACGTGCAGCAGTTGTTTTCCACTAATACAGAACGCAACAACCCTTGTATACCCGACTGTGAAGCCAATCATCAAATGCACCTGTCCGTACATTTTGCCATGCCACCTGTGATATAATCCTGTTGTTGACTTCTTGCTGCGACAGACAATCAGTGACATGGTTCTTTTAACAAATAAATCACCAAAGTGTAAAAGACACTCACCAGATTGATATACTGAGTTAAGAAAGTAAACCCAAGTCAAGAAAAAAAAAATATTCCATATTAAATGCCAAGTCTGTATATATATATATGTATATATATATGTATATATATATATATATATATATGTATATATATATATATATATATATATATATATATATATATATATATGTAAAACACAGTGTGTGTGTGTGTGTGTGTGTGTGTGTGTGTGTGTGTGTGTGTGTGTGTGTGTGTGTGTGTGTGTGTGTGTGTGTGTGTGTGTGTGTGTGTGTGCAATGTTACCGATAGACTCCTAAACAGAGAGGCTCACGTGCTTGATATTTGGCATAGACATGGCCATTGAGCCTGGAAGAACATGGCCTACCTCAAAATATTTGATGATCCATATTTTTATTCATATTTACCTCAGCGCATTTCAGCGAGGAATATTATACACGGAATCTGAGCAGGTGGCAGAGCAGCGCGCTGATTCGCTCAGATCGATCACGTGATGTTCCTTGCCGCTATAAACTCACAGTTACGCGTTCGCACGTAATTCACACGTTCAAAACAAACGAGATCCGCGAAGCGAGTTGGTCGAGTCGTGCTAACCAAGATGGCGACACGGCGGCTTCACCTTTCACAGAGTATGAGCGTTCTATATATATTTTCAATTCAGTGCGCCCGACTCACTCACGTACTTGATTTGTGGCATAGACATGGCCATTGGGCCTTCACGGTGTAATTTGTGCGAGGCTTTTGTCCGAGTGAGCTTGAGTCGAGAGGGCGAATGTACGGGTTGGGAATGTACGGGTCTCCCTTCCCCCGCCCGGCAACGCCGGTACTGGAGGTCGTCACAGGATCGGTGAGTCTCCAAAATCCGCTTCGTGCTGTTGCGAAGATGCAGGACGATGTCGCGATTGTTGTGCTGCTCTCCGACCATGAGAACTGCAACGTCATTGTTGACTGGCCCTCCCCTTCCCTCCCCCTTCCCCCTCCCCCCTCCATCCTCCCCTCCCCCTCCACCCTACCCCCTGCCCTTCTGCCCTCCCCCTCCCTTTTCTCCTCCCCCTCCCTTTTTCCCCTCCCCCTCCCTTTTCCCCCCTCCCCCCTCCCTTTTCCCCCTTCCCCTTCCCCTCCACCCTACCCCTTCCCCTTCCCCCCTTCCTCCTCCCCTCCCCCTCCCCCTACCCCACCCCCCCCCTCCCCCCTCCCCCACCCCCTGTTTATAGCTGCAGTACCCAGCGTTGATCAAGAGAAAAAGAAACATTAACATATTTGAAATGAGGGCAAATATAATGGAAAAGCAATTACATCCAAATCAGAATCCATCACAAATGTCAAATCCTCATTTTACCTTTTCGTTGAATATATGCTGGTGAATGTGCCGTTCATCACCTTTCTGAGTTAAGTACGATGACGTTCAGGAAGAAGAAGCCTTACCTCCAAATTTGACCGCTTCTGGAATTGTTTTATTATGTGTTCAAATGTCTGGTGATTGTTTTGTATTTATTTATGCGTATGTGTACTTGTATATAACTGTCATTAATCAAAAAGGTTTAGGCATTATGGAGCGATTTCTTTAAAATCCCCCAAAAAACCGAACTTTTTTTCCCAATTTTTATTTATTTATTTTTTTGCCTAAAACATTCCCAGGCACTCACTGATAAACCTCTGAAAGTTTGACGAAGATCCGTTCAGCTATCTCTGAGAAAAATGGCCACACAGACAGACAGACAGGGGTACCCAGTGAATGATAAAGCAAATGAACACTACCAGGAATTTCAGGAAAGAAGTTGGATACTGAAAGAGGTGGATTTGGGGTGTTTCCACATAAGTGATGACCACTTTTTTTTTTTAAATAATGCACCATTTCTTCCAGAAAATTGTTGAAGTTATAAAATATTGTGGTGTCCACATTTGTATTTCTTTGGTTTGCAGTGGAACAAAACAAAACAAAGCTGAAACAATTACTAAATCATAGCTTATGCCACACAGAAATCCGAAAATGGCCCGGACAATATTATTGGCACCTTTTAGAAATTGTTAGAAATAATTAGATTTCAAGCAGGTGATTCTCTTTTACTTTGGAATTTAACTCACCTGTGGTGATTTGCAGGTGCCTGCAATATAAAAATGACTCATTTAACAAGTTTGAATGGATAAAAGGAGTCATTCTGCTGTTTTGTCACTATGTGTACCGCAATGACCATGGAGAAAAGAAAGAAAACCAGAGAATTGTCTGAGGAGGTCAGACACAACATTGTAGCCAAACATGGACAATCTCAAGGCTACAAGTCCATCTGCAAAGACCTTGATGTTCCTGTGTCCACCGTACGCAATGTTATCAGGAAGTTTAAGGCCCATGGCACTGTAGCCAACCTCCATGGACGTGGCCGCAAGAAAAAAAGCTTCATCAAAGATTGCAGCGAAGGATTGTTCGAATGGTGGAGAAAGCACCTCGATAAATTTCCAAACAGATTCAAGCTGATCTTCAGACACGAGGTACGACAGTTTCAACTGACACCATCTGGCGCCAACTCAATGAAAGGGGGTTATTTTTTGTAGGAGACCCAGGAGGACCCCACTGCTGAGAGAGAGACATAAGAAAGCCCAACTGAAGTTTTACAAAACACACCTGAACAAGACAAAATCCTTCTGTGAGAATGTTCTGTGGACAGATGAGACTAAATTAGAGCTTTTTGGTAAAGCACATCATCTCTATGTTTACAGAAAACAAAATGAAGCCTTAAAAGAAAAGAATACCTTCCCTACAGTCAAACATGGAGGAGGATCAGTGATCACCTGTGGGGAGATCTGAAAACAGCAATTGGGAGAAGGCACCCTTCAAATATGGGAGAACTGGAGCAGTTTGCACAAGAAGAGTGGGACAAACCACCAGTGGAGAGGTGTAGGAAGCTCATTCATGGCTATAGGAAGTGCTTGACTACAGTTATTTTGTCCAAAGGCTGTGCTCCCAAATATTAAGTCTCGGGTGTCAATAATTTTGTCGATGCCATTTCATTTTATGCTCTGATTTAAAGAGATATATGAAGTTCTGAATCAAAAACAAAGGTTCTGTAATATTAACAGTGAAATAAAGAATTGTGGAGACCAAATACTTTTGTGAATTTCAACTTATTTATAGAGAAAATTGTGAGTTATTTGATATGGTGCAAGGGTGCCAATATTTTTGGCCACAACTGTATGTATATATGTATGTAGATATATATATGCTGACAGGATGGTCTGGCGGTATGCGCACTCATTTCTTAGCTGTCCAGCCGGGTTTAAATCCCAAACCAGCTATAAACTGTACTCCTGGTGTTTCGCAGGCAGGATGATTCATCAATGTGTGTGCTGTCTCACTGATGGATGTTAAATTGGTGTTTCCCACTGCCAGCATTACAGTTGGCGCATGCTAAAGATCCCACGATGTCCTTCATGAAGAGTGGGGGAGCTATCGCCGGCACCCTAGCCAATTCCAAATTCCTGCCCTAACTACTGCTGGGTAGGCAATTGCAAAGCATCCAGCATAATCCTTCAGCCAATGAACTCCTTCACATTACCGAAGCTCTGAAGCAGAGTATGGTAGATCAGAACCAGAATGCTATATATGTGTGTATTGTGTGTGTTACAAAAAACAACTGGTGCTTAAAATATGAAACTCAAACAACAGATAAACCACCAGATGCGTTTTCTAGAATCGACAAACAACGTATGGAAAAGTTTTTTGTGTCTGAAAGTGCAGCATCCATGGCCGGGCATGAGGACCTCCGTGTTCTCTGTCCCAACTGATCCGTAGTTGTGTTCGCTTTGAACTTCTCCCGTGATGAGAATCGCAGAGAGCTCGCATGGAGCGACGAGCCTTGTGGGTGTGGGAGGGGGGAGCGGGAGTGCCATCAGCCACACACGGCGGAGAGAGGATTGCCAACGTGCTCCAAAAACCAGGATTGATGGCTGCGCGAGAGAACCGCGCCTGGAAAAGTGTGGCCGCGGGGAGAGGCGAAGGGAGATGCGTGGATTCCACGCCAGTTTCGGCCCATTAAGCACTTCACTGGCAGGCACACCAAAGCGGCAGCTGGGACTGAGATCTGCACTTTTACGCACTTCTGTCCTGCTTTTTATCTCCCGCCGGTTCATCAGGGATTCTTTTTTAGACGAGTTGGCCTGCCGTCAGTACCCGCCATGGCTCATTATTACTTTCTTCCAACGATCGTTGTTCCTTCGACGTCACACATCTTTTTCTGCCATTTATCATCTGTGCTTGGTATTAGCGTCAGCCTGGTGCTCCTTCCAACACGCGTTGCACACCCGCAAAGTGCACACATGACGGTGCAGTCCGGTGATCCTGATCCGGTGATGGTGGAATAAACTCTACTCGTCCACACTACCTTCATCCCAAGCCACCCTTTGCATTCCCCCACCACCAGTTTGCGCTTCGTCGGTTCTCGACACA
The DNA here is from genome assembly GCF_964187855.1 of Myxine glutinosa. Classification (NCBI taxonomy): domain Eukaryota; kingdom Metazoa; phylum Chordata; class Myxini; order Myxiniformes; family Myxinidae; genus Myxine; species Myxine glutinosa. The sequence goes on from NC_136269.1 coordinate 25,626,471, forward strand.
ATATTTACACCACGTATCCCGCGCCCAAATTTCAAACGTGTTTGGTCGCATATGCGCCATTCTGTTCGTGCTAAAATATTTTCAAATAAACAACAGATGTAATTCCTCTTCAAGAATTGCGTTAAAAGTTCAGAAATATTTTGAAACGCCGTGAAGACCCACAGATGGTTGCACTCAGAGGCGATCATGATCAATCGTATAATATGCGCATGCACTATAACACAGCATATACAGGCCAAATACCACCTGTAGGACTGGCTGTACTCATTCTGTGATCAACTCAAACTCAAACAATCAATCAACTCAAACTTGAACCTTGGAACAAAACCAACATGAAGATGGGCAGTCGTGGTTTTCTCTGAAAATCTCATTCCGTTACCAACTGTGGATAATAAGGATTCTTCAGATTTGCTTTGCAATACCAAGTTTGTGTCCGCACTTTCGGACAACAAGGAGCGATAACAAAACAGCCTTCAACGTCTTTTTGAGGAGGCCATGAGTGGTTTGGACTAATAGCAGTACAAATAAACAGGGGGTGTCTCCAGGCCTAGGGCATTATCTCACCAGATGCAGAATCCCAAGGGATTCCGTCCCACCCTTTGCACCCCTAAACCGTTGCTATGGTCTCTATGAGAGAGAGAGAGAGAGAGAGAGAGAGAGAGAGAGAGAGAGAGAGAGAGAGAGAGAGAGAGAGAGAGAGAGAGAGAGAGAGAGAGAAAGAAAAGAGAGAGAAAGAGAGAGAGAGAGAAAGAAAGAGAGAGAAAGAGAGAGACCTTGCTAGTTGCATCATGCTACTACTTCAAGTGCAAAGTGTGTTTGGAATGTAATCACATCCTATGGGGCCTTGAAGGCCAGACCAACTGGGTTCATGACTTTGCTGCATAAGATCCTTCTCTTGGGTTTTGATATGCACTACTCAATCACTCGCTCACCCCCCTCCGTCTTCGCTATCCACAACAACAACACCATCACCGCCCTCCTCACCAGCTCACCCTTCCTCATCCCACTTTTATCTGCTGTCCTCACTTCAAGTCCTTCCTAATGCTTGCATGGTTCCACAGTTTTGAAGTTTTGAGTTCCACTTCCATTTGAAGTAAGATTGATACAAATTTCACTCTCCTGTTGTGTTAGGATTACACAGCGCAGACTCGGCGAGCAGAATTACCTTCTTACGTCTGTTTTTTTTCCTTGAGTTTATTTTACAAAGTTACAACTTGTTAACTTATAGTAACCTATCGTAATTAGTTATTTATTTGTACGCATGATGGGTTTTTACTTGCGAAAATCGAAGATTTTTCAAGTATATTGGTTGGTCTTGTGTGTTATTCTGTCTTGTTACTTGGGGAAAAAAATTTTTTTGCCAAGTATGTTGTTAGTCAAGAATGTTGTATGTTAGTATGTTATGTTAGTATGTTATGTCATATGTTAGTATGTTGTAAGTATGTTGTTAAGTGAGTATGTTGTTAGTTAGTGTGTGTGTTTGTGTGTGTGTTTGTGTGTTTGTTTGTCTGTCCACTAACTTATACTTGCCTACAGGTCACAATTTTAAACCGATCTTCACGAAACTTCACCAAATGGTAGAGTTCGTGGTCAGATAAAATCCTATATATTTTTGAGGTCAATAGGTCAACGTAGGCCAAAGGTCAACCACTTTTTTTGAATTTCTAAAATCCTCAATTTTCATCCAATTGACTTGAAATTTGAATAGGATTTTCATATCAGCTAACTGAATTCAACCACCAACTATTTTTGAGATCAACATAGGTCATAAGGTCAACATAGGCTAATGGTCAACCACTTTTTTCAAATCTATAAAATCCTCAATTTTTATTCGATTGACTTGAAATCTGAATATGATTTGTATATCAGTTTACTGAAACCAACCACCAACTAGTTTTGAGGTCAACATAGGCCAAAAGGTCAACATAGGCCAAATTTCTAAAATTGTCAATTTTCATCAGATTAACTTAAATTTTGAAGGTGATTTGCATATCAGGTCACTGAATTCAACCACTTATTATTTTTGAGGTCAAAAGGATGCTCTACTGAGTGCCATGCTACTTTCTTCTGTTTTGCCAAGTGTCGCTCTATGAGTGATTTTTTCATTTGTCTGTCTGTCTGTTTGTCTGTATGTATGTCAGGCGCCTAGAGGTCACAATTTTCAACCGATTTTCGCGAAACTTCACCAATTGGTAGAGTTGTTCATAAGCAAGAAACCTATTGTTTTTGGGGTGAAAAGGTCAACATAGGCCAAAGGTCACCAACTTTGTCAAATTTCTAAAATACTCAATTTTCACCCGATTGACTTGAAATTTGAAGAGGATTTGCATAACTGGTCACTCAATTTAACCACCAAGTATTTTTGAGGTCAACATAGGCCAAAAGGTCAACATAGGCCGAGAGGTCAACATAGGCCAAGAGGTCAACATAGGCCAAATGTCTAAAATCCTCAATTTTCATCCAATTAACTTGAAATATTAAGAGGACTTTTATATCTGGTCACTGAATTCAACCCCCAACTATTTTTGAGGTCAACATAGGCCAGATTTGATAATTTCCTCAATTTTCATCCGATTGACTTGAAATAGTCAGAGGATTTGCATATCTGGTCACTGAATTCAGCCACCAAGTATTTTTGAGGTCAACATAGGCCTCATAGGTCAACATATTGCCGGTGTGTGCCCCGGTTTAGAATAGGTACACCGTATCCCTGCGTGTCGTAAGAGGCGACTAAAAGGTTGGTGTCAGGAAGGGCATCCGGCCATAAAAACATTGCCTCAAAAAGGAAACCATGATGATTGTGATGGGGCCTGCAAGGCTAACCCCTGCTCTAGCAGGGAAAATGGCCTTAAAAAAAGGGGGAAAAAAATAGGCCAAAAGGTCAACATAGGTCAAATTTCTAAGATCCTCAATTTTCATCTGATTGACTTGAAATTTTAAGAGGATTTGCATACCATGTCCCTGAATTCAGCCACCAATTATTTTGAGGTCATCATAGGCCAACAACTTATTTTAGGGATTTCACAAGTATCGTGCTATGCACGACATATTTCTTGTTTGTTTGTTTGTAAATTCATTTATCCCTTGATAAACTCATAACTAGTGTGAATTTGCACATATATATATATATATATATATATATATATATATATATATATATGTATATATATATATATATGTGGAGGACATCGTACGAACGAAGTGGTGGAGGACATCGAAGGATTGGTGAGACCGACAGAGCCAGGTGTTCCATTTGATTTGTCAGAGCCAAAGATGTCTGAGATTGAGGCAGTTTTGAGGAAGGCACGGGCGGCATCGGCTCCAGGACCAAGTGGAGTGCCATACAAGGTGTTTAAGAGTTGTGTAGGCATCAGGCAGTATCTGTGGAAGGCTCTGAAGGTGGTATGGAGGCAAGGAGTGGTGCCCAGTCAATGGACTAGGGTGGAAGGAGTTTATATTCCAAAGCAGGAGGAGGCTGTGACACTGGAGCAGTTTAGACCAATATCATTGCTCGATGTAGATGGGAAAATATTGATGAGTGTCTTTGCGGCACGGCTCTCAGGCTTCATCAGAGGGAATGGTTTTGTGGATGGTTCTGTGCAGAAGGCAGGAATACCAGGATCACCAGGATGCATTGAACACTCGGCAATGGTCTGGCAAGTGTTACAGGAGGCAAAGAGGCAAAGGAAGGATGTGGCGGTGGCATGGCTGGATTTGGAGAATGCATATGGGTCAGTGCCGCATGCCTTGATCAGGTATGCCATGGATTTCTTTTGGGTGCCACGGAGATTTTGGGATTTTTTGATGCCATATTATGATCAGTTTTGGATGCGGTTTGCGACACAGTCCTATGTAACAGAGTGGCAGAAGTTGGAAGTGGGGATCCCGATGGGATGTACCATCTCCCCGATTTTGTTTGTGCTGGTTATGGAGTTGTTGATACGTGCGGTGAGTGGACATGGGAAAGAAGTGGAGCTAGCCCCTGGTCAGAGGATGCCAGCAATGTTTGCTTTCATGGATGACCTGACAGTTGTCCAACAGTCCGCTGATGCAGCAGTAGAGGTACTGGCACAACTGGAAAGGTTGATGCGGTGGGCAAGAATGGGATTTAAAGCAAGAAAGTCGAGGAGTGTGATAGTGAGACGAGGAGTGGTGGATAACATGCACAGGTTTGAGCTGGGAGGGGAGGTGGTTCCATCATTGGTAGAGGCCCCTGTGAAGAGTTTGGGAAGATGGTATACAGTGGAGTTGAATGATGTGGGAAGGGTGGAGGAGGTCAGAAACAAGCTTTTGAGAGGTTTGAAGAGGATTGATGGATGTGGTTTGCCAGGTAAGTTGAAGGTTTGGTGGTTGAAGTTTGGGTTGATGCCACGAGTATTGTGGCCATTGATGATGTATGATATTGCAATTGGGCATGTAGAGAGGATGGAGGTTGTGGTGAGTGGGTTTGTGAGGAGGTGGTTGGGAGTGCCACGCTGTTTGACGAACATTGCCTTTTATGGTCAGGGTGGAAAACTCCAGTTTCCCTTGACATCATTAACCGAGGAGTTTAAGGTGGTGAGGGTGCGGGAGTTCATGATGTTGCGGGATTCAAGTGATGCAGTGGTAAAGAATGCTCTCCCAGAGAAGAAGGGAAGTCGGAAGTGGAATGCAAGAGCAGAGGTGGACGAGATGGAGGAGCGGTTGCAACAGGAGGAGGTCATGGGGATGGTACAGCATGGGAAGCATGGCTTGGGGTGGATGGAGCATGAGCGATGGGGAAAGGCATGTGTGAAAGAGAGGAGGAAGATGGTTGAGAGGGAGTTGAGAAGAAAGGAAGAGGAGGGGAGATATGTGAAAGCAGTCGGTCAGGCACAGCAAGGTGCTTGGACTAAGTGGGAAGGTGTGCGGGTGAGGATATTGAAGTGGCAAGAGATTTGGAGGATGGAGCCAATATTGTTGAATTTCCTGTTGCGGGCAACGTATGATGTGCTTCCGTCACCAGTAAACTTGAGATTGTGGGGGTTGTTGCAGGAGGAGAGATGTTATTTGTGTGGAGGTGTGGGAACGGTGCAGCATGCACTGAGTGCATGCTCAGTAGCATTGGCAGCAGGAAGATACAGGTGGCGACATGATCAGGTGCTGGCGGTGGTGGTGCAGATGGTGCAACAAGAGGTGCTGAGACCGAGAGAGAGAGAAGAGTGGAGAAGGAGACTGATGGGGGAGAGGTGTGGTTTGTCAAAGAGGGCCAAGTGGAAAGAGGTGGAAAGAGGAGGAGGAGGTGGAAAGCAAGAAGGCTGTCAGATGCTTGTGATTGGCAGGTGGTGGCAGACCTAAAGCCACAATTGGTATTCCCAGAGGAGATCTGTGTGACAAGGTTGCGGCCTGACATTGTCATTTGGTCAAGTGCAACAAGACAGGTCATCTTAGGGGAGTTGTCGGTACCTTGGGAAGAGAACATGGAGGAGGTGCACGAGAGGAAGAGAGGAAAGTACAGTGAGCTGGAGGCAGAGTGCCGGGAGAAGGGTTGGCGCGTTTCGTGTCAGCCATTTGAGGTGGGGTGTAGAGGGTATATTGGCAATTTCTTTTCTGCATTTCTTGCTAGGCTGGGAGTGTGTGGGACAGAAAGAAGGAGGATGTGTGACAAGGTGGCCCAGGTTGCCTTGAAAGGCTCATTTTGGATATGGAGGAAGTTTATGGAGGCACGTCGAATGGTGTAGGTTGGTTGTGTGTGTGTGTGTTTTATATTTTTATTTATTTTATTTTTTTGTTATCATTATTACTTCTTATTTTGTGTATATGAGTGGGTGGGTGAGGGTGTGTGTTTTTGCATGAATTAATTTTTGCATGAGTGTGTGTTTTTATGTGTTGAGTGGTGTATGATGTACGTGTAGGTGGTTGTTTGGTTGGTGTTCTGTATGTATGTGTGTGTATGGGTGTGTATGTGTGTGTGTGAATGATCTGGTGTGTTTTGTTGGTGAGTGGTGAAGGGTATAAAGGTGGGTATTTGAGTGTTCCACCATGTTTGTTTGGTGCTATGGATTCTGGATGTGGAGGTGTTGTTGTTGTTGTTGTTGTTGTTCGCACTGGCTGGGGGTGGGGGTATGTACGCATCCAGATGCAGTTGCTGCATGTGGATGTGCACGTGCCCCTGCTGGCCCACCTTTGCTGACCGTATCGAGGTTGAAGGGCCGAAACGGGATGATGCTGAGGACCTCGACTGTGGACCCGGTCAGTGCGGCACAGTTGTGACCAGGTGTGTTTTGAACTTATATATATATATATACATACATACAGTATACTTGGTTCGAGTCCCGTGTTGAGTCAGACTTTTTCACACTTAGCCCCACGCAGGAATTTCATTCCTATTTATAAAAAAATAGTAGATGAGTCAATCTCCAATGCACTTCGACATATACTTGCATACACATACATACGTATACATATACCTATGCTCACATCCGGGGTCTGCCTAGCAGGCATGTAAGACATCGGCCATTATAAAGCTCGCAGTGTTAAGTGTGGAAATTTTCTGAGGAGATTTTGGTTGGCTCAATAGCGCAGTGGGCTGTCACCGTGTAAGTGATGGAGGTCCTTGGTTTCAGTCCCGTGTTGAGTCAGAGTTTTTCACACTTAGCCCCACGCAGGAATTTAATTCCTGTTTATATATATATTAAAATAAAAATCTGGAACAGGCACGTGACACCTGGGTTGGTCCACAATCCGACTCACCCCACTACCTGTGGATGTCACATGGTAAGTGTCAAGCTTCTTCTTCATTTCAAATGTGCCGTGACCAAGGCGAGTGGATATTCACCAAAACATCGGCTTTACCGACTCGCAAGTCCAGCTTTTTCAATTATAAACCTTTCCTGAAGTAAGGGTACTGATTAGGCCAAGTATTCTATTCATACAGGAAATCTGTAATTTGGCTATGGGTAGTTGTCAAAAGGCATTCTCATCATCATGAAAGATACCACTGTATCTGAGGTCCACAAGTGAGTGTAAGAATATTAGACAAAATGTCTCCTTATCTTTAAAGATACCCTCCGATATATAGAGTGCACAGGTAAAAGTGAGTGCAGGTACACAAGGCAGTTCTAGTCGACTTGATACCTCTCCCAATCCCCAGCCTTGTTTGACTATTCCTCCTCGATCAGGTTGCCACGTGAAACACCCCCGACTGATACTGTTTTAGATTTCATGGTGAATCAGACCAAAAAGACAAGTTTTTCTGCTAACTGAGATATCCAGCCACAAATAATATATCAATCAATAAAAATCAGTGTCAATAAAAACCTAGTTGGCTCCTTCATGACTTTAAGGGAGAGCGTGATGTACTTGCACCACTTCTTCAAGGCCCTCAAATATTTCCCTAACAAGCCGCAGTTTTTTTTAAAACAACTTGCCAAAATAACTATGACAAATAACTGGGAAACCACAGACCAATGGACAATGGATCACGATGGAATCTGACAACAGCAGCAGAGAACCTTAAACGTCTTCTGGAAACATAAACATCTGGAGATGGCATGAGTCATTTGCAAAGTCAAAGAAGATTATCTCCGACCGGCAGAATCCTCCACCACACATGGTGATGGTTACCGCCGCATGTAAAAAGGCCAGAGGTAGAATGGAAGCCCAAGTATGGCTCCCAAATGACATATTGGCCGAGCATAATTAGGAACGTTTCGATGGTAAGTAGGCAAACGGTTCAAGTGTGAAGAAGATGACTGCGGAAGAGTGTATAAAATTGAGACCCACGTTGACAATGATGCATTCCAGGATTCAGGCAAAGGAATTCAAACAATGAGCGCATGACATGGAGAACAATAGGTTGGCGAAAAGTCAACAATAGAATATCAAAATCTCAGAATTTCCGGTAATTTTCTTTCCAGCAGTGTAAATAGGGCACTCGCACGCAAAGGGAGAAAAGGGTACAAAAGGTTATGGTGAGCAAGTGACTGTTTTTTTTGTGACTTATGGTGAGCAACTCATTAATCATGAGAGGCCTACACTTGCCAATCTGAATACGCGTAGTCTGTTTTCGACAATAAATAAATAAATTAAATAAAAATTTCTTTAAAATTTACACAATACATGTACATTATATTTTATATATACTCGTACTTATACCAAGTTTGGTCATTTGGTATAAGTACGAGTATAGTAGATGTAACTCCCATTTTCCTTTTCGAAAATATGTAACTTTTAATAAATATAATATTAAATAAATATAATATTTTATTTAAATCCTTAAATATAATAAATATAATATTTTATTTAAATCCTTAAATATAATAAATATAATATTTTATTTAAATCCTTAAATATAATAAATATAATATTTTATTTAAATCCTTAAATATAATAAATATAATATTTTATTTAAATCCTTAAATATAATAAATATAATATTTTATAGTTAGATAATAGACAAAATATCTAACTTCCTTTTCTGATAATTCACAATGCTTGCTTTAACTTCCTAACTTCATCACAAACACTTTGATAGTTTTCCAACACTTTTGTGTTTTCTTCCGAACATGATGGTTGCGATATATTATTTCTAAGGATGGGGGTTTGAGACAGCCATGATGAGCCAAATTACCTTTCCAATTTATATCGTTATATTCTGAACCGTTTACTCACATGAAATAGGAGTTACATTTACCAGTGACGTGCTGGAATTTTGAACCATTTTTTGAACCAATTAGAATTTGAAATTTGAAACCAATTTGAAACCAATTTGAATTTTGAACCATTTTCATCAATTTTTTCATTACATTCAATTTCATTCATTCAATTTCATTCATTCAATTTCATTCATTCATTCAATTTCATTCATTCATTCAATGAATTCAAAAATTCATTCAAAAATGGTTGATGATGATGTCTCCACCTACAGCCTTCCGAACATGATGGTTGTGATATATTACTTCTAAGGATGGGGGTTTGAGACAGCCATGATGAGCCAAATTACCTTTCCAATTTATATTGTTATATTCTGTACCGTTTACTCACATGAAATGGTACTTACATTTACTAGTGACGTGCTGGAATTTTGCTGGAATTTTGAACCATTTTTTGAACAATTTTGAACCAATTTGAATTTGAAATTTGAAGCCAATTTGAAACCAATTTGAACCAATTTTGAACCAATTTGAATTTTGAACCATTTTCATTTCATTTAATTTCATTCATTCAATTCAATTCATTCATTCAATGAACTCAAAAATTCATTCAATTCATTCAAAAATGGTTGATGATGACGTCTCCACCTACAGCCTTCCGAACATGATGGTTGCGATATATTACTTCTAAGGATGGGGGTTTGAGACAGCCATGATGAGCCAAATTACCTTTCCTTTTTATATTGTTATATTCTGTACCGTTTACTCACATGAAATGGTACTTACATTTACTGGTGACGTGCTGGAATTTTGAATCATACGTACTGGAATTGGGGGGGGAGGGGGGGAAGGAGAAGTAAATGTTTCGTGACAAAAAAAGACGAAAGGACATTTGCACTTTTGACTTGTGCATATCAATCGTACCAAAGAGCCGCCATCTCGTACTCGAGTAAATCTGGACTCTGTGATAAGGCCTGTTCTCATCATCCACCAGGCAGATTCCTGACCCCCAAGCCACAGTTCTGCCACCCTCCCCCCCCCCCCCCCCCTCCTCTCCATATTAAAAGAAAACATCTTTAGAAGTTGTTGTGACCATTTTCTGGCTCGACTCCTGGAGTCTTTGGAAAACTTGATGCTAGTGACGTCATGGTGAAGGTTACCTTGAAGAATCGTCGCCTGATCGCTGATTGTATTAATGAATCGGTAATGTCCCTGGAAAAAACACGTGATGAAACAAAACGTAAAGTTCCATTGAATTCCTTTTCTTAAAGAGCGATTGTTCCTTGGACCGAGAACACACATGAACCCCCTTCCATGGCACTCCCTCCCGGGTCCATCCCTGCATTGTAGGCCTCAAATGCATTTAGCAAGTCCAAGAGATAAAGGAGACAATGTCGCTGATGAGATAAGGGACCACCCGGTTATTATCTGTCGGAATGCAGACAATGCCGATAGGACGAGACGGCGTGCAGATGGCATCGGCACTGAGGATATCTGTGCTAAAACACCATTGAAATGAAATTCCATAGATCCCATTATAGCAACACTATTGTAGTTGTTTGATCCCATTATAGCAACACTATTGTAGTTGTTTGATCCCATTATAGCAACACTATTGTAGTTGTTTGATCCCATTACAGCAACACTATTGTAGTTGTTTGATCCCATTACAGCAACACTATTGTAGTTGTTTGATCCCATTACAGCAACACTATTGTAGTTGTTTGATCCCATTATAGCAACACTATTGTAGTTGTTTGATCCCATTACAGCAACACTATTGTAGTTGTTTGATCCCATTACAGCAACACTATTGTAGTTGTTTGATCCCATTACAGCAACACTATTGTAGTTGTTTGATCCCATTATAGCAACACTATTGTAGTTGTTTGATCCCATTATAGCAACACTATTGTAGTTGTTTGATCCCATTATAGCAACACTATTGTAGTTGTTTGATCCCATTATAGCAACACTATTGTAGTTGTTTGATCCCATTATAGCAACACCATTGAAATGAAATTCCATAGATCCCATTATAGCAACACTATTGTAGTTGTTTGATCCCATTATAGCAACACTATTGTAGTTGTTTGATCCCATTATAGCAACACTATTGTAGTTGTTTGATCCCATTACAGCAACACTATTGTAGTTGTTTGATCCCATTACAGCAACACTATTGTAGTTGTTTGATCCCATTACAGCAACACTATTGTAGTTGTTTGATCCCATTATAGCAACACTATTGTAGTTGTTTCATCCCATTACAGCAACACTATTGTAGTTGTTTGATCCCATTACAGCAACACTATTGTAGTTGTTTGATCCCATTACAGCAACACTATTGTAGTTGTTTGATCCCATTATAGCAACACTATTGTAGTTGTTTGATCCCATTATAGCAACACTATTGTAGTTGTTTGATCCCATTATAGCAACACTATTGTAGTTGTTTGATCCCATTATAGCAACACTATTGTAGTTGTTTGATCCCATTATAGCAACACCATTGAAATGAAATTCCATAGATCCCATTATAGCAACACTATTGTAGTTGTTTGATCCCATTATAGCAACACTATTGTAGTTGTTTGATCCCATTATAGCAACACTATTGTAGTTGTTTGATCCCATTATAGCAACACTATTGTAGTTGTTTGATCCCATTATAGCAACACTATTGTAGTTGTTTGATCCCATTATAGCAACACTATTGTAGTTGTTTGATCCCATTACAGCAACACTATTGTAGTTGTTTGATCCCATTACAGCAACACTATTGTAGTTGTTTGATCCCATTATAGCAACACTATTGTAGTTGTTTGATCCCATTACAGCAACACTATTGTAGTTGTTTGATCCCATTATAGCAACACTATTGTAGTTGTTTGATCCCATTACAGCAACACTATTGTAGTTGTTTGATCCCATTATAGCAACACCATTGAAATGAAATTCCATAGATCCCATTATAGCAACACTATTCTAGTTGTTTGATCCCATTATAGCAACACTATTGTCGTTGTTTGATCCCATTACAGCAACACTATTGTAGTTGTTTGATCCCATTACAGCAACACTATTGTAGTTGTTTGATCCCATTACAGCAACACTATTGTAGTTGTTTGATCCCATTACAGCAACACTATTGTAGTTGTTTGATCCAATTATAGCAACACTATTGTAGTTGTTTGATCCCATTACAGCAACACTATTGTAGTTGTTTGATCCCATTATAGCAACACTATTGTAGTTGTTTGATCCCATTACAGCAACACTATTGTAGTTGTTTGATCCCATTATAGCAACACTATTGTAGTTGTTTGATCCCATTATAGCAACACTATTGTAGTTGTTTGATCCCATTATAGCAACACTATTGTAGTTGTTTGATCCCATTATAGCAACACTATTGTAGTTGTTTGATCCCATTATAGCAACACCATTGAAATGAAATTCCATAGATCCCATTATAGCAACACTATTGTAGTTGTTTGATCCCATTATAGCAACACTATTGTAGTTGTTTGATCCCATTATAGCAACACTATTGTAGTTGTTTGATCCCATTACAGCAACACTATTGTAGTTGTTTGATCCCATTACAGCAACACTATTGTAGTTGTTTGATCCAATTATAGCAACACTATTGTAGTTGTTTGATCCCATTACAGCAACACTATTGTAGTTGTTTGATCCCATTATAGCAACACTATTGTAGTTGTTTGATCCCATTATAGCAACACTATTGTAGTTGTTTGATCCCATTACAGCAACACTATTGTAGTTGTTTGATCCCATTACAGCAACACTATTGTAGTTGTTTGATCCCATTACAGCAACACTATTGTAGTTGTTTGATCCCATTATAGCAACACCATTGAAATGAAATTCCATAGATCCCATTATAGCAACACTATTGTAGTTGTTTGATCCCATTATAGCAACACTATTGTCGTTGTTTGATCCCATTACAGCAACACTATTGTAGTTGTTTGATCCCATTACAGCAACACTATTGTAGTTGTTTGATCCCATTACAGCAACACTATTGTAGTTGTTTGATCCCATTACAGCAACACTATTGTAGTTGTTTGATCCAATTATAGCAACACTATTGTAGTTGTTTGATCCCATTACAGCAACACTATTGTAGTTGTTTGATCCCATTATAGCAACACTATTGTAGTTGTTTGATCCCATTACAGCAACACTATTGTAGTTGTTTGATCCCATTATAGCAACACTATTGTAGTTGTTTGATCCCATTATAGCAACACTATTGTAGTTGTTTGATCCCATTATAGCAACACCATTGTAGTTGTTTGATCCCATTATGGCAACACTATTGTAGTTGTTTGATCCCATTACAGCAACACCATTGTAGTTGTTTGATCCCATTACAGCAACACTATTGTAGTTGTTTGATCCCATTATAGCAACACTATTGTAGTTGTTTGATCCCATTATAGCAACACTATTGTAGTTGTTTGATCCCATTATAGCAACACTATTGTAGTTGTTTGATCCCATTATAGCAACACTATTGTAGTTGTTTGATCCCATTATAGCAACACTATTGCAGTTGTTTTATCCCATCATAGCAACACTATTGTAGTTGTTTGATCCCATTATAGCAACACTATTGTAGTTGTTTGATCCCATTATAGCAACACTATTGTAGTTGTTTTATCCCATCATAGCAACACTATTGTAGTTGTTTGATCCCATCATAGCAACACTATTGTAGTTGTTTGATCCCATCACAGCAACACCATTGTAGTTGTTTGATCCCATTATAGCAACACCATTGTACTTGTTTGATCCCATTATAGCAACACTATTGTAGTTGTTTGATCCCATTACAGCAACACCATTGTAGTTGTTTGATCCCATTACAGCAACACTATTGTCGTTGTTTGATCCCATTATGGCAACACCATTGTAGTTGTTTGATCCCATTACAGCAACACCATTGTAGTTGTTTGATCCCATTACAGCAACACTATTGCAGTTGTTTGATCCCATTACAGCAACACTATTGTAGTTGTTTGATCCCATTATAGCAACACTATTGTAGTTGTTTGATCCCATTACAGCAACACTATTGTAGTTGTTTGATCCCATTACAGCAACACTATTGTAGTTGTTTGATCCCATTATAGCAACACTATTGTTGTTGTTTGATCCCATTATAGCAACACTATTGTAGTTGTTTGATCCCATTACAGCAACACTATTGTAGTTGTTTGATCCCATTACAGCAACACTATTGTAGTTGTTTGATCCCATTATAGCAACACTATTGTAGTTGTTTGATCCCATTACAGCAACACTATTGTAGTTGTTTGATCCCATTATAGCAACACTATTGTAGTTGTATGATCCCATTACAGCAACACTATTGTAGTTGTTTGATCCCATTATAGCAACACTATTGTAGTTGTTTGATCCCATTATAGCAACACTATTGTAGTTGTTTGATCCCATTATAGCAACACTATTGTAGTTGTTTGATCCCATTACAGCAACACTATTGTAGTTGTTTGATCCCATCATAGCAACACTATTGTAGTTGTTTGATCCCATTACAGCAACACTATTGTAGTTGTTTGATCCCATTATAGCAACACTATTGTAGTTGTTTGATCCCATTATAGCAACACTATTATAGTTGTTTGATCCCATTACAGCAACACTATTGTAGTTGTTTGATCCCATTACAGCAACACTATTGTAGTTGTTTGATCCCATTACAGCAACACTATTGTAGTTGTTTGATCCCATTATGGCAACACTATTGTAGTTGTTTGATCCCATTACAGCAACACTATTGTAGTTGTTTGATCCCATTATAGCAACACTATTGTAGTTGTTTGATCCCATTATAGCAACACTATTGTAGTTGTTTGATCCCATTATAGCAACACTATTGTAGTTGTTTGATCCCATTATAGCAACACTATTGTAGTTGTTTGATCCCATTATAGCAACACTATTGTAGTTGTTTGATCCCATTATAGCAACACTATTGTAGTTGTTTGATCCCATTATAGCAACACTATTGTAGTTGTTTGATCCCATTACAGCAACACTATTGTAGTTGTTTGATCCCATCATAGCAACACTATTGTAGTTGTTTGATCCCATTATAGCAACACTATTGTAATTGTTTGATCCCATTATAGCAACACTATTGTAGTTGTTTGATCCCATTATAGCAACACTATTGTCGTTGTTTGATCCCATTATAGCAACACTATTGTAGTTGTTTGATCCCATTATAGCAACACTATTGTAGTTGTTTGATCCCATTACAGCAACACTATTGTAGTTGTTTGATCCCATTACAGCAACACTATTGTAGTTGTTTGATCCCATCATAGCAACACTATTGTAGTTGTTTGATCCCATTACAGCAACACTATTGTAGTTGTTTGATCCCATTATAGCAACACTATTGTAGTTGTTTGATCCCATTATAGCAACACTATTATAGTTGTTTGATCCCATTACAGCAACACTATTGTAGTTGTTTGATCCCATTACAGCAGCACTATTGTAGTTGTTTGATCCCATTACAGCAACACTATTGTAGTTGTTTGATCCCATTACGGCAACACTATTGTAGTTGTTTGATCCCATTACAGCAACACTATTGTAGTTGTTTGATCCCATTATAGCAACACTATTGTAGTTGTTTGATCCCATTATAGCAACACTATTGTAGTTGTTTGATCCCATTATAGCAACACTATTGTAGTTGTTTGATCCCATTATAGCAACACTATTGTAGTTGTTTGATCCCATTATAGCAAGACTATTGTAGTTGTTTGATCCCATTACAGCAACACTATTGTAGTTGTTTGATCCCATTACAGCAACATTATTGTAGTTGTTTGATCCCATTATAGCAACACTATTGTAGTTGTTTGATCCCATCATAGCAACACTATTGTAGTTGTTTGATCCCATTACAGCAACACTATTGTAGTTGTTTGATCCCATTATAGCAACACTATTGTAGTTGTTTGATCCCATTATAGCAACACTATTGTAGTTGTTTGATCACATTACAGCAACACGATTGTAGTTGTTTGATCCCATCATAGCAACACTATTGTAGTTGTTTGATCCCATTATAGCAACACTATTGTAGTTGTTTGATCCCATTATAGCAACACTATTGTAGTTGTTTGATCCCATTATAGCAACACTATTGTAGTTGTTTGATCCCATTACAGCAACACTATTGTAGTTGTTTGATCCCATTACAGCAACACTATTGTAGTTGTTTGATCCCATTACAGCAACACTATTGTAGTTGTTTGATCCCATTATAGCAACACTATTGTAGTTGTTTGATCCCATTATAGCAACACTATTGTAGTTGTTTGATCCCATTACAGCAACACTATTGTAGTTGTTTGATCCCATTACAGCAACACTATTGTAGTTGTTTGATCCCATCATAGCAACACTATTGTAGTTGTTTGATCCCATTATAGCAACACTATTGTAATTGTTTGATCCCATTATAGCAACACTATTGTAGTTGTTTGATCCCATTATAGCAACACTATTGTAGTTGTTTGATCCCATTACAGCAACACCATTGTAGTTGTTTGATCCCATTACAGCAACACTATTGTAGTTGTTTGATCCCATTATAGCAACACCATTGTAGTTGTTTGATCCCATTATAGCAACACTATTGTAGTTGTTTGATCCCATTACAGCAACACCATTGTAGTTGTTTGATCCCATTACAGCAACACCATTGTAGTTGTTTGATCCCATTACAGCAACACCATTGTAGTTGTTTGATCCCATTACAGCAACACTATTGTAGTTGTTTGATCCCATTACAGCAACACCATTGTAGTTGTTTGATCCCATTACAGCAACACTATTGTAGTTGTTTGATCCCATTACAGCAACACTATTGTAGTTATTTGATCCCATTATAGCAACACCATTGTAGTTGTTTGATCCCATTACAGCAACACCATTGTAGTTGTTTGATCCCATTACAGCAACACCATTGTAGTTGTTTGATCCCATTACAGCAACACCATTGTAGTTGTTTGATCCCATTACGGCAACACCATTGTAGTTGTTTGATCCCATTACAGCAACACTATTGTAGTTGTTTGATCCCATTACAGCAACACTATTGTAGATGTTTGATCCCATTACGGCAACACTATTGTAGTTGTTTGATCCCATTACGGCAACACTATTGTAGTTGTTTGATCCCATTACAGCAACACTATTGTAGTTGTTTGATCCCATTACAGCAACACTATTGTAGTTGTTTGATCCCATTACAGCAACACTATTGTAGTTGTTTGATCCCATTATAGCAACACTATTGTAGTTGTTTGATCCCATTACGGCAACACCATTGTAGTTGTTTGATCCCATTACAGCAACACTATTGTAGTTGTTTGATCCCATTACAGCAACACTATTGTAGTCGTTTGATCCCATTATAGCAACACTATTGTAGTTGTTTTATCCCATTACAGCAACACTATTGTAGTTGTTTGATCCCATTATAGCAACACTATTGTAGTTGTTTGATCCCATTACAGCAACACTATTGTAGTTGTTTGATCCCATTACGGCAACACTATTGTAGTTGTTTGATCCCATTATAGCAACACTATTGTAGTTGTTTGATCCCATTATAGCAACACTATTGTAGTTGTTTGATCCCATTACAGCAACACTATTGTAGTTGTTTGATCCCATTACAGCAACACTATTGTAGTTGTTTGATCCCATTACAGCAACACCATTGTAGTTGTTTGATCCCATTACAGCAACACTATTGTAGTTGTTTGATCCCATTATAGCAACACTATTGTAGTTGTTTGATCCCATTACAGCAACACTATTGTAGTTGTTTGATCCCATTATAGCAACACTATTGTAGTTGTTTGATCCCATCATAGCAACACTATTGTAGTTGTTTGATCCCATTACAGCAACACTATTGTAGTTGTTTGATCCCATTACGGCAACACCATTGTAGTTGTTTGATCCCATTACAGCAACACTATTGTAGTTGTTTGATCCCATTACAGCAACACTATTGTAGATGTTTGATCCCATTACAGCAACACTATTGTAGTTGTTTGATCCCATTACGGCAACACTATTGTAGTTGTTTGATCCCATTACAGCAACACTATTGTAGTTGTTTGATCCCATTACAGCAACACTATTGTAGTTGTTTGATCCCATTACAGCAACACTATTGTAGTTGTTTGATCCCATTATAGCAACACTATTGTAGTTGTTTGATCCCATTACGGCAACACCATTGTAGTTGTTTGATCCCATTACAGCAACACTATTGTAGTTGTTTGATCCCATTACAGCAACACTATTGTAGTCGTTTGATCCCATTATAGCAACACTATTGTAGTTGTTTGATCCCATTACAGCAACACTATTGTAGTTGTTTGATCCCATTATAGCAACACTATTGTAGTTGTTTAATCCCATTACAGCAACACTATTGTAGTTGTTTGATCCCATTACGGCAACACTATTGTAGTTGTTTGATCCCATTATAGCAACACTATTGTAGTTGTTTGATCCCATTATAGCAACACTATTGTAGTTGTTTGATCCCATTACAGCAACACTATTGTAGTTGTTTGATCCCATTACAGCAACACTATTGTAGTTGTTTGATCCCATTACAGCAACACCATTGTAGTTGTTTGATCCCATTACAGCAACACTATTGTAGTTGTTTGATCCCATTACAGCAACACTATTGTAGTTGTTTGATCCCATTACAGCAACACTATTGTAGTTGTTTGATCCCATTATAGCAACACTATTGTAGTTGTTTGATCCCATTACAGCAACACTATTGTAGTTGTTTGATCCCATTATAGCAACACTATTGTAGTTGTTTGATCCCATCATAGCAACACTATTGTAGTTGTTTGATCCCATTACAGCAACACTATTGTAGTTGTTTGATCCCATTACAGCAACACTATTGTAGTTGTTTGATCCAATTATAGCAACACTATTGTAGTTGTTTGATCCCATTACAGCAACACTATTGTAGTTGTTTGATCCCATTACAGCAACACTATTGTAGTTGTTTGATCCCATTACAGCAACACTATTGTAGTTGTTTGATCGCATTACAGCAACACTATTGTAGTTGTTTGATCCAATTATAGCAACACTATTGTAGTTGTTTGATCCCATTACAGCAACACTATTGTAGTTGTTTGATCCCATTACAGCAACACTATTGTAGTTGTTTGATCCCATTACAGCAACACTATTGTAGTTGTTTGATCCCATTATAGCAACACTATTGTAGTTGTTTGATCCCATTATAGCAACACAATTGTAGTTGTTTGATCCCATTACAGCAACACCATTGTAGTTGTTTGATCCCATTATAGCAACACTATTGTAGTTGTTTGATCCCATTACAGCAACACTATTGTAGTTGTTTGATCTCATTATAGCAACACTATTGTAGTTGTTTGATCCCATTATAGCAACACTATTGTAGTTGTTTGATCCCATTACAGCAACACTATTGTAGTTGTTTGATCCCATTACAGCAACACTATTGTAGTTGTTTGATCCCATTACAGCAACACTATTGTAGTTGTTTGATCCCATTATAGCAACACTATTGTAGTTGTTTGATCCCATTATAGCAACACTATTGTAGTTGTTTGATCCCATTATAGCAACACTATTGTAGTTGTTTGATCCCATTACAGCAACACTATTGTAGTTGTTTGATCCCATTATAGCAACACTATTGTAGTTGTTTGATCCCATTACAGCAACACTATTGTAGTTGTTTGATCCCATTACAGCAACACTATTGTACTTGTTTGATCCCATTATAGCAACACCATTGTAGTTGTTTGATCCCATTATAGCAACACTATTGTAGTTGTTTGATCCCATTACAGCAACACCATTGTAGTTGTTTGATCCCATTACAGCAACACTATTGTAGTTGTTTGATCCCATTACAGCAACACCATTGTAGTTGTTTGATCCCATTACAGCAACACTATTGTAGTTGTTTGATCCCATTACAGCAACACCATTGTAGTTGTTTGATCCCATTATAGCAACACTATTGTAGTTGTTTGATCCCATTATAGCAACACTATTGTAGTTGTTTGATCCCATTACAGCAACACTATTGTAGTTGTTTGATCCCATTATAGCAACACTATTGTAGTTGTTTGATCCCATTACAGCAACACTATTGTAGTTGTTTGATCCCATTATAGCAACACTATTGTAGTTGTTTGATCCCATTATAGCAACACTATTGTAGTTGTTTGATCCCATTATAGCAACACTATTGTAGTTGTTTGATCCCATTATAGCAACACTATTGTAGTTGTTTGATCCCATTACAGCAACACTATTGTAGTTGTTTGATCCCATTACAGCAACACTATTGTAGTTGATTGATCCCATTACAGCAACACTATTGTAGTTGTTTGATCCCATTACAGCAACACTATTGTAGTTGTTTGATCCCATTATAGCAACACTATTGTAGTTG
The DNA here is from genome assembly GCF_964187855.1 of Myxine glutinosa. Taxonomy (NCBI): domain Eukaryota; kingdom Metazoa; phylum Chordata; class Myxini; order Myxiniformes; family Myxinidae; genus Myxine; species Myxine glutinosa. Next base: position 25,646,670 of record NC_136269.1, read on the forward strand.
TTTGATCCCATTATAGCAACACTATTGTAGTTGTTTGATCCCATTACAGCAACACTATTGTAGTTGTTTGATCCCATCATAGCAACACTATTGTAGTTGTTTGATCCCATTATAGCAACACTATTGTAGTTGTTTGATCCCATTATAGCAACACTATTGTAGTTGTTTGATCCCATTACAGCAACACTATTGTAGTTGTTTGATCCCATCATAGCAACACTATTGTAGTTGTTTGATCCCATTACAGCAACACTATTGTAGTTGTTTGATCCCATTATAGCAACACTATTGTAGTTGTTTGATCCCATTATAGCAACACTATTGTATTTGCTTGATCCCATTACAGCAACACTATTGTAGTTGTTTGATACCATTATAGCAACACTATTGTAGTTGTTTGATCCCATTATAGCAACACTATTGTAGTTGTTTGATCCCATTATAGCAACACTATTGTAGTTGTTTGATCCCATTACAGCAACACCATTGTAGTTGTTTGATCCCATTATAGCAACACTATTGTAGTTGTTTGATCCCATTATAGCAACACCATTGTAGTTGCTGATCCCATTATAGCAACACTATTGTAGTTGTTTGATCCTATTACAGCAACACTATTGTAGTTGTTTGATCCCATCACAGCAACACTATTGTAGTTGTTTGATCCCATTATAGCAACACTATTGTAGTTGTTTGATCCCATTCCAGCAACACTATTGTAGTTGTTTGATCCCATTCCAGCAACACTATTGTAGTTGTTTGATCCCATTATGGCAACACCATTGTAGTTGTTTGATCCCATTACAGCAACACTATTGTAGTTGTTTGATCCCATTATAGCAACACTATTGTAGTTGTTTGATCCCATTACAGCAACACTATTGTAGTTGTTTGATCCCATTATAGCAACACAATTGTAGTTGTTTGATCCCATTACAGCAACACTATTGTAGTTGTTTGCTCCCATTATAGCAACACTATTGTAGTTGTTTGATCCCATTACAGCAACACTATTGTAGTTGTTTGATCCCATTACAGCAGCACTATTGTAGTTGTTTGATCCCATTACAGCAACACTATTGTAGTTGTTTGATCCCATTACAGCAACACTATTGTAGTTGTTTGATCCCATTACAGCAACACTATTGTAGTTGTTTGATCCCATTACAGCAACACTATTGAAGTTTGTTTGCGTTATTCCAGGACTCAGATTGAGCTGGTGCGGAGCTGTGGTGCACATGCACACCTCCTTTTTTATGACACATTACTTATTCACAATGTGCAGGCAAATAAAGTCCACCTGAGATCATTTCCTTGTTCATTCCAAAAAACACCTCTTCTTTATGGAGAGCAATCAAGGAAGTTCTCACCACTGTGGACCGATGTCCATTCCAGTAACCACAGGCCTGTGTTTGAGGATGGATGGACATCCCTTCCAGTAACCACAGGCCTGTGTTTGAGGATGGATGGACATCCCTTCCAGTAACCACAGGCCTGTGTTTGAGGATGGATGGACATCCCTTCCAGTAACCACAGGTCTGTGTTTGAGGATGGATGGACAATCATTCCAGTAACCACAGGTCTGTGTTTGAGGATGGATGGACATCCCTTCCAGTAACCACAGGCCTGTGTTTGAGGATGGATGGACAATCATTCCAGTAACCACAGGTCTGTGTTTGAGGATGGATGGACATCCCTTCCAGTAACCAGAGGCCTGTGTTTGAGGATGGATGGACAATCATTCCAGTAACCACAGGCCTGTGTTTGAGGATGGATGGACAATCATTCCAGTAACCACAGGTCTGTGTTTGAGGATGGATGGACATCCCTTCCAGTAACCACAGGCCTGTGTTTGAGGATGGATGGACATCCCTTCCAGTAACCACAGGCCTGTGTTTGAGGATGGATGGACATCCCTTCCAGTAACCACAGGTCTGTGTTTGAGGATGGATGGACAATCATTCCAGTAACCACAGGTCTGTGTTTGAGGATGGATGGACATCCCTTCCAGTAACCAGAGGCCTGTGTTTGAGGATGGATGGACAATCATTCCAGTAACCACAGGCCTGTATTTGAGGATGGATGGACATCCCTTCCAGTAACCACAGGCCTGTGTTTGAGGATGGATGGACATCCCTTCCAGTAACCACAGGCCTGTGTTTGAGGATGGATGGACATCCCTTCCAGTAACCACAGGTCTGTGTTTGAGGATGGATGGACATCCCTTCCAGTAACCACAGGTCTGTGTTTGAGGATGGATGGACATCCCTTCCAGTAACCACAGGCCTGTGTTTGAGGATGGATGGACATCCCTTCCAGTAACCACAGGCCTGTGTTTGAGGATGGATGGACATCCCTTCCAGTAACCACAGGTCTGTGTTTGAGGATGGATGGACATCCCTTCCAGTAACCACAGGTCTGTGTTTGAGGATGGATGGACATCCCTTCCAGTAACCACAGGTCTGTGTTTGAGGATGGATGGACATCCCTTCCAGTAACCACAGGTCTGTGTTTGAGGATGGATGGACAATCATTCCAGTAACCACAGGTCTGTGTTTGAGGATGGATGGACATCCATTCCAGTAACCACAGGCTTGTGTTGGACTATGGATAGCACAGTATTGATAATTGTACAAACAACCTCAGCAGTTGGAATCCCACAGCGGGTCATTTTTACATTACGTCTAATTTGGTTGTCCCACGAAGCATGCCGACACACCCACTGTGGGGAAAAGTTATGTAGGTGGCGTTTAAGCCATGTTGCTGAAAACATGAAAGAAGCACCATGACCAATAATCATTTGCATCCAAAATGGAAAGCACCAAAATTTTGGTTTCGAGGAAGCATCAAGGGAGACTGGGCATCGGAGATTTGTTCAGGAAGGGTTAAAGATGTCACTCGATTACCGAAGAATTAAATTTACAAGCATTCCACTGTCTACCTGCTGGCTGGTTCTGACACAGGTTCACCATTACGGTGACCTGCTCTAAATGGTGCATCATTCCTCGGAGTGATTACTGTAATTAGATTGTTGGCTACCAAACCATCGCTACACTTATCCAGCTAAATAAAAAGGAAAACCAACATCTGAGAGGTTCATTCAATCCAAAGTAAGGAAACCGGTACTGGTGATATCAAACCTTTGAGTAATACACGAAAAAAACCCCAACAAACTCAAAAACCTGCTTCAGGTGAGCTCCTCTTTGTTCAGGTAATCATATTTGCTCATTGCATGTATGCTCTGAGGTTGGATCTTTTTTGAAACATTGCGATTTGCTCAGCTAGATGTTCTATATACAAAGTAGAACCTTTTACCTGTATTTCACTTAATTTGGAATGGGTTTGGGGGATATAAGAATTTTTTTTCAAAATTATATTTCATGACAGTGGCTCAAAGACCGTTGTTTGTTTTGATAAGGACCACGGGAGTTTTAGTATCCACACGAATCTACGAGGTATGGATCCAGAAAATAACTAGAACAGCACTGAGTAGACAGCACACCTCCGCAAGGCTGAACAGTTTACCTTTGTACCCCACTGATTGGCTCAATCTGGATTCGGACCTGGACCAAAATTTAATCGGCTTGCTCTTGCTATCTATCCAACTCATCCATCAACGTTTGTTATGAGCTGTCCACAAGTTTTTGAAATATCATGCTCTATATAGTTTTTGACACAATGACTCGATGGTGATTGAAGAATCACTTAAATTTTTTTTTAATTCTCTGATCCGGATCTTCACCAAAATCTAATCATTTCATCGTTGTTACATACCCAACCTGCCCAGGATCCGGATCTTCCCAAAAATCTAATCATTTCATCCTTGTAACATACTGTTACGTGTTCCTCCCCGACCTCCTGGTCTCGGTATACCTCCGAACCCCGGGAGGAGCCACGGCAGAAAAATATGTTACTCCGTGTCGAAATCAATATGGAAACCACACCAAGAGTTTTCCACAACCAAAGAATATATTAAAGTTTACACAGGAATCACGATACAACAATGCTAGCAATCAACCATACAATCAATATCTTAAGATGGTACCATCTTCTCTAGTAACCGAACTCAAACTCACGGCACTCCCAGGGAATGGAACAGAGCCCTCCTCAATGTCTCTATAACACAATGGTGCTCCTGGCGAAGAGGCGATGAGGTGAGTAAGGAGGTGTAGGCAAGGCGGGGACCGTCACGTGGTCCCAACCAACAGCAAATTAGCGGTGGAAAGAGGCATCCCAAAGACACGATCCAAACGTGCACCTTCCCCGCTCAACCGGCGAACCGCACCGTATTCTTCAAACGCCGCTGTCGTGCACACACATCCTCGGCAAACCACCGGAGGGCGAGACCAGCGGATGCGGCAAAACCTTGTTCCGCGAACAACGCGCGAGGTTCCCAAAATGGCGGACGGCTCTTACTCGCGCCGCAGCCTCTAGGCGAGGATTCTCCGGAATCTCACGCGTGTACCTGACTTTGCAGGCTTTTTCACTACTCCAGCGATAACACCAATCGCACGAGATTCCTTTCAAGGACTCAAAGTTCACTCGCGATGTACGCTCAACCACGCTCGGTACGGAGCTTCTACCAACGCATCTTTCCACTTCTTCCTCTTCCTCTCTTCTCCTTCTCTATCATCGTCTTCCGGCTTCCTGTCTCTTTTCCATGAGCGCTTTTAACCTTGTAACCACAATAACCATTTTCCTTAAACAACAATAACCATAATACTTAGAACCAACAATAATAATAATAACAACAATAATAATAAGTGCCAAATCCGTAACACTTCCCCCCCTCAAGAAAGAAAGTTTGAACACAGCGAAAACTTTCTTTGCAGGCAAACTCTTTAAACCAACAAAAGTAAACTCACAACCCAAATCATCAATTCCCGGGAGCAACAACACTCAATATTCCCCAAAAATAAAGCAACAAAACTTCGAACAACCCACAGATTTCCAAAGTTAATTCACTCTGGACCAAGCGTCAGCAACTACAGACTTGGCATTTAATATGGAATTTTTTTTTTCTTGACTTGGGTTTACTTTCTTAACTCAGTATATCAATCTGGTGAGTTTCTTTTACACTTTGGTGATTTATTTGTTAAAAGAACCACGTCACTGATTGTCTGGAGCAGCAGGAAGTCAACAACAGGATTATATCACAAGTGGCGTGGCAAAATGTACAGACAGGTGCATTTGATGATTGGCTTCACAGTCGGGTATACAAGGGTTGTTGCAGTCTGTATTAGTGGAAAACAACTGCTGCACATCTCCAAAAGTTATTGCCGCTTCCTCTGGAGATGGTCCGTCAACTCGACAATGCTGTTTGTCATTGAGTGGTGGCTTTACGAAATTACGGCATGAAACAGCATGCTATTGCTCGGCAGTATGCCATCACTCAAGGTCAGGTGTCAATGATCCTGAAACGAAATGCTCAGAGGGGTGTCCCTACTCCAATACCTAGGCCAGGACGTCCCCGCAGAACCACAAGGAGGGATGATCGCCAGCTGCACCGGTTAGTCCGCAATGGCCATACCAAGTCAGCTAATCGGCTTAGGGATGAGTGACAGCAACTGACAAATGTGCCTGTATCCAGAAGGCTAGTCAACCAACGACTGGTTCAAGCAGGCTATCTTGCCAGACGTCCCCTGAGAAAGCCACGCCTGACCAGACAACACCACCAGCGCCAATTGCAGTGGGCCAGAGAGCACCGTCAATGGCTGCCAGGACACTGAAATCACGTGATCTTCAGTGACGAGTCTAGATTTCTGGTCTATCGTCAAGATGGCCACGTCCGAGTGCGCAGACAAGTGCATGAAGCCTACAACAAAGATTGTATAGTGCCAACGGTCCAAGCTGGAGGTGGTGGGGTGACCGTTTGGGCTGCTTTTCATGCAGGGGGCAAAACTGACCTGGTTGTTCTGAATGGAAACCTGAATCAGTTCAAGCACAGGGCCATTCTGGAAGAAACATTGCTTCCATTTGCTCGTGCAGCCTTTCGAGGAAACTTTGTCTTCCAAGATGACAATGCACGGCCTCATCATGCTCGCATGATCCAACACTTTCTTGCTGACCGTGGTGTAGAGCATATGGAGTGGCCTGCCATGTCCCCGGATATGAATCCGATGGAGAACTTGTGGACAGAATTAACGCGTCAAATCGACCACTTGGACCAGCAGCCGACCTCTGTGCGTGAATTTCAGCAGGCTATTGTCACTGAATGGCAAGCGATTCCTGTCCAAACCTTGGCAAATCTCGTGAACAGCATGCCTCAACGTGTACGTGCTCTCCTGAATGCTCGTGGGGGTTACACGAAGTACTGAACTGTAATTTTACTGTCTGTAATCCCAGTCGTAATTTAACTTTTGTTTTTGTTAAAAAAATTTTTGGCTAATGTGAAAAATAAAGAGATACTTCTGGAAAACGTACAGAAGTTTAAAACAGTACTGTCCATGAATTGAGTTCGATATCAGTTTACATCACTTTCAAGGATCAATTTATTTGTTTCGAAATGTCAAATGTGGTTTTTGTTTCTTTTAAAGGTCACATTAACAAAATCTAGAATAATTTCAACATAATTCCAATGAACTTTTGGTTCTAAGACATCTTGAAAAGTAAGTTAACCACCACAAAAAAAATATTCCATATTAAATGCCAAGTCTGTACATTGTCCCTGCCCATTACATGTTCAATTTCCCCATCAGACTCCTGCAACGCCAAACTCCATCTCATCACCCTCTGATTTTTTTACTTTTAGTTTCTTCTGAATGAAGGTTAAGGGGTAGTGATCAAAATCCAAAGTCAAACAAATCTACAGCACTTTTCTCCGGGAGGCAGAGCTGAAAGCCAGGTTCCATGGTGGTTGGGTGGTGAGGCCTGGAAGTATTCACTACATGGACGACTTTAGGAACGTGGAGTTCACGGTTAGTCCGTGCGGGAAAGTTCACTACATTGACGCCTTTAGGAACGTGGAGATCACAGTTAATCCGTGTAGGGAAGTTCACTACATGGACGCCTTTAGGAACGTGGCGTTCACGGTTAATCCGTGTAGGAATTTTTGCTTGGCTGCTCCGCAGTATTCAGTGCTTCAACTCTTTCTAACTTTCGTAATAATCACGGTTGGACCGCTTGTCACTGTAGTCATGTAAATAGCGGTCTCCTTCTCGGCAACTACCCTATTAATCATTCCTTCGGGAACTGCCGTAACTCTGGGAGCCTCCATAATAATATTGACTGCGGCCACCACCAAAACTACCGCCAGGTTTTCCTCTTCTGTAACCCCCTCAACGCCTACGGCCTGCTTTCTCTACGGCTATGGTCCGACCCTCCAAATCCTTACCATTCCAATCCGTCTCTGCCTCTTTGGCATCCTTTGTGTTTTCAAACGTGACAAAGCCAAACCCTCTTGACTTTTGCGTTTCCCTGTCTTTTACCAGCCGCACTTCCAGAAGCGGTCCATATTTGCTAAAGACAGAGGTCAGAACTTCTCCCTTTGTTTTGAAGTTCAGTCCCCCTACAAATAACTTGCCAAATTTGCCGCCATCCCTAACTGGGGTGGTGTTATTTTCCCTACTGGGCTTTCTAACAACCATCGGGTTACCAGAAACTTGACCACCGGCCAAATCATTCCCGATAATAAAAGAGATTCCCTCTACAGGAAGAGTGGCTTGTAAACCTACGGTGACCGGTCCTGACACCAAATCAGACTCCAAATGAATGACATGAAGTGGAGCTCTAACACAGCCACAAATCCCCTGTAACCGAACACTATCACCAGTTGCCGTCTCCTCTGACAATGGCAAAATGCCTTCAAGCATTAAAGATTGATGTGCTCCTGTGTCCCTCAATACCCTAACAAGTCTCGGGTTAGTCGAGTCTCCATCCAGTGACACAAACCCCTCTGAAATAAATGGTTGGTAACCCTTTTGAGGGCGATTTCTCACATTTGCCATTGCATTCGGAGTGGTACTAGGTTCCTGATTTCCCTTCTAAAACTAAAACTCCGCTCCTGATTTCCCTTCTCCAGAGCATAACAGTGGGACATCAAGTGTCCAGGTTTATGGCAAAAAGCGCAAGTAGGCCCGGAGGAGAACCTTGTGGTCTGCCTCGAGCCTCCCGGAAGATAAGTCTGCCTTGGAACTGTTGTCTTCTGATTTCTAGAAGTCGTGGTATCAGAGTGGTCCTCATAGTTATCTCGAGGCCGCCTCCATGAATTTTCGTTCTCCACCCCTGATGTACCATAGTTCCCCTGGCTAGGTCTAGGCGAGAAGTTAGGTTTGTGGAACCCCATCCTGTGTGTTAAGGCATAGTCATCTGCCATGGTTGCTGCCTCATACAACTTTGGTACTTTCCTTTCCTCCAGATGTACATTAATGTCCTCGTGGACACATGGTTGGAATTCCTCCACCAGGATCAATTGTCGCAATAGCTCGAAGTCCTTCCCAACCCCTTTTGAATCACACCACCTATCAAACATGGTTTCTTTCATTCTGGCAAACTCCACATGGGTCTCACTCTCCCTCTTCCTCGCATTCTGGAATTTTTGCCGGTAAGCTTCAGGGACCAATTCATAGGCTTTGAGAATGGTTTTTTTCAGTATCTCATAATCTGCACATTCGTCAATCGGTAAAGCTGAATAAATATCTTGAGCTTTACCCACCAGAACACTTTGCACTAACATGGTCCAGGACTCCTCAGACCATTTTAGCAGTTGAGCCACTTTCTCAAAGTGTGAAAAAAAATTGGCTACCTCCTTTTCATTGAAGGGTGGAACCAGCCTCACATGTCTGCCAACATCCCAGGTGTTCTGACTAGGTGTCGAACCAGTCGGCATGGATGGTACCTCTCCCCGTTCTTTCCTTAAATCCAGCTCCTTGAGTTTAAGTTCCTGCTGAAGCGCCATTTCACATTCCCTTAACTCCCTTTCGGCTTTTCTCTCCTCTGATTTTTTCTCCTCTGCTTTTTTCTCCTCTAACCTTTCCTGGAGTTCTCTTTCAACTCTCCTTTCCTCTGCTTTTTGCTCTTCTCTTCTTTCTTCGAGTTCTCGTTCCTGTGCTGCTCTTCTTTCCTCGAGTTCTCGTTCCTGTGCTGCTCTTTCCTTTTCTGCTTTCCTTTCCTCTGCTCTTTCTTGTGCTTTTTTCTTTTCTAACCTTTCCTGGAGTTCTCTTTCTTCTGCTTTTAACCTTTCCTGGCTCTGCAATTGCATCTCCAATATCCAGAGCTCCACATTTTCTTGTTCATTGGGTAACCAATCCAAGGCTCCCTCTTCCCATGTTCCTTGTCCCACCAGAGATGCTATCACCAATCTCTGCATCTCTGCTTTCCTCATATTCGTTCGGACCTCCAAGCTAAAATGTCTGGCCAATACCAAGAGGTCCGATTTTAGTAACGCCCTGAACTGTGCCTCACTAGTTCTAGGGGTCGCTGCAAACTTCTCTGCGTCAAACTCCATGGTGACTATTGTTAACACCTGTTAACCTTCACACAAGAAATCTCAAAAAAAAAAAATTGTTTTTGGAAAAATTTGGGAGAGTTGGAAAAAGTTCCAAATTTGGGAATTCTGGGAATGTTAGGGAATTCTTTCCCGGACTAAATTTAGGGAATTTTAGATCCCGGACACAGACCCAATTTCGAGCCCACGAGTCAATTGGACGAGCCCCCAATTTCTGTTACGTGTTCCTCCCCGACCTCCTGGTCTCGGTATACCTCCGAACCCCGGGAGGAGCCACGGCAGAAAAATATATGTTATTCCGTGTCGAAATCAATATGGAAACCACACCAAGAGTTATCCACAAACAAAGAATATATTAAAGTGTACACAGGAATCACGATACAACAATGCTAGCAATCAACCATACAATCAATATCTTAAGATGGTACCATCTTCTCTAGTAACCGAACTCAAACTCATATACCGACTCACATCGGTAGTTCCATCCCAGGGAATGGAACAGAGCCCTCCTCAATGTCTCTATAACACAATGGTGCTCCCGGCAAAGAGGTGATGAGGCGATGAGGTGAGTAAGGAGGTGTAGGCAAGGCGGGGACGGTCACGTGGTCCCAACCAACAGCAAATTAGCGGTGGAAAGAGGATTCCCAAAGACGCGATCCAAACGTGCACCTTCACCGTTCAACCGGCGAACCGCACCGTATTCTTCAAACGCCGCTGTCGCGCACACACATCCTCGGCAAACCACCGGAGGGTGAGACCAGCGAACGTGGCAAAACCTTGTTCCGTGAACGACGCGCGAGGTTACCAAAATGGCGGAAGGCTCTTACTCGAGCCGCAGCCTCTAGGCGAGGCTTCTCCAGAATCTCACGCCTGTACCTGACTTCGCAGGCTTTTTCACTACTCCAGCGATAACACCAATCACACGAGATTCCTTTCAAGGACTCAAAGTTCACTCGCGATGTACGCTCGACCATGCTAGGAACGGAGCTTCTACCAACGCGTCTTTCCACTTCTTCCTCTTCCCCTCTTCTCCTTCTCTATCGTCGTCTTCCGGCTTCCTGTCTCTTTTCCATGAGCGCTGTTAACCTTGTAACCACAATAACCATTTCCCTTAAACAACAATAACCATAATACTTAGAACCAACAATAATAATAATAACAACAATAATAATAAGTGCTGAATCCGTAACACATACCCAACCTGCCCCGGATCCAGATCTTCACCAAAATCTAATCATTTCATCATTGTAACATACCCAACCTGCTCGGGATCCGGATCTTCACCAAAATCTAATAATTTCATCTTAGTAACATACCCACCCAGCCCGGATCCGGATCTTCACCGAAATCTAATCATTTCATCCTTGTAACATACCCAACCTGCCCCGGATCCGGATCTTCACCAAAATCTAATCATTTCATCGTTGTAACTTACCCAACCTGCCCCGGATCCGAATCTTCACCAAAATCTAAACATTCCATCCTTGTAACATACTGTTACATATTTATGTGAATGTATGTGAATTACCATTCAGGTCTTTGCTTATCCGTGTGTAGTATATTAAGTTGTTGTGTAGTTGTTGTGGTTGGAGGGTCAGGAGCCCTTCTGAAAAAGTGGCCGGAAACGGAAGTGACCGGAAACGGAAGGAAAAAGACACGAGGAAAAAAGGACGGGTATTCTTCTTCCTCGCCCCGCACCGACGAAAGGTGGGATTGATTGAGCCGTGTGGAAAAGCGGCGTTCCCGAGCCTGTCTGGCGAGAGGAGTTACCGGGACGGATACCTGCCCGGTGGACGTCAAACTGTCGTGTGGCCGTGCACCGACCCAGCGTTTGGCGCCGTTCGCGACCCCGTCTAAAAAGACGTGTACGGGTCGCCCGTGGGGGCCTAACACGCCTGGCAAGCGGCGTGGGGCATTTGGCTTGCTTTCCCGTCCCCGCTTCGCGTGGCTGCGAGGGGCTGTAGCCGGGGTGCCGGGTACGATACCTGCCCGGTGGAAACACGTCCACCCGGGGTTCGTTCAACCGCCCGAGTGCGGCGACGCCGACCATCATCTTGGTCAGGAGGGGCCCAGAGACATTGTGCGGGACCGAGACCAAAAGGGGGTCGTGAGTACTCACCGGGACACACGTATATAAGATGGCCATCTTAATCATAGGGAATTGATTGTGGGTTGGGGAATTGTTGATGGTTGTGTATTGTTGATTGCTCGGGGAAAATCTCCGTGGTTGTATCGTTGAAATTGTATGGTATCATTACCATTGAAATATATCCTTGAACATCAGTTGTCTCTTGGGTGAAATTCATATGGATTGCGTGGCGAAAGCGCATATATAATACAGCTTTCTGGCGAAGTTCCTCTCACGGTCCGGGGGTCACCGAGACCAGGTATTCACCGAGGGGACCACGTAACAGAATTGGGGGCTCGTCCAAATTACGATTTGCGGTTTCGCAATTGGGTCTACGTCCGGGATCTAAAATTGTATAACATAATAAAATAATAATTTTTTATTAATTAAAATTAATTAATTAATTATTAATTGGTAAAAAAAATTTGAGAAATTGGGGTAAAGTCTTGGGTGAAGGTTAACAGGTGTTAACGATAGGCACCATGGCATTTGTGGCACAGAACTTTGTGGTAACCCCGAGTGAGGCACAGTTCCGAGCGTTGCTAAAATCGGACCTCTTGAAATTGGCCAAACATTTTAACTTGGAGGTCCGAACTAATTTGAGGAAGGCAGAGTTGCAGGCCACGGTGATACAATCTATGGTGGGATTAGGAACATGGGACGAGTTAGCCTGGGAGTGGCTACCCGAAGAACCAGAAGACGTTGAGCTCCGGAAACTGGAGTTGCAATTACGGAGCCAGGAACGGATTAAAGAAGAAGAAAGGAAAGCAGAAAAGGAAAGAGCAGAAGAAGAAAGGAAAGCAGAAAAGGAAAGAGCAGAAGAAGAAAGGAAAGCAGAAAAGGAAAGAGCAGAAGAAGAAAGGAAAGCAGAAGAGAGGAGGGAAGAGAAACAAGCAGAGGAAAGGAGAGTGGAACGAGAACTCCAGGAAAGGTTAGCAGAAGAAGAAAGGAAAGCAGAAAAGGAAAGAGCAGAAGCAGAAAGGAAAGCAGAAGAGAGGAGAGAAGAGAAACAAGCAGAGGAAAGGAGAGTGGAAAGAGAACTCCAGGAAAGGTTAGAAGGGAGAAAAGCGGAGGAGAGGAGAGCTGCAAGGGACCTCGAAGCAGAGGAGAGAAAAGCGGAAAGGGAATTAAAGGAACGTGACATGGAGCTTCAGCAAGAAATCAAATTCAAGGAGCTGGAGTTAATGAGAGAACGGGGAGAGGCACCACCCTTGCTGACGGGGTCGACACCTAACCAGAAAACCTGGGATGTGGGCAGACATGTGAGGCTGGTTCCACCGTTCAGTGAAAAAGAAGTCGCGAAATTTTTTCCACACTTTGAGAAAGTGGCTCGACAATTAAACTGGCCGGAGGAGGCCTGGACCATACTCGTGCAAAGTGTGCTGGTGGGGAAAGCTCAGGAAATTTATTCGGCGCTACCAATGGACCAATGTGCAGATTATGAGGTACTGAAGAAGCACATCCTCAAGGCCTATGAGTTGGTTCCGGAAGCTTACAGGCAAAAATTCAGGAATGCCAGGAAGAGGGAGAGTGAGACCCATGTGGAGTTTGCCAGAGTGAAAGAAAACATGTTTGATCGGTGGTGTGAGTCAAAAGGAGTCGGGAAAGACTTCGAAACATTGCGGGACTTGATCCTGGTGGAGGAATTCCAGCAGAGTGTCCACGAGGACATCAAAGTGTACCTGCAGGAAAAGAAAGTACCAAAGTTGTAGGACGCAGCCACCATGGCAGATGATTATGCCTTAACCCACCGAATAGGGGTCCACGAACCTAACTCCTCGCCTAGATCTCCGCAGGGGAGGTGGGGAACAGCAGGTGCGGAGAACGACCATACATGGCGGCGGCCTCGAGATGATTATGGGGACAACTATGATACCCCACCTGTTCGAAATCAGAGGGATGCGGGCCCAAGACAAACTTATAGTTCGGGGGGCCCGAGGCAGACCACGAGTTTTTCATCCGGGCCTACTTGCGCTTTTTGCAAGAAACCTGGACACTTGATGTCCAGTTGTTACCGCATGAAAAGCGAAGACCCAGAGCGGAGTCCGACTACTACGACTCCAAACGCAATGGCCATTGTGAGAAATCGCCATCAAAAGGGTTACCAACCATTTATTTCAGAGGGGTTTGTGTCACGGGATGGAGCCTCGACTAACCGGAAACCGGTTAGGATATTGAGGGACACAGGGGCACATCAATCTTTAATGCTTGAAGGCATTTTGCCATGGTCCGAGGAGACGGCAACGGGGGATAGTGTTCGTTTACAGGGGATCGGGGGCGGTGTTAGTGCTCCCCTGCATGTCATCCATTTGGAGTCCGATTTGGTGTCAGGACCGGTCACCGTCGGTTTACAAGCCACGCTTCCTGTAGAGGGTGTATCTGTGGTTATCGGGAATGATTTGGCCGGGGGTCAAGTTTATGGTAACCTGAGGGTTGGTAAAGAGCCCAGCAGGGAAAATAACGCAACACCAGCTCGGGATGGCGACAAAAGTGCCAAGTTATTTGTAGGGGGACTGAACTTCAAAACAGAGGAAGAAGTTCTGACCTCTGTCTTCAACAGATATGGGCCGCTGGTGGAAGTGCGGTTGGTAAGAGACTGGGAAACGCAACAGTCAAGAGGGTTCGGCTTTGTCACGTTTGCCAGCACAAAAGACGCCAGAGAGGCAGAGAAGAATTGGAATGGCAAGGATTTGGAGGGTCGGACCATAACAGTAGGGAAGGCATTTCGTAGACGTCGAGAGGTCTACAGGAGAGGACAACTGGGCGGTAGTTTTGGTGGTGGCCGCAATCAATATTATTATGGAGGCTCCCTGAGTTACGGCCGCTCCCGAAGGAAGGATTGGCAAAGTAGTGGCCGAGAAGGAGACCGCTATTCATGGGACTACAGGGACAAGTGGTCCCACCCTAAGTATTAGGGAAGTTCTGAGAAGTTGAAGCACTGAATGCGGTGGAGCCGCCGAGCCAAGATTCCTACACGGATTAACCGTGAACGCCGTTCCTAAAGGCGTCCATGTAGTGAACTTTCATGCACGGACTAACCGTGAACTCCACGTTCCTCAAGGCGCCCATGTAGAGAACTTTCCTGCACGGACTAACCGTGAACTCCACGTTCCTAAAGGCATCCATGTAGTGAATACTCGGCTTGGCCTCCCGGAAAAAGTGCTATCGAGTGGCTTAACTTTGGATCTTTGATCAACCCCTTAACCTTCATTCACAAGAAACTGACGGTCAAAGTCAGAGGGTCATGAGATGGAGTTTGATTTGGCAGGGACAATGTCGTTGCTGGTGCTTAGTCCAGAGTGAGTAATCTGGAGGGGTTGTGGGGAAATTTTGGTTGCTTTATTTTTAAGTGATAACTGTGCCCGGGGGGAACTGATAATGTGGGGGGGTTGAGTTATCTGGTTTGTTTCTCCAAATTGGCCGGCAAAGAAAGTTTTCGCTGGGTTCAAACTTTCTTTCTTGAAGGGGGGGAGTGTTACATATTTATGTGAATGTATGTGAATTACCATTCAGGTCTTTGCTTATCCGTGTGTAGTATATTAAGTTGTTGTGTAGTTGTTGTGGTTGGAGGGTCAGGAGCCCTTCTGAAAAAGTGGCCGGAAACGGAAGTGACCGGAAACGGAAGGAAAAAGACACGAGGAAAAAAGGACGGGTATTCTTCTTCCTCGCCCCGCACCGACGAAAGGTGGGATTGATTGAGCCGTGTGGAAAAGCGGCGCTCCCGAGCCTGTCTGGCGAGAGGAGTTACCGGGACGGATACCTGCCCGGTGGACGTCAAACTGTCGTGTGGCAGTGCACCGACCCAGCGTTTGGCGCCGTTCGTGACCCCGTCTAAAAAGACGCGTACGGGTCGCCCGTGGGGGCCTAACACGCCTGGCAAGCGGCGTGGGGCGTTTGGCTTGCTTTCCCGTCCCCGCTTCGCGTGGCCGCGAGGGGCTGTAGCCGGGGTGCCGGGTACGATACCTGCCCGGTGGAAACACGTCCACCCGGGGTTCGTTCAACCGCCCGAGTGCGGCGACGCCGACCATCATCTTGGTCAGGAGGGGCCCAGAGACATTGTGCGGGACCGAGACCAAAAGGGGGTCGTGAGTACTCACCGGGACACACGTATATAAGATGGCCATCTTAATCATAGGGAATTGATTGTGGGTTGGGGAATTGTTGATGGTTGTGTATTGTTGATTGCTCGGGGAAAATCTCCGTGGTTGTATCGTTGAAATTGTATGGTATCATTACCATTGAAATATATCCTTGAACATCAGTTGTCTCTTGGGTGAAATTCATATGGATTGCGTGGCGAAAGCGCATATATAATACAGCTTTCTGGCGAAGTTCCTCTCACGGTCCGGGGGTCACAGAGACCAGGTATTCACCGAGGGGACCACGTAACAATACCCAACCGGCCCGGATCCAGATCTTCACCAAAAGCTAATCATTTCATCCTTGTAACATACCCAACATGCCCTGGATCCAGATCTTCACTAAAATCTAATCATTTCATCCTTGTAACATACCCAACCTGCCCCGGATCCAGATCTTCATAATCATTTCATCCTTGTAACATACCCAACCTGCCCCGGATCCAGATCTTCACCAAAATCAAATCATTTCATCCTTGTAACATACCCAACATGCCCCTGATCCGGATATTCACCAAAATCTAATCATTTCATCCTTGTAACATACCCAACATGCCCCGGATCCGGATCTTCACCAAAATCTAATCATTTCATCCTTGTAACATACCCAACATGCCCGTGATCCGGATTTTCACCAAAATCTAATCATTTCATCCTTGTAACATACCCAACCTGCCCCGGATCCAGATCTTCATAATCATTTCATCCTTGTAACATACCCAACCTGCCCCAGATCTGGATCTTCACAAAAATCTAATCATTTCATTCTTGTAACATACCCAACCTGCCCGGGATCCAGATCTTCAAAAAAATCTAATCATTTAATCCTTGTAATATACCCAACCTGCCCCGGATCCAGATCTTCACCACAATCTAATCATTTCAACCTTGTAACATACCCAACCTGCCCCGGATCCAGATCTTCAAAAAAATCTAATCATTTCATCCTTGTAACATACCCAACCTGCCCCGGATTTGGATCTTCACCAAAATCTCATCATTTCAACCTTGTAACATACCCAACCTGCCCCGGATCCGGATCTTCACCAAAATCTAATCATTTCATCCTTGTAACATACCCAACCTGCCCCGATCTGGAGCTTTACCAAAATCTAATCATTTCATCCTTGTAACATACCCAACCTGCCCCCGATCTGGATCTTCACCAAAATCTAATTATTTCATCCTTGTAACATACCCAACCTGCCCCGGATCCGGATCTTCACCAAAATCTAATCATTTCATCCTTGTAACATACCCAACCTGCCCCGGATCCGGATCTTCACCAAAATCTAATCATTTCATCCTCGTAATATACCCAACCTGCCCGAATCCGGATCTTCACCAAAATCTAATTATTTCATCCTTGTAACATACCCAACCTGCCCCGGATCCGGATCTTCACCAAAATCTAATCATTTCATCCTTGTAACATACCCAACCTGCCCCGGATCCGGATCTTCACCAAAATCTAATCATTTCATCGTTGTAACTTACCCAACCTGCCCCGGATCCGAATCTTCACCAAAATCTAAACATTCCATCCTTGTAACATACTGTTACATATTTATGTGAATGTATGTGAATTACCATTCAGGTCTTTGCTTATCCGTGTGTAGTATATTAAGTTGTTGTGTAGTTGTTGTGGTTGGAGGGTCAGGAGCCCTTCTGAAAAAGTGGCCGGAAACGGAAGTGACCGGAAACGGAAGGAAAAAGACACGAGGAAAAAAGGACGGGTATTCTTCTTCCTCGCCCCGCACCGACGAAAGGTGGGATTGATTGAGCCGTGTGGAAAAGCGGCGTTCCCGAGCCTGTCTGGCGAGAGGAGTTACCGGGACGGATACCTGCCCGGTGGACGTCAAACTGTCGTGTGGCCGTGCACCGACCCAGCGTTTGGCGCCGTTCGCGACCCCGTCTAAAAAGACGTGTACGGGTCGCCCGTGGGGGCCTAACACGCCTGGCAAGCGGCGTGGGGCATTTGGCTTGCTTTCCCGTCCCCGCTTCGCGTGGCTGCGAGGGGCTGTAGCCGGGGTGCCGGGTACGATACCTGCCCGGTGGAAACACGTCCACCCGGGGTTCGTTCAACCGCCCGAGTGCGGCGACGCCGACCATCATCTTGGTCAGGAGGGGCCCAGAGACATTGTGCGGGACCGAGACCAAAAGGGGGTCGTGAGTACTCACCGGGACACACGTATATAAGATGGCCATCTTAATCATAGGGAATTGATTGTGGGTTGGGGAATTGTTGATGGTTGTGTATTGTTGATTGCTCGGGGAAAATCTCCGTGGTTGTATCGTTGAAATTGTATGGTATCATTACCATTGAAATATATCCTTGAACATCAGTTGTCTCTTGGGTGAAATTCATATGGATTGCGTGGCGAAAGCGCATATATAATACAGCTTTCTGGCGAAGTTCCTCTCACGGTCCGGGGGTCACCGAGACCAGGTATTCACCGAGGGGACCACGTAACAGAATTGGGGGCTCGTCCAAATTACGATTTGCGGTTTCGCAATTGGGTCTACGTCCGGGATCTAAAATTGTATAACATAATAAAATAATAATTTTTTATTAATTAAAATTAATTAATTAATTATTAATTGGTAAAAAAAATTTGAGAAATTGGGGTAAAGTCTTGGGTGAAGGTTAACAGGTGTTAACGATAGGCACCATGGCATTTGTGGCACAGAACTTTGTGGTAACCCCGAGTGAGGCACAGTTCCGAGCGTTGCTAAAATCGGACCTCTTGAAATTGGCCAAACATTTTAACTTGGAGGTCCGAACTAATTTGAGGAAGGCAGAGTTGCAGGCCACGGTGATACAATCTATGGTGGGATTAGGAACATGGGACGAGTTAGCCTGGGAGTGGCTACCCGAAGAACCAGAAGACGTTGAGCTCCGGAAACTGGAGTTGCAATTACGGAGCCAGGAACGGATTAAAGAAGAAGAAAGGAAAGCAGAAAAGGAAAGAGCAGAAGAAGAAAGGAAAGCAGAAAAGGAAAGAGCAGAAGAAGAAAGGAAAGCAGAAAAGGAAAGAGCAGAAGAAGAAAGGAAAGCAGAAGAGAGGAGGGAAGAGAAACAAGCAGAGGAAAGGAGAGTGGAACGAGAACTCCAGGAAAGGTTAGCAGAAGAAGAAAGGAAAGCAGAAAAGGAAAGAGCAGAAGCAGAAAGGAAAGCAGAAGAGAGGAGAGAAGAGAAACAAGCAGAGGAAAGGAGAGTGGAAAGAGAACTCCAGGAAAGGTTAGAAGGGAGAAAAGCGGAGGAGAGGAGAGCTGCAAGGGACCTCGAAGCAGAGGAGAGAAAAGCGGAAAGGGAATTAAAGGAACGTGACATGGAGCTTCAGCAAGAAATCAAATTCAAGGAGCTGGAGTTAATGAGAGAACGGGGAGAGGCACCACCCTTGCTGACGGGGTCGACACCTAACCAGAAAACCTGGGATGTGGGCAGACATGTGAGGCTGGTTCCACCGTTCAGTGAAAAAGAAGTCGCGAAATTTTTTCCACACTTTGAGAAAGTGGCTCGACAATTAAACTGGCCGGAGGAGGCCTGGACCATACTCGTGCAAAGTGTGCTGGTGGGGAAAGCTCAGGAAATTTATTCGGCGCTACCAATGGACCAATGTGCAGATTATGAGGTACTGAAGAAGCACATCCTCAAGGCCTATGAGTTGGTTCCGGAAGCTTACAGGCAAAAATTCAGGAATGCCAGGAAGAGGGAGAGTGAGACCCATGTGGAGTTTGCCAGAGTGAAAGAAAACATGTTTGATCGGTGGTGTGAGTCAAAAGGAGTCGGGAAAGACTTCGAAACATTGCGGGACTTGATCCTGGTGGAGGAATTCCAGCAGAGTGTCCACGAGGACATCAAAGTGTACCTGCAGGAAAAGAAAGTACCAAAGTTGTAGGACGCAGCCACCATGGCAGATGATTATGCCTTAACCCACCGAATAGGGGTCCACGAACCTAACTCCTCGCCTAGATCTCCGCAGGGGAGGTGGGGAACAGCAGGTGCGGAGAACGACCATACATGGCGGCGGCCTCGAGATGATTATGGGGACAACTATGATACCCCACCTGTTCGAAATCAGAGGGATGCGGGCCCAAGACAAACTTATAGTTCGGGGGGCCCGAGGCAGACCACGAGTTTTTCATCCGGGCCTACTTGCGCTTTTTGCAAGAAACCTGGACACTTGATGTCCAGTTGTTACCGCATGAAAAGCGAAGACCCAGAGCGGAGTCCGACTACTACGACTCCAAACGCAATGGCCATTGTGAGAAATCGCCATCAAAAGGGTTACCAACCATTTATTTCAGAGGGGTTTGTGTCACGGGATGGAGCCTCGACTAACCGGAAACCGGTTAGGATATTGAGGGACACAGGGGCACATCAATCTTTAATGCTTGAAGGCATTTTGCCATGGTCCGAGGAGACGGCAACGGGGGATAGTGTTCGTTTACAGGGGATCGGGGGCGGTGTTAGTGCTCCCCTGCATGTCATCCATTTGGAGTCCGATTTGGTGTCAGGACCGGTCACCGTCGGTTTACAAGCCACGCTTCCTGTAGAGGGTGTATCTGTGGTTATCGGGAATGATTTGGCCGGGGGTCAAGTTTATGGTAACCTGAGGGTTGGTAAAGAGCCCAGCAGGGAAAATAACGCAACACCAGCTCGGGATGGCGACAAAAGTGCCAAGTTATTTGTAGGGGGACTGAACTTCAAAACAGAGGAAGAAGTTCTGACCTCTGTCTTCAACAGATATGGGCCGCTGGTGGAAGTGCGGTTGGTAAGAGACTGGGAAACGCAACAGTCAAGAGGGTTCGGCTTTGTCACGTTTGCCAGCACAAAAGACGCCAGAGAGGCAGAGAAGAATTGGAATGGCAAGGATTTGGAGGGTCGGACCATAACAGTAGGGAAGGCATTTCGTAGACGTCGAGAGGTCTACAGGAGAGGACAACTGGGCGGTAGTTTTGGTGGTGGCCGCAATCAATATTATTATGGAGGCTCCCTGAGTTACGGCCGCTCCCGAAGGAAGGATTGGCAAAGTAGTGGCCGAGAAGGAGACCGCTATTCATGGGACTACAGGGACAAGTGGTCCCACCCTAAGTATTAGGGAAGTTCTGAGAAGTTGAAGCACTGAATGCGGTGGAGCCGCCGAGCCAAGATTCCTACACGGATTAACCGTGAACGCCGTTCCTAAAGGCGTCCATGTAGTGAACTTTCATGCACGGACTAACCGTGAACTCCACGTTCCTCAAGGCGCCCATGTAGAGAACTTTCCTGCACGGACTAACCGTGAACTCCACGTTCCTAAAGGCATCCATGTAGTGAATACTCGGCTTGGCCTCCCGGAAAAAGTGCTATCGAGTGGCTTAACTTTGGATCTTTGATCAACCCCTTAACCTTCATTCACAAGAAACTGACGGTCAAAGTCAGAGGGTCATGAGATGGAGTTTGATTTGGCAGGGACAATGTCGTTGCTGGTGCTTAGTCCAGAGTGAGTAATCTGGAGGGGTTGTGGGGAAATTTTGGTTGCTTTATTTTTAAGTGATAACTGTGCCCGGGGGGAACTGATAATGTGGGGGGGTTGAGTTATCTGGTTTGTTTCTCCAAATTGGCCGGCAAAGAAAGTTTTCGCTGGGTTCAAACTTTCTTTCTTGAAGGGGGGGAGTGTTACATATTTATGTGAATGTATGTGAATTACCATTCAGGTCTTTGCTTATCCGTGTGTAGTATATTAAGTTGTTGTGTAGTTGTTGTGGTTGGAGGGTCAGGAGCCCTTCTGAAAAAGTGGCCGGAAACGGAAGTGACCGGAAACGGAAGGAAAAAGACACGAGGAAAAAAGGACGGGTATTCTTCTTCCTCGCCCCGCACCGACGAAAGGTGGGATTGATTGAGCCGTGTGGAAAAGCGGCGCTCCCGAGCCTGTCTGGCGAGAGGAGTTACCGGGACGGATACCTGCCCGGTGGACGTCAAACTGTCGTGTGGCAGTGCACCGACCCAGCGTTTGGCGCCGTTCGTGACCCCGTCTAAAAAGACGCGTACGGGTCGCCCGTGGGGGCCTAACACGCCTGGCAAGCGGCGTGGGGCGTTTGGCTTGCTTTCCCGTCCCCGCTTCGCGTGGCCGCGAGGGGCTGTAGCCGGGGTGCCGGGTACGATACCTGCCCGGTGGAAACACGTCCACCCGGGGTTCGTTCAACCGCCCGAGTGCGGCGACGCCGACCATCATCTTGGTCAGGAGGGGCCCAGAGACATTGTGCGGGACCGAGACCAAAAGGGGGTCGTGAGTACTCACCGGGACACACGTATATAAGATGGCCATCTTAATCATAGGGAATTGATTGTGGGTTGGGGAATTGTTGATGGTTGTGTATTGTTGATTGCTCGGGGAAAATCTCCGTGGTTGTATCGTTGAAATTGTATGGTATCATTACCATTGAAATATATCCTTGAACATCAGTTGTCTCTTGGGTGAAATTCATATGGATTGCGTGGCGAAAGCGCATATATAATACAGCTTTCTGGCGAAGTTCCTCTCACGGTCCGGGGGTCACAGAGACCAGGTATTCACCGAGGGGACCACGTAACAATACCCAACCGGCCCGGATCCAGATCTTCACCAAAAGCTAATCATTTCATCCTTGTAACATACCCAACATGCCCTGGATCCAGATCTTCACTAAAATCTAATCATTTCATCCTTGTAACATACCCAACCTGCCCCGGATCCAGATCTTCATAATCATTTCATCCTTGTAACATACCCAACCTGCCCCGGATCCAGATCTTCACCAAAATCAAATCATTTCATCCTTGTAACATACCCAACATGCCCCTGATCCGGATATTCACCAAAATCTAATCATTTCATCCTTGTAACATACCCAACATGCCCCGGATCCGGATCTTCACCAAAATCTAATCATTTCATCCTTGTAACATACCCAACATGCCCGTGATCCGGATTTTCACCAAAATCTAATCATTTCATCCTTGTAACATACCCAACCTGCCCCGGATCCAGATCTTCATAATCATTTCATCCTTGTAACATACCCAACCTGCCCCAGATCTGGATCTTCACAAAAATCTAATCATTTCATTCTTGTAACATACCCAACCTGCCCGGGATCCAGATCTTCAAAAAAATCTAATCATTTAATCCTTGTAATATACCCAACCTGCCCCGGATCCAGATCTTCACCACAATCTAATCATTTCAACCTTGTAACATACCCAACCTGCCCCGGATCCAGATCTTCAAAAAAATCTAATCATTTCATCCTTGTAACATACCCAACCTGCCCCGGATTTGGATCTTCACCAAAATCTCATCATTTCAACCTTGTAACATACCCAACCTGCCCCGGATCCGGATCTTCACCAAAATCTAATCATTTCATCCTTGTAACATACCCAACCTGCCCCGATCTGGAGCTTTACCAAAATCTAATCATTTCATCCTTGTAACATACCCAACCTGCCCCCGATCTGGATCTTCACCAAAATCTAATTATTTCATCCTTGTAACATACCCAACCTGCCCCGGATCCGGATCTTCACCAAAATCTAATCATTTCATCCTTGTAACATACCCAACCTGCCCCGGATCCGGATCTTCACCAAAATCTAATCATTTCATCCTCGTAATATACCCAACCTGCCCGAATCCGGATCTTCACCAAAATCTAATTATTTCATCCTTGTAACATACCCAACCTGCCCCGGATCCGGATCTTCACCAAAATCTAATCATTTCATCCTTGTAACATACCCAACCTGCCCCGGATCCGGATCTTCACCAAAATCTAATCATTTCATCCTTGTAACATACCCAACCTGCCCCGGATCCGGATCTTCACCAAAATCTCATCATTTCATCCTTGTAACATACCCAACCTACCCCGGATCCGGATCTTCACCAAAAGCTAATCATTTCATCCTTGTAACATACCCAACCTGCCCCGGATCCGGATCTTCACCAAAATCTCATCATTTCATCCTTGTAACATACCCAACCTGCCCCGGATCCGGATCTTCACCAAAATCTAATAATTTCATCCTTGTAACATACCCAACCTACCCCGGATCCGGATCTTCACCAAAATCTAATCATTTCATCCTTGTAACATACCCAACCTGCCCCGGATCCGGATCTTCACCAAAATCTAATCATTTCATCCTTGTAACATACCCAACCTGCCCCGGATCCGGATCTTCACCAAAATCTAATCATTTCATCCTTGTAACATACCCAACCTGCCCCGGATCCGGATCTTCACCAAAATCTAATCATTTCATCCTTGTAACATACCCAACCTGCCCCGGATCCAGATCTTCACCAAAATCGAATCATTTCATCCTTGTAACATACCCAACCTGCCCCGGATCCGGATCTTCACCAAAATCTAATCATTTCATCCTTGTAACATACCCAACCTGCCCCGGATCCAGATCTTCACCAAAATCTAATCATTTCATTCTTGTAACATACCCAACCTGCCCCGGATCCGGATCTTCACCAAAATCTAATCATTTCATCCTTGTAACATACCCAACCTGCCCACCAAATTTCGTCCAAATCAGACAACTTTTTGAGATATCCTTTTCACAGACAGACAAACAGACAAGGGTGAAAACATAACCTCGGTCCACCTTCGGTGGCAGAGGTAAAAAGGGGGACGGGGATAGAAAATTCAGTGAAGGGTGGGGCGGCAGAGAGGGGAGCAATTGGTGAGTAATGGGGGTGCAAGATACATGATTATACATAAACGACAATTCTCAGAAATAATCAGATCAAAAATCCCGTATCACATACAGGTAGTGGATAAAAAATGGAAACACCCGGGTAAATGAGGGACACCAAGCAAGGTGTGGCCCATGTGTTAATTAAGCAAATAACATCCCGGCATGCTTAGGGGCATGTATAAAAATTCTGCACAGGCCTGGTTGCCTATAATTATGGCTGGCATGGCTGGGAGAAGAGACCCCTAAATGCCTCCATCCACAGAGCACGTGTGGTCGCCCAATGGTTTGATGAACATGACACTGATGGTGTCCGTATGTCAAGGCCTTCTCAGTCACCAGATCTGAACCCAATCGAGAATGGAAGCGATATTCTGGAATGACGCCCGAGACGGCGTTTTCCACTTCCATCAAACAAGTGTGCGTTGATTGACTTCCCCCTGGAAGAATGTGCCGCATCCCTCCTGCAGAATTCCAGAGGCTGGTGGACTCCATGCCACAGCGCATACAGGCCATACTGGTCACATATGGTGGCCCAACCCTCTCTTAAGTGACTTTACATTGATGTTTCTATTTTTTTTGTAATACCAAAGACTTTAAAATAAAAGAAATGCTCGGCACATGCTGCTTCCTTGCTTGATGTTCAGCATTTTAAAACGATAATGCACAGATAAACAATGCTGGGTAGACAATGACAAACTACTCAGGTCTGTGCCAAAAAAACTACTTCAGCAGCACCAACACTCCGTAAAGTGTATGGCACATGTCAAAACTAGTTTGGCACTCTACGACGTCATGACGTCCACTGATATGCCTCCGCCCGCATTATTACATCATTATAATACTTTTTTTTTTCTTTTGTATACAAGATCGAGGCTCGTGAAAGAGCTAACATTAATCACAAAGAAAGTCAAACCGACACATAAAACACAAAATAAGGGGAGCAGTAGACAAGATGGGGAGAGAGGGGGAAGGACACAAACACAACATTTGAGAGCAGGGACATCGAGACATACTTGTATCAAGTTTGATTTAAATCCATTCAGCTGTGCCCAAGTTAGCACATTTTTACCTGACAGGACCTCTGACCTTTGACCCCAAAATCTAATCACTTAATCTTTACAATATTATACATTATACATATCATGTTGCACCTGATACAGACCAATCAGCCTGCTCCCAATTATCAGCAAAGTCATGGAATCCATCATTGCCTCGGATATGAAATCTTTCCTCTTCTCCAATGGCTTGATCTCTGATCATCAATTTGGTTTCAGACCAGGTCACTCTACTCTGGACATGCTGCTTCTGCTGTCTCAACAATGGATGGAGGTCCTCAATGCCAAACAGGAAATCAGAGCTGTCTCCCTTGACATATCACATGCCTTCGATACGGTCTGGCACCCCGCTCTGCTCACCAAACTCTCCTCGTATGGTATCCGTGGAAATCTCCATGCATGGCTTGCGGACTTCCTCTCTGGTCGTAGTCAACGTGTGGCCCTGAATGGATTTCTCTCATCTCCCCTTCCTGTTCAGGCTGGAGTTCCCCAAGGCAGTGTTCTGTGCCCTGTGCTTTTTCTGGTCTTTATCAATGATCTCTCCGACTCTCTGGAAAATCCTCTCTATCTCTTTGCTGATGACTCCACTCTCTGCCGCTCCATACCTCTTCCCTCAGATCGGCAGTCTGCAGCCTCCTCACTCTCTGAAGACTTGGACAAAATCACAGACTGGTCAAACAAGTGGAACATGTCTTTCAATCCTGACAAATCTCACACTCTTACTATGTCTCTCCGAAAAGATCGACTGGACAACCCTCCCATCTACTTTCTCAACAATCCTCTCCAAGAAGTTCTGTCGCTCAAGCTTTTGGGTCTCACTATCTGCCATGATCTTTCTTGGGAAAACCACTTTTCCAAGCTTGCCTCCAAAGCCAGTCGCCGACTGGGCATCCTCCGTCGTGCGAAGTCCTTCCTCGGCACACCTGAGCTCCTCACCACATACAAGGCTTTCATCCGCAGCTCAATGGAATACTGTTCTCCCCTATGGGCCGGTGCTCCTGCCTCACACCTAGCTCGGCTTCACGCTGTTGAAACCAAAGCTTTCAGAATTATTGGAATCTCCCGCGATGAAGCTATCTCTGAGGGCCTTTCACTCACTCACCGCAGGCAGGTAGGTGGTCTTTCCGTCTTCTTCCGACTCCTCTCCGGCCTTG
The DNA here is from genome assembly GCF_964187855.1 of Myxine glutinosa. Lineage (NCBI taxonomy): Eukaryota > Metazoa > Chordata > Myxini > Myxiniformes > Myxinidae > Myxine > Myxine glutinosa. The sequence continues at coordinate 25,673,331 of NC_136269.1, forward strand.
CACCCCCAGCTCTCTCTGTGCTCTGTCCCCCAAATATTCCTACAGGTCGCACAAGATCTGCCAGCAACCCTCTGATGGTTAAACTGCCGAAATCTCGGCTCTCTGCTCACCTTCACTCTTTCATTCCTCTTTTCTCCTGCCTCTGGAACAAACTCCCTCACTCCCTTCAATCCCACTCCTCCCTCCAGGTCTTTAAAACAGCTGTTCACCACCATCTCTTATCTTCCCCCATCTAAAACCTTGATCTTTTCTACCCCCGCTAATTCACCCCAGATCCACCTTGTTTGAAATTCCAACTTCTTTCCTGGAAGTCCTGGCAGTCTCCATATGTTTTATACCTCTCCCACCCCCCCCCCCCCCATTCCCATGCCCCCCCCCCCAAAGCCTTCTCCCTCTCACAGATCTCTCGATGTCTCCATGTCTCTCGGTCCCTGCTCTCAAATGTTGTGTTTGTGTCCTTCCCCCTCTCTCCCCATCTTGTCTACCGCTCCCGATGTTATATGTTTTATGTGTCGGGTTGTCGTTCTGTGTGATTAATGTTCGCTCTTTCACGAGCCTCGATCTTGTATACAAAAAACAAACAAAAAAAAAAATACCTGCACTAAGTTTGAATTAGATCACTTTAACCGTTCTCAACTTATAGACCTATTACAGACTTTAACCTTTGACCTATGACCACAAAATCGAATCACTTAATCTTTACAACATTATACATACCTGTACCAATTTTGAATTAGATCACTTCCGCCGTTCTCAAGCTATAGACCGATTTCAGATTTTGACCTTTGAACCCAAAATCAAATCATTTGATCTTCACAGTATTCTACATACCTGTACCAAGTTTGAATTAGATCACTTCGGCCGTTCTCAAGTTATAGACCTATTACAGACTTTGACCTTTGACCTCGACCCCAAAATCTAATCAATTCATCTTTACATCATTCTACATAAGTGTACCAAATTTGGTCAGAATCCCATCACTGGTTCACAAGTTATCGCAGTAACAGTATTTTGTTTTACCTAACATGACCTCTGACCTTTGACCTTTGCCCTCGTGACCCCAAAATCGAATACATTCATCTTTACCTCATTATACATATCTGCACAAAGTTTGACTAAGATTCTTTTAACCATTTTCAAGTTATCGCGGTAACGAAAACCTATCACGGACGGACGGACAGCCAACCTGAAAACATAATGCTTCCCGCGACTTAGTAGGCGGAGGCATAAAAAGGATGTAAAGGTAGAAGAACATTCACCTCCACATCACTGAAGAGCAACTTTGTGATAAAGCAGAAACAATGTTCTTTCATCTTTTTTTATTTAGTTGTTGAGGAAGCCAACAAAGTGAAGTCCATGAAGCTACTCGATGGTTTTCTGACCATTCATGTTGCACCTGTAGGTAATTCTAACTCATTAAAGATTATCCGCTAGTATTGTAGATCCACAATAGCGACAGGAAGTTAAGCCCAATCCTTTTTGAATCTTTATTCTTAGCGGTTAGGGTGCTGGCTTGGGATCCTCGGATCCTAGGTTCAAATCCCGGGAGTCGCTGAATTAACACCAGGGGGGTTGATTCAGCCTGTCATCCTTCCGATGTCGGCAAATTGAGTACCAGTTCGCTGGTAATTCCCTGTTTGTCGCAAGAGTCGACTAACAGGGTTGGTGGCAGGAAGGGCATCCGGCCATAAAACATTACTTCAAAAAGGGGACCACGGTGCCCGAAAAAGGCCAACCCCTGCTCTGCAGGGAAAAAATGTCCTCTAAAGGTGGTTCTTTTTAAATCATTATTCAGGGGAGCAGTTTCCTAGTTGTGGAAAGTAGAAATAATACAAAGCCGACTAGCACATCTGTAGTAAAACAAGCATTCTGAGTATTGCGGTGCAATACATGTCCCCTACCGGCAGTGTGAATTATATAATTACCAACTCACGGTCTGAGGTAACTCGGCTAAAAATTATCCGATTTGCACCAAATAAAGTTCATGAATGGTTGCACAGACCCCTACTTCTCACTAAAAGTGGAAACAGAATGTAAATTGGAGTTAACACAAGGAATATTAACAGCTTTGACTTACCGCACTCCAAATTATAGTCCGGAAAACTGTTGGGGAAATTAGCAAAGTTCGAAGTGCCATAACTTTGTCATAAATGATCGAAACGTCGTGAAGTTCGAACTTGATCTGTAACTTATCATGAGGAAACCATGTGTCAAGTTTGAAATCATTAGCATTAAGCGTTTAGAAAAGAAGTCCGGAAAGCTGTTCTTTGCGTGACGGACGGACAGACTGACAGACGGAGGGACGGCGCGCAAACCCAAAGTCCCCTCCGGTGTACACCGGTAGGGGACTAATAATCAAGAGCTACAATCATGTATCCTAAACAAAAAGCTACATGCAATTACAGGAGTGGTAATTTTCATGTGTCTAGTTAATGAAATGGTGTTCTGTATTACTCTGGTGATGATAATTGCAGGAAGAATGTAAATACAGTATTACATTCTTAGGCCAGCCAGGTAGTGTAAGATTAAGGTGGCCAGCAGACGGTGTTTATTGTGTCGTGCATGGTTAATATATTTTACACTTGTACCTGCAACCTGCGCTCGCTGCCAGCCTGAATGTAATCTCGACATTTAAACATGCATTTGCACTCCACTCCTTTTGGCTGGATCAAACACGCCACTGATTGGTCGGTTTGTTTGAACTAGGACTGAGAGAGGTGCACGGGGAGAAACAATTTAAGGGAGCATGCCAGCGACTGTTGTGCAATTAGGAAAGAGTTGGGTGATGAGAGATTGACAGGAGTACAATCAGGGCAGAAAAGTTTTGAGAGAATTTTGTTACGAGACATCAGTGTGGAGACATTGGTGATTCGAGAAAGAGAAATCGAATGGGATACTTGGATGGAGGAAGTCGCCATTTGGCAAGAAAAGATGAAAAATTCCCTGAACACAAAACACTGCCTAACAGCCACATGTAAATAATATGCGACTATTGTTATTGTTATTATTTTATTATAATGCATGCATGTGGAAGGGTGCTTGGGCCAGTACATCCATGATATGGAGTTAACATAGAGAGAGGGTTGTGGGATTTGGGGAGTTAGCGAGTATGAATCACGATTGTTGATAAATTATGAGCATTTTATTTGTCATATTTTCTCAACAAAGTCAAACTCGCTCAAGCTTTTTGTGTCCTCATGTAAATTCACTTCCCCAGAGCTAGTTTTAATGTCCTTTATACAAGAGTATGTCTAGTTTAGGCATACTTGTGTACTTTTATGCCTAGCTTAGGTGTCCTCATGTAAATTCACTTCCCTAGAGCTTTTTGTGTAAATATTGATTATGGTATTCGAGTCTCGAATGTCATGAATGTAGAGCAGCAACGAAGGCTGGAAAGGGTGGAAATGCGAATGGTTCGGTGGATGTGCGGAGTATCGTTGAGAGAGAAGAAGACAAATGATGAATTGCGAAAGATGATGGGAATAGAGCCTGTGATTGATGCTGTGAAGAGGAACAGGCTGAGATGGTTTGGTCATGTGTTGAGGAAGGATGAAAGTGACTGGTTGAGAAGAGTGATGGAAATGAATGTAGAAGGAAGTAGAGGACTGGGAAGACCGAGAAAGACTTGGCTAAAGATAGTGGAAGAAGAAATGCGGGCAAGGGGGTTAACAAGGGGAGATGCAGAAAATAGGGCAAAATGGAGAAGATTGTCATGGGGACCGCAAGGCTAACCCCCGCTCTAGCAGGGAAAATGGCCTTAAAATGCATGTTGTTTGTTGTTGTATTCGAGTCTCACTCAGTGCGTGGCATGACAGAGGATGCCTTATCAGCTGCTGCCTTGGGAGGCCAAATGTGGTTTACCCAAGAGAGATTGTGGGTGATGGTGAGGCTAGTAAGTTTTAGAGACTGAACTTCTTGAAATGGTTTGTCAAGGAAGTAGACGGAGGGTTCAGCAGATGAGCTTTTTCGGAGTGTGACATTTTCCAAGGTTGAAAGACATTTTCTAAATGTTGGACCAGCTCCTGATTCTATCAAAGTCTGCAAACAAGAAAGAAGTTGGGGCCTGCCTTTCTGAAGGATGAGGGATGTTATGGCAGAAGGTGGAGTTATCAGCAACAAAATAAGGAGGGTTTCCATAGAGTCAGAAATATTGTTGATGAAGATGAAGACCAGAACTGGGCCCAAGGCACCACCTTGGGGCACTCAAGCATTGACCGAGATGGAAAATGAGTTCCAGTTGAATGCCACACGCTGAAAACAAGAGAGGAGGGAGTCAGCAAGCTATGACAGATGTCCTTTGGATGGCATAGGCGGAGAGTTTCGAGAGCAAGGCAGGGTGCCGGACAGTATTGAATACTCGAGTGATATCCGGAGAGACAGCCCTGATCTCTTGTTTTCGATTGATGCTCCAATCAATGATTGGGAGAGCAGGAGAAGGATGTCCAGTGTGGAGTGACTGGCCTGGAAACCAAACTGGTGGTCTGAGATCAGGCATCAGAGAAAAAAAGTATTTGATGTCAACGTTGACGATGGATTCCATTGGAAGTAAGCTAATGCGCCTGGAGTTAAGAACACCTGTTTTTATGCCATTTTTGTGGAATGCAATGATTTTGGCTGACTTCCAAGTACATAGAGGTGACCTAAGGCAAATATGTTGATCAAAGCAGAAAGAGGATGTTCAACAGAGTCAGAGAAAGTTTTCAAGACGTGGCCACTGATTTTTATTTGGGTCCATCACAGAGTCGGAGTCAAGGGTTGCTAAAAAATTAACCACATTCTCAAGTGAGAGAGTACTGTGTCAAGAGGAGTTGGGTGTGAGTGAGTAGGGAGGGATGGGAAGTGAAGAGTTGGGTACGTAGGATTTGGAAGCAAACACAGACTTGAGACATTCGGCCTTCTCATGAGTAGAATTGGCTGTGGTGCCCTTTGAAGTGAGGGAAGAGATGGAGGGGTACAATACACCAGCGATAGACATGAAACAGCACCACCAGGACTTTGAGGAAGGAGACAGATTTAATATTCAGCCTTTAGGTTAACCAGATGTTGTTTTCTGGCTCACCTGAGAGTGAACACACTTGTTACTGGCTTTGTGGAATGATCTGAGGTCAGATTGCCCTCCATTAAGAGAAGACATCTTGTTTTAAGGCGATTTTCTTACCACTGGATGCAGTATAGCATTAGTGAGAGGATGGGTCTCATAGCTGTAGATGACATGGGATAAACCTGTCCAGGCGACAGAGCAGGCTTTGGTGTAAGAATTCTCAGGTGGCATTAATATCGGGGAGAGCAGAGGTAGAAGACCAGTCGTGACGTGAGAGGGCAGCTTGCAATCTGTGCTAGGTGGCCTGCGTGAACCGCCAGACACAGCAGCGCAGAGATCTCCACATCTACGGTGGAAATCTAGGTAGCTGCAATTAGTGAGACAGATGTGGACTCTCACAAGCACAGGATCATAACAGGTATCCTCTAGGTTAAGCTTCCTTGTAGAAATTAACTTTTCCTGTAGGTTCAACATCCTCATGTAAATTCACTTCCCCAGAGCTAGTTTTGATGTCCTTTATACAAGAGTATGTCTAGTTTAGGCATACCTGTGTACTTTTATGCCTAGCTTAGGTGTCCTCATATAAATTCACTTCCCCAGAGCTAGTTTTGATGTCCTTTATACAAGAGTATGTCTAGTTTAGGCATACTTGTGTACTTTTATGCCTAGCTTAGGTGTCCTCATGTAAATTCACTTCCCTAGAGCTAGTTTACATGTCCTTTATACAAGAGTATGTCTAGTTTAGGTATACTTGTGTACCTTTATGCCTAGCGTAGGTGTCCTCATGTAAATTCACTTCCCTCGAGCTAGTTTAGTAGTTTAGGTGTCCTTGTGTAAATTTATATCTATCATGCAGCAAACCACCTTTGAAACCCTGGGCACATTTTGAAGAACGATACCTGCAACAAACAACTAAGTTTATTATTGTTCTTTTGTGCAAAACAAAACATGATTACTCGTAAATGGATGTGACTGCTTCAACACACACAGACATCACGTGATATGCAACAGGGTGAGGTGCATCACGTGATACGCAACAGAGTGAGGTGCATCACGTGATATGGATCGGGGTGAGCTTCGCTCACTGTGCTGCACGCGTTTGTCTTTGCATTAGTTCAGTTCATTGTGAATTAGACGCCCAAATATGACGGAGGATATCGTGAGACAGAAAATTCACGATGTACGCTTGTATTCTGTATCTGGAAATTCGGCTGAAGTTCACAGACAATTGTCAAAGAATGTTGTGCCGATGCAATTGACAGAAGAACAATCGGCAGAATAAACAAGCAGTTTCATGAAAGCGGCAGCATTCTTCCAAAACAGTCACCAGGTAGGCCTCGTACTGTTCAAAATGAGGAAAGCAGAGCAGTCATTCAACAACAACTCAACAGTAACACACCATTATCAACTCGTCGTTTATCAAACGTCACCAATATAAACCGATCATAGATTCAAACAATACTAAAAGACCTTAATGCGAAACCATACACACCCAGATTAATTCACCAACTATCTGAGGATGATTTTGACATGCGCGCTGAGGCATGTGAGACATTGCTTGGGTGAATGGATATGGACAATGATTTGCAGAACAGGATCTTGTGGTCAGATGAATCCAAGTTTACTTTATCTGGTTCTGTGAATCATCATAACAGCGTGATATGGGCTGCAGACAACCCACGATTTACTTTTGAGCACAATGTCCAGTATCAAGCTAGTGTGTCCGTCTGGGCAGGCATTTCTTCTGGAGGCATTGTTGGATCAATATTTTTCAAAGAAAATGTGAATGCTGCAAATTACTTTCTAATGTTGGAGCAGCATGTATTTCCACTCAATGATGGCCAAATGTGGTTCATGCATGATGGTGCGCCTGCTCATTATGTTGCCAGTGTATGCCAGGCCCTTGATTTGAACTTTACAGACAAATGGATTGGCTGTCATGGTCCGGTTGAATGGCCGTCGTGGTCTTGTGATTTAACACCCTGTGATTTCTTCCTTTGGGGTTTCCTCAAACACAAAGTGTATGCGAAGAATCCTACGATCTTGAGAGCCTTGAAACAATTCATCTGTAATGAGACTGCTGCCTTAACGACTGAAACATGCAGAACTGCGTATCAGAGTGCAGTTTGAACATTTGAACTGATCTGTTTCATGTATATTAGACTGATTAGACTGTTTAACGAGTAATCATGTTTTGTTTTGCACCAAAACAACAACAACAACAACATGCATTTTAAAGGCCATTTTCCCTGCTAGAGCGGGGGTTAGCCTTGCGGTCCCCATGACAATCTTCTCCATTTTGCCCTATTTTCTGCATCTCTCCTTGTTAACCCCCTTGCCCGCATTTCTTCTTCCACCATCTTTAGCCAAGTCTTTTTCGGTCTTCCCCGTCCTCTGCTTCCTTCTACATTCATTTCCATCACTCTTCTCAACCAGTCACTTTCATCCTTCCTCAACACATGACCAAACCATCTCAACCTGTTCCTCTTCACAGCATCAATCACAGGCTCTATTCCCATCATCTTTCGCAATTCATCATTTGTCTTCCTCTCTCTCAACGATACTCCACACATCCACCGAACCATTCGCATTTCCACCCTTTCCAACCTTGGTTGCTGCTCTACGTTCATTACCCATGTCTCGCTCCCATAAATCATAACACTTCTCACACATGCAGCATACACCTTTCCCTTCAGCTTCAACGACACTCCCCTCATCATCAGCACGCCACCCAGTTCCCGAAACTTCTTCCATGCACATCTCACTCGAGCAACCGTTGCCGAGTCTGATCCACCTTCTCCATTCAGCATGTCTCCGAGGTAGCAAAATGTTTTCACACCTTCCAGCTTCACGCCGTCTCCAAGATCCAACTCAACATTTCCTCCATCTGCAGCTCCCTCTGTGCACACCTTACATTTGAATGTAGCTGCCACACTGGTTAATGACCCTCTCAGACCACTACATTTTTGATGAACCCACTCAGCGCACATTGTACATTGAATGGAGTTCACTCCGACACCCTTCCTACACACAGCACAAGGCCACTTCCCAGTTCTTTCAACCTCACCACATGCTTTACCACTTGCCATCACCTTCGTCTTTCCGATATTCACCTTCAGACCTTTTGTCTCCATACATTCCTTCCACGTGTTCATCTTTTCCTTCAGTCCATCCATACTTTCCGCAGTCAACACCAGATCATCTGCATACAACAACTCCCACGGTAAACCCTCCTTTATGTTCTGAGCCAGCACCTCCATCACAGCTACAAATAGTAGTGGACTTAGTACCGACCCCTGATGCACTCCCACCTTCACCTCAAACTCACCACTGTTCCCGTCCTTCGTCCTTACAGCTGTGCGCGCTCTTTTGTACATTGCCATCACTACTCTGATCAACCATTCCTCCACTCCTAACTTCCTCAATGCCCATGTCAATACTTTGCGTGGTACCCTATCGAATGCTTTCTCCAGATCAACAAACCCAAGAAACAACTTCTTCCTCTTCTCCATGTACTTCTCCTGCAACTGCCTCACAATGAAAAGCGCGTCTGTCGTTCCTCTTCCTGGCATGAATCCAAACTGCATTTCGTCGATCTTCACTTTCTTCCTTATCCTCCTCTCCAACACCCTTTCCAATACCTTCATTCCATGCTCCAATAACTTTATCGCTCGGTACGAGCCACACTCCAGAGGGTCACCTTTCCCCTTGTATAGAGGGATGAGGGTACTCAGTTCCCAATCCACTGGAATGCAGCCTTCTTTCACCACCAGATTACAGATCTCTGTCATTCTCTTCACACCCCAACTTCCTGCTGCCTTCAACATATCTCCCACAACTCCCGTCGGCCCTCCCGCTTTTCTACCCTTCATTGCTTTTATCGCTTCCTCAACTTCCTTCTCAGTTATCTTCTGTGCCGGTCCTAAAACAGGGTTACTCTCTATGTTGCCATCCCATTCATTCTCTGTATTCAACAGCATTTCCATATATCTTTTCCATCTTCCTTTAATTCCATCTGGGTCGACAACGATTTGTCCCACTTCATCCTTCAAGCAACTCACCCCCATCACATCACACCTCTCTTTCGCTATCTGCTTTGCAATCCTGAATACTGCTTTCTGACCCTCTTCCGAATCCAAGCGTTCTCCGAACATTTTCCTACATGCCTCCTGCGCCTTTGCTACCTCTTTCTTTGCAGCCTTCTTGGCTGCCTTATAACTTTCATGCTCTGCTGTTTCTGCTCCCGTACCCTACGCCTTCTGCCACTCCTTGAACTTCTTCCTCTTCTCGTCAATCCTCTTTCCAACTTCATCCTCCCACCACCATGTTTCCGAGTGCCTCGGTGGTCCTTTTGTCCATCCACATACCTCACCAACGGCTCCCAACAGGCAAGCTTTCATTGACATCCAACCACTTTCAAGCTCAACCACATCATCCTCGACCCTACGCAGCCTCTCTTTTAATGCCTCCCTTACTGTCACCTCTTTCAACCTCCACACCTTCATTCTCGGTTGGTACTTCACCCGCCGAGCACCAAAGAACCAAAGAACCAAAGAATATTTGTTTTGCACCAAAGAACAATAATAAACTTAGTTGTTTGTTGCAGGTATCGTTCTTCAAAATGTGCCCAGGGTTTCTGGACCTGGACCACCCTGTGTGTGTGTGTGTGTATATATATATATATATATATATATATATATATATATATATATATATATATATATATATATATATATATATATATATACAGACTTGGCATTTAATATGGAATATTTTTTTTGTGGGGGTGAACTTACTTTTCAAGATGTCTTAGAACCAAAAGTTCATTGGAATTATGCTGAAATTATTCTAGATTTTGTTAATGTGACCTTTAAAAGAAACAAAAACCACATTTGACATTTCGAAACAAATAAATTGATCCTTGAAAGTGATGTCAACTGATATCGAACTCAATTCATGGACAGTACTGTGTTAAACTTCTGTACGTTTTCCAGAAGTATCTCTTTATTTTGCACATTAGCCAAATTTTTTAAATAACAAAAACAAAAGTTAAATTACGACTGGGATTACGGACAGTAAAATTACAGTTCAGTACTTCGTGTAACCCCCACGAGCATTCAGGAGAGCACGTACACGTTGAGGCATGCTGTTCACGAGATTTGCCAAGGTTTGGACAGGAATCGCTTGCCATGCAGTGACAATAGCCTGCTGCAATTCACGCACAGAGGTCGGCTGCTGGTCCAAGTGGTCGATTTGACGCGTTAATTTTGCCCACAAGTTCTCTATCGGATTCATATCCGGGGACATGGCAGGCCACTCCATATGCTCTACACCATGGTCAGCAAGAAAGTGTTGGATCATGCGAGCACGATGAGGCCGTGCATTGTCATCTTGGAAGACAAAGTTTCCTTGAAAGGCTGCACGAGCAAATGGAAGCAATGTTTCTTCCAGAATGGCCCTGTGCTTGAACTGGTTCAGGTTTCCATTCAGAACAACCAGGTCAGTTTTGCCCCCTGCATGAAAAGCAGCCCAAACGGTCACCCCACCACCTCCAGCTTGGACTCTTGGCACTATACAATCTTTGTTGTAGGCTTCACGCACTTGTCTGCACACTCGGACGCGACCATCTTGACGATAGACCAGAAATCTAGACTCGTCACTGAAGATCACGTGATTCCAGTGTCCTGGCTGCCATTGACGGTGCTCTCTGGCCCACTGCAATCGGCGCTGGCGGTGTTGTCTGGTCAGGCGTGGCTTTCTCAGTGGACGCCTGGCACGATAGCCTGCTTGAACCAGTCGTTGGTTGACTAGCCTTCTGGATACAGGCACATTTGTCAGTTGCTGCCACTCAGCCCGAAGCAGATTAGCTGACTTGGTACGGCCATTGCGGATTAACCGGTGCAGCTGGTGATCATCCCTCCTTGTGGTTCTGCGGGGACGTCCTGGCCTCGGTATTGGAGTAGGGACACCCCTCTGAGCATTTCGGTTCAGGATCTTTGACACCTGACCTTGAGTGATGCCATACTGCCGAGCAATAGCACGCTCTTTCATGCCGTAATTTCGTAAAGCCACCACTCCATGACAAACAGCATTGTCGAGTTGACGGACCATCTCCAGAGGAAACGGCAATAACTTTTGGAGATGTGCAGCAGTTGTTTTCCACTAATACAGAATGCAACAACCCTTGTATACCCGACTGTGAAGCCAATCATCAAATGCACCTGTCCGTACATTTTGCCACGCCACCTGTGATATAATCCTGTTGTTGACTTCTTGCTGCGACAGACAATCAGTGACATGGTTCTTTTAACAAATAAATCACCAAAGTGTAAAAGAAACTCACTAGATTGATATACTGAGTTAAGAAAGTAAACCCGTCAAGAAAAAAAAAATCCATATTAAATGCCAAGTCTGTATATATATATGTATATATAAATATATATATATATATATATATATATATATATATATATATAATTAGGGTGGGCTTCAAAAAATCAAAATGCAGATGTTCTCTGGGACATGGTCTATTTTTGTTCCTTTTGGTGTCAAAGGAAACCACACCACATTTGAATGGAATCCAATAATATGTAGGGGTGCCACATCAGTGATGAATTTTCCCCCATGCAAAAATAGGAATTCCCATTTTTTGGGCTGTATATACACAAAATAAATACATAATTATATATGTTAGCCATTAGGGTTTAAACCCCATGACTCAATTGAGTATAACATCTGAAATTATATATCGTGCTTCTGAAAACTGATTTGAACTCAGCTGCAGGCAGAGGCGAGTGGACAAAATGTGGTTTCGAGGCTCGACGTGCAGGGTGGATCCTTAGCCCAGTAAACAAGTCCTTGAATGTATGTGCCAAACAGTAGATAATATGCTCGCGACCCACGTACAGGGAAAACATGTCGCTAAACGCCTCCTTCACGAAGGGAATAATTAATTATATATCTTTGTAGTTTCTAGTATGTCTCCTAAAAACAAAGACGTAACCAACCTCGGGAGAAATATAGACATTACATATCCTTGATTGTTAATGTATTCAGCACGTGTATCCAATCATTCATCTACCATTTAGCCTAGTGTATGAGAATATTTACTTCGGCCTGCGCTCGGGTCTGATATGTTTAGATAAAGAGCCAAAAAAGCTCAGCCCATCCAATGCTTACATCTGTTTGTCTAAGTTTGGCCTTCTGTAGGAAGGGACAATGGGAGGTGTTGTCGTTATGGCCCAGGTTTTGCTATGTCTTTAGCGCAGATTCTTGTCTGATATTTTGCTATAAATGAAATGACTTTTTGCTTATTTTTCAGCGAGTGTCTTGAGAAATTGCCCGCTGCGTGTTAGGCGGTGCATTCTTGAGCCTCGCTCCACACTGTGTGTTTGTAATCGATCCCATTAAACATTGCTGCTCTGATTCTTCTTCTTCTTCCTTCCCTTGAGGTCTTCGACCGACATATATATACATTAAATATAATATTAAAAATAAATATATAGTAAATATACATCAAATAATAATAATATATATTATATTATACATTATATATGCAATTATACGATAGACAATTATACAAATATAGACAAATATAATACATTAAATAATATATTAAAAATAAATATAATATATTAAAATTTAAATATAATAAATAAATATATAGTTATACAATATATATACATTATAATTAAATATACATTAAATTTATACATAAAATATACATTAAATAATAAATATACATAAATACACATTATACATTATATATATAGTTATATACAATATATTATACATACAGTTTTGAGACTTCCTATGATCACTATCTGGGCAATTTTCATGCTGTTTTGTACAGGTTCCAGGGGTCAGGGGTACGCTTTTTTAGTGTGTAATATGTAGGTCTAACTTATTGACTGTGGCTCTTTTGTAGAGAGTGACCCTGTGGAGTAAGAATTAACAGGATTTTACCCACATTCTTGCGTATTTTGCGGATATGGCATGTGCTAGTACCAGTGTTTCATTGAAAACTCGGGCTCAGGATAATGTGTATCTCATTGGGTCCACTTCTGGAGATGCCATCAAAGGTGCCAAGCTCCCGACTGTGCATCAATCTCTTGTCCTGTTTTTCCATCACCTGAAGAAGGAGAATCGCACTGCCCGGGAGAGTGCAACCCTCACCATTGAAGAGGTTGTGAAGTTCTGGGAAAAAGCTCACCTACCTACAACGACGAAGCAGCACTGCATCCATCGTTTGGAGAGGCTATATGAAGAATGGAGGAGCCTCCACAAAGGTGCAAAGCGGGGTGGTGCGACCCAAGAGAAAAAGGAAGCATCCTTCAAGGCCTCCTTGGAGAAGACGTTTGATCTTAGGCATGCAGATTCGGAGGCCATAATCACCAACCCCGAGGACAGGAAGTTTCTTCACGATCAATTCTCAGAGAGGAAGGCTTCAATGGGATCTGTAGACACTGTGTTGGAAGCAAAAACGAAGCGAAAGAAAGAAAGGGAAGAAAAGGAGAAGACTAAGGCAGAGCAGGAAAATAAGAGACAGGAAATGGTCATGAAGGGTGCTACTGCTGTGGAAGTCACAGACTCAGACTCTGACTCTGAGACCACGGCACAGGCTGGTTCTTCATCATCTGATAGTGGGATATCTCGTCCAAAGAAAAGAAGGCCTATCAACATTGTCACTCCTGAAGTCGCAGCTTCTTTGGATCGTACGAAAACAAGTGACCGAATGGCTGTCCACAACTTGGCATCCATTTGTAGAGCAGTAGGATGGGATCCTGCAGAGCTGGCACTGAACCGATGGACAGTGCGGCGGAATCGCATGATGCATCGATGCAAAACCATGGACGAAATAAAAGAAGCATTTCATCATAATGTGCAGGGTCCTTTAGTGGTCCATTGGGATGGAAAGCTTCTTCCCGATGTCACTGGAGATTTTGTGCATGTGAAGGTGGATCGTCTTCCAATCCTTGTGTCCAACCAGTACCATGGAATGGAGCAGCTGTTGAATGTTCCCAAGTTACCTGACGGGGGAGGAGAAGCTATGGCAACCGCTGTAGTGACACACTGAAGAGCTGGAACCTTGTGGGCAAGGTGAAGGCTTTGTCTTTTGACACAACGGCCAGCAATTCAGGTGTTCGTGGAGGGGCTGCTGTCCTCATTGAAAAGAAGCTACAGACTGAACTAATTCATTTGGCTTGCCGCCATCATGCGCACGAAATCATTCTGGGAGATGTTTTCACCACTCTTTTCGGTCCTTCATCAGGCCCTGACATCCAGCTTTTTAAGCGGTTTCAGGCGGAGTGGCCGTCCATTGCCCATCACCAACCAAAAAATGGATTCACGGATCCTGATACGGCAGCTGAGTTTGCACAGAACAATGACATGATGGATGAAGCTCTGGAATTTGCTCTTGTGTGTTTGAAAGATCAGCAGCCACGAGATGATTATCGTGAACTCCTAGAACTGACTGTCATCTACATGGGAGGAATCCCACCTCGTGGAATCCGGATCATGGCTCCAGGAGCAATGCACAGAGCCAGATGGATGGCAAAAGCACTATATTCACTACAGGTGTTCATGTTTCGGTCAGAGTTCCACTTGACACTTCGAGAGGCGAGAGAACTCCGAGCCTTCAACATTTTTGTCTGCCTTGTGCATGTACAGGCTTGGTTTCGGGCTCCACAAGCTATTGAGGCTCCCCTGAATGACATTAACCTCTTCAAGAAGTTGGAAAAGTTTGAACAAATCAATCAGAAGATGGCTCAGGCAGCCTTGAAGGCACTTGGCCGCCACACGTGGTACATGAGCCCAGTACTAGTGGCATTTGCATTCTTTGACACCAGAATTGACAAAGAAAGCAAGATCAATATGATTGAAGCATTGAAAAATGACGGTGAAAACCCCTCTCCAAAGAGACCAGCTATCAAACGAGGAACCGCCCTGTCAATCGCTGGCCTCATAACAAAACACACCAAGCATTTCTTCAGCATCCTAGGGACCCAAACTGATTGGATGGATAAGGATCCTGGTTCATGGGAGCAAGAAACCAGCTTTCAGGAAGCAAAGAAAGCCGCCAGTGGCTTAGTCGTGGTGAACGACAGGGCAGAAAGGGGTGTCGCATTGATACAAGACCACAATAAGCTCCTTACAAAGGATGAAGAGCAAAAGCAAGCTCTGCTCCAAGTTGTTGCTGCTCACAGGAAGATGTACCCCGATGCCAAGAAGGCAACAGTGGTGAAACAGGCCCAGAAATAGGAGTTACATTTCTCATTATATTTGGGTTTTTTAATATTATGTGATATGGTGTCTCTTCATTTTATGAACTGAACATTTGGATTGTTATCATTGAATTTGAGTTTTCATAGCAATATAGTGCTATTTGTGCAGCTATTGTAACTTGTGTTTGCTAGAATACAAAGAAAGTGAGTGGAGGGTGGATTTTCATAAAACAAACTTCTGGTTTTGCTTTCGATCCATATATAGAAAAGTTTTGTAGACACCTTTAGTTTGAAGGCTGATGTGGCACCCCTAAATAAAATCAGATTGCTTTCATATTTGGTGTCTTTTCATTTTGGAACAAAAGGAACAACATAAAGCCATGTCCTAGTAAATAGTTTTTTAAAATTATTTTGAGCACCACCCTAATATATATATACATATATATATGTATATGTAATACACGATCGGTCAAAAGTTTTAGAACGCCTCAAGTTTTCCAGTTTTTATTGAAGTTTAAGCAATTCAAGTCCAGTGAATAACCTGAAATGGTACAAAGGTAAGCAGAAAACTGCTCGAGGTTAAAAAAAAGTTTAGGTTAGCAAAAACTGGAAAATAATGTAAATTGCACAGTTATATTGTAGAAAAAGGCCTTCTTCAGGGTACAAGTAATAGGTTAACAACTTACAGCTGTTCTGCAGCAATGTAAGTAAATTAAGCCTTGAAAGTTGATGCAAACAATTCCTACAGGTGTCCCAACCTCTGCTGATTACTTGATTACAAACCCCCTGTCTGTATAAAAGCAGTATTGGAACAGACTGTTATTACACCCTCTGAAGCATTATTTGGACAATATTGCACTGCACGAAGTAGTATATTGCTCTCAAAATGGCGAGAAAAAGGCAATTAACAAAGGAAGACAGACAGACCATTATAACCCTTGAAACTGTAGGTCTTTCCTTTAGAGAAATTGCAAAGAAAGCCAAGGTGTCAGTGACTACAGTTTCCTGGACCATCAAAAGGCACTTGGAAACTGGAGGAAACTCTGACAGGAAGAGGTCTGGCAGACCCAAAGCCACAACAGAATCAGAAGACAAGTTTCTGAGAGTCAACAGCTTGCGTGATAGGCGGCTCACAGGACAACAGCTTCAAGCACAGCTTAACACTGGTCGAAGTAAGCAAGTCTCAGTTTCAACTGTGAAGAGAAGTCTTCGAGCTGCAGGTTTGACTGGTCGAGTGGCAGTAAGAAAGCCATTGCTAAGATGGCAAAATAAGAAAAAGAGGCTTGCCTGGGCCATGAAGCACCGCCAGTGGACTACTGAAGACTGGAAGAAGGTCTTATGGACCGATGAATCCAAATTTGAAATCCTTGGTTCGTCACGCAGGGTTTTTGTTTGCCGTTGAGTAGGCGAAAGGATGGTTCCTCAGTGTGCGACACCAACTGTCAAACATGGAGGAGGAATTGTGATGGTCTGGGGCTCTTTTGCTGGATCCAGAGTCGGCAACTTGCACAGAGCGACTGGCACCCTGAACCATAAGGACAACCACAGCATTTTGCAGCGCCATTCAATACCCTCTGGTATATGCCGAGTTGGTCAGGGGTTCATCCTATAGCAAGATAATGACCCTAAACACACCTCCAGGCTATGTCAAAACTACCTTCGAGGAAAAGAACAAGACGGTAGGCTTAAAATCATGGAATGGCCAGCACAGTCTCCAGACTTAAACCCCATCGAGCTGGTTTGGGATTAACTGGACAGAAGGGTGAAAGCAAAGCAACCTGCAAGTGCAACACATTTGTGGGAACTTCTGCAACAGTGTTGGGAAGAACTTCCCGAACAATATTTCATTTCCACTGCAGAAAGAATGCCACGAGTGTGTTCGGTGGTTATATCTGCAAAAGGTGGCTACTTTGCTGAGTCAAAAATTTAAATTAAATTTTGTTAAACAAAATGATTCTATGATTTCTTTTTTATATCCAATTGTTTATTTGTTCTTCGCTTAATTTCAGAGTACATTGAGACATTAAACTGCGTAAATTTCAATAAAAACTAGAAAAATTGAGGTGTTCTAAAACTTTTGACGAGTAGTATATTGCTACGGTTTTGAGATTAGCACATATTGATCATTAAAAGCTAAAGGTTTGCCCCCCATAGTTAGTCCACGAGCAACACGTCGGCCCACTTGTAGTATTAGTTATGTCATAGTATGTGTAAGTATAGGCCATTTCCCCTAGTAATATCTGCGTTGTGTAAAGACATGAGATTAGGTCCAGTTCATTTTGCGTCCACCCTCCAATTCCACCTCGATGGGCGTAATTGATCCCGCGCCCCCATTTGGCTGCCCGCTCAGTTGTTACGCTTTGGCTGCCCACAGCATTTGCTGCCCTTTGCTCACTCACTAGTCGAGTAACACGAGGTAGGCATTGAGAAGGAGGAGCGTGGGGTCGGGGTGGGGGCGGCGTCAAGGCGGAGCGTCAGAGGCGATGATGGTAAGAGCCACCAGCCAATCAGGGCTCTAATGGCATGGCATGAGAGGGCATGGAGAGGCACGTCTGGTGAGTTCTAGAAGGTTCGCGGGGCGTGCCTATATAAGTCGCCGCACAAAGCCCTTGAAGAGGACTCGGGTGCACACGGCAGTGGCGAAAGGACTTATCGGAGGACTTGGTCGGAAGGACTTGAGGGGGCGAGCGCATTGTGAACACTTGTTACAGAGAGGACTTGTCAGCAGGAGAACTTGACTCGCATCACTCGCTTTGAGGCATTGAATTGTAACTCGCCATCGTATAACGTACGCGCCAGAGGAGAGGAAGAAGAGGCGTTGAGTTCACGGCTGCAGCCAGACACGCCGGTGGCGAATAGCGCCTACTTCAGCCACGCGAGTAAACGCGGTAATAGCCTGCCAGTGATTAACCGCCAGAGCCCACACCCTACCAAATCGCCCCGTAATAACCCTGTGCGTACAAGACGACACGCGGAGAGCTCCTGCCTTCTCTTCTTACCATCTGCACGGGACGAGCCGGAGACCAGAGGGAGCTGCACGGGAGCCATTCCTGGACGTGGTGAACATCATCCTGCAGCTGCAAGCCCCGTGTGAGTGTGTGTGTGTGAGACGGGCCCGTTTGTCCTGGGTATTAAGTTAAGACTGTTTTAAGGCTGCACTGTGTCCCCTTTTTCTGAACCATTGTATAGTGTAAATAAATATGTTCTTCCTTTTTCCAATTTGATTGCCTCTGTGATTTCGCCATTGACTAAGCATGGCACGAATAAGATCGCTAGAACCGGGTTCACCATATAAATGGCACGGATCGCGTGTACGCACCGCTTGGCGTCTCAACACGCGTGGTTCGTGCGGGGCTTATTTCCTCGTTTCCGGGCAGCGCGAGTAATTAGGTAATAGCGAACTTTAGTCCTAATACCCTATTTCACGTTGTCCGGAGGGACGTCATAGGTCCCGGGTCCCGTCAGGCCAGTCAAAGACAAGGGGACTAATCCCCCCTTGGTAAGGGGAGAAGGCCGGCGTCGAGATCCGCAACAATATATATTGTTACAGATCCGGGGGACGGCGCTCCCGTTAGCAAGGGGGGGGGGGGTTCATCCCCTTGTCTTGTTAAGCTGGCCATCCGACCGGTCCTGGGGGTATGACATCATGCCCGGTCGGCGCCGAATAGGGTAGTAGGCCAATTCTTCCTATGACCTAAGTACCAGCGCCTTCCAGTATGTGAGGAAATACTCCCGCCCGGGCCGCAGCGTAATAGGTGCATTGCGCCGAGCGAAGCGAGCTGCGACGCAGCCGTTAACAAAAGACTAAACCCGATTGTAAGTGGTTCGGCTGAAATCGCGCCACAGGTACTCAATGGGGAAATCACTAAAGCGATCGGACGAGAAAGAAACCAAAGAATAAGAAGGGAACAGGGATTTATTAATTATTTACACAAAAACCAAAACCAAAGAAAAAGGGAACGAAAGTAATTTGCAGAAGAAGAAGAAGACACAGCACAAATCCTTAGACAGTCTTACTTAAACCCACAGGACAATACAGACAGACTCACACGAATTGGGCCTTGAATGGCTGGAGGGATGAGAAGGGCAGATGGTCCACAGAGCTGGCGGCAGGGAGGTCCGGGGGTCGCGGCACGACGTCGGTGCCCCTCGTGCTCGCCCTCGCCCTTGGTTCAGTGGCGAAAACCCGGTCGTCAGTGCTGGTTGGTATCGCCCACGAGCGTGCCGACTCACTCGCCGCTGGTTGTTCGCGCCAAGAAGATGAATGGTCGATCCTCTCTCCCTTCTCTCTCAACTTCTTGGGTCATGCTCCCTCATTCATCTGCTCCCTCACTCATCTGCTACGAAAAGGCTTGCGCTTATATTGCGCGTGGTGCGATCAAGCCGACAACTCCGATGACACGCCTACCGGTTGGCTCACCTCGGCGCTGGTTGGTCGGCAAGGGCTCTCTGGCTCCACCTTTGATGATGAGGTGGTGCCATGCCCGTGCTCTGGCGGCTCCTCCCCCCTTCTCTCCGTTCCTGGCCTTGTACGTAATGGAGTTTGGGGCGAAGAAAACAGCCCAATGCAACGGCGACGACCGCCAACGAAAACAGCCCAACTGTTAGTGGCACTTTGAAGAGATGATTAGGGAACTGAAAGGGACCTATCTGATTTGATTGATGCAACATAGAGTCAACTATTGGAAACACAGCCTTACCTGGAACACATAATAATGACATAACTATAGAGAGGTCCTAAAGTGTCCTACGTGTTGTACATGGACTAACTAAGTTGCAATCTCTAATTAACAGCCAATTAAGGGGACATGTACACAGGGGTCATTTATAAGGGAATTTGCTACTAAATTTACATGTGAAGGTTCTAAAAACCGTTAAAAAAAATATATATATGTGTGTGTGTGTGTGTGTTTGTGTGTAAATGTGTGTATATGTGTGTATGTGTGTTTCGTACCGATGCATTGAGCAAAGAGAGGTTTCGTTGAATTCATTATTTTCCATAAGTTCTTACGATCCTAATTTCAATCTTACATTGGACTTTGCTTTTTTAAAATGCAAAATACATATTCCCCTTTGGCTTGAGCTGTATTAGCCATTTACAGACAATGTTCTGACAGTGTAGTGGTATAGAATGTGGGCACAGGGAAAAAGTTCCAATGGGCGAAGGGCAAAAGAGGGGGGAAGGGGAGATCCACGAAAATCGCATCACATTTGCGTACGTAATAATTAGATGTCTCAAAGCAACGTGACTTAAAGTTTATTCTCCATATAATAATGAATTATTATCATGAATGTTCACTTTTCATACTGGAAATGCCGTGATTTCTGTGATATTCAATCGGACTGATGACGGTACTCGAGTTTCTCTATTTGAAATGGTATATGTACCGGGTCATATATATATATATATATATATATATATATATATACATATTTGCTATATATCGGACTTTGTGCATCTGCGATCCTATCGAAAGTGATGTCATTTCCCATGTTGGAAGGAGCACCATTTAATGCAAAAGCATTGGGGGTGCGGAACTCACTTACCAGGTTATTTAAAGTGTAATGAAGAAGTAGATGTTATTGAAAACCTGACTTTCTAACTGAACTGTTGGTGCACTAATTGCATTAGTCGTGGTCACCACCAGCACACTTGCCCTCCATGTTATTGCGTTGGCCACACGCGAGAGGAAGCACCTCATGTTTTTATTCCCTGATAGTGATAGTCAGGAGCGCAACAATGAATGGGAGACGTTGGGGGCCCAGACATCCCCTTTGCACGTAGTACATCGTGTATCGCCTAGAAATAGAGATTTTGTCCCATTTATACTACTTATAAATCCTCGTGATTTCTGCTACGTTGGGACCGCCCGCTCCCCCTTTATACAACATTTATGGTGCCCCCTCCGGACCCTCCTGCGAACAACCGCGGTGCTCCGAGATCCCGGGACGACGTACGTGCACCTGGGCCACGAGCGGGGAAGACTCGGTAACGGAGAGCGAGCTGCCCGTGCCACGCGCCCGCTCCATCAGTCCCTGGAGGACCAGTGGAAACGCGCGTCTTCCTTCCTGCCTTTGAACAATGCGCTTACCCGTCGGGGAGGGGGCGCGAGCCCATTGTGTGCGCGCGCGCTCCACTCGCCGTTCGGAGCGCGCGCGGCCACGAACATCCTGTTATTTAACACTCGCCGTGTTTAGAATGAAATGAACAACCGAGCTGTTTGCCCCTGTACGGCACGCCTCGCCGCCAACGCTTCCGACGGCTCGGAAATGACCGACCGTCCCGAGTTTTGGGGCAAAGTGTTTTGGCAGCAGTTGTGAGTCTAGACTCGTTTGGCAAGCCTCAAGGATGGCAACATCCACCGAACCATTTACTGTAAATTTGTATTTTACAAACTCGTTTACCTCGTATCGATCACAGGCGAGTTGTTGTGAAAAATAAAACATGACCGTTCGTTAATCAAAACACCTTTTCTTTAAGAAAATACACCAATGTGACAATACAAATGTTTATTTTCAAGGTAGCCAAAGACTTTTGCACAGCATGTGGGTGGGAGAGTATGAGTGGCGGGGTCAAGGTTCAACTGATTTTGCACGTGTAGCATGTGTGCGCCACTTATGTCCTTGGTATGATATTGTCGTGTGACTACCCTGTGTGGTGAACACCGTAGGGTAGCACGGATAACCAAACGAGCTGTTACGAGTGTGTGTCCCGGGTTGAGTCAGAATTTTTTCACACTCGCCCCAAGCAGGAATTTACTTCCTGTTTCTTAAATTATACTATTATATATATATATATATATATATATATATATATATATATATATATATGTAGCGGTTCCCGCTGAATGTACACAATCGCCTTGCACCTGCCAGGACGCGGCCAGGGCGCGATCGCCATGCCGGGCTCGTCCGGACGGGCCCAGACGCGCCTCTCTTGGGCATGCCCGGACTCGCTGTTCCCGGGCACGCCCGAACCTCCCGGGCACGCCCGGTCTCGTCTTTCCCGGGCATGCCCACTCTCGCCTTTCCAGGGCTCGCCCAGAGCGCCCGGGCATGCCCAGCCTCGACTTGCCAGGCCGCGTCCAGGACGCCCGGGCATGTCCAGACTCGCCTTTCCAGGGCTCGCCCAGAGCGTCCGGGCATGCCCGCTCTCGCCTTTCCAGGGCTCGCCCAGAGCGCTCGGGCACGCCCAGCCTCGACTTGCCAGGCCGCGTCCAGGACGCGCGGGCATGTCCAGACTCGCCTTTCCAGGACTCGCCCTTGACACCCGGGCATGCCCGGTCTCGGTTTTCCCGGGCAAACGTCCCGGCATAAATGTGTATATATATTGCTGCCCGATAAACGGGCTTGTCAGAATACCTGAGCTGTTTTGTTTCAATAAAGCAACTCGGACGAATTCCGTCTTTGGTCGCGTCAATTCTTTCGACTCGCGTTGGAGCGCAGCTCCTTCATATATATATATATATATATATATATATATATATATATATATATATATATATATATATATATATATATATATAATGTGTGTGTGTGACAATAAACGAACCCAAACCAATCATCTTCTTCCTGATTTGTATATACACACATCGATAAAGTAGATTAACGACCTCGGATAAGTTTAACACAACATGGGTGGAGCGCCACATAGGCTATTTGGGCGGTGTATAAGTTAACAGATTGCTGTGTTGATTGCTTATGTCGACCTTCACAAGGCCCGTAACATCTATCGGCTCAAAATCTTTTTAACTGTCGCTTTGCTAGTTTTACAATTAAGGAAACACATAACGGGAATGGATAGCAATTGTGAATATGACAGCTCTGAGGCATCCTTGCTTCCGCAAAGCAGTGAGCAACAACATGGCGGCTGTGAGAGTGAAATCTGTCTTTCCAAATCCTATCACCACTCAAAGTCCTCCACCAGACATAACACCAACCTCCCCCATATTCCCGTTATTCAAAGCAAAAGGGTTAATTGTTATATTGTGGGAGCTGTGCTCGCACTATAAAGCCAGACAAAATGGACGACACAGGAACGAAGTTTCACCGAGCTATTTATTTAGCTCAAAATCAAAGAACTCAAAAGCACACTGAACACTGCGATGAATGACTTGTCGTCCCTCTGCAGGACCCGGAAAGGTCCATCGTACGGCGGCCGGAGCGGTCCCCGGTGTGCGTCGTGCCGGATAAAAACGTACTCCGCAGTGCGAAGTGCTGGGGGGACGTGGGGTTGGGGGCAGCCGTGGTGGGCACGGGGGCAAATCTCCTGGCGGCCTCCTGGAGGTCCGAGCGTTGGCGAGCCGCGGACCAGGAGCCGGTGGCGTCAGGGATGAATTCGCCCGGCACGTGCAGTGGCTGGCCGTAGACCATCTCGGCGGTGGAAGCCTGGAGGTCCTCTTTAGGGGCCGTTCGGAGGCCCAATAGGACCCACGGGAGCCTCTCGGCCCAACCGTCGTCCTGGAGGCTGGCTCTGAGAGCGGCCTTCATCGAGCGGTGGAACCGCTCGCACAAGCCGTTGGCTTGGGGGTGGTAGGCCGTGGTGCGGTGAAGCTTGACCCCCAAGGCTTGGGCGACCGCGCCCCAAAGCTCGGAGGTGAATTGCGGGCCTCTGTCGGAGGAGATGTCCGAGGGCGCGCCTAAACGGGCAATCCAAGTGCCAATGAAGGCCTGCACCACGTCGGCGGATGTTGTTGATGCCAGCGGGATGGCCTCCGGCCACCTGGTGGTCCTGTCCACCATCGTGAGGAGGTGGGTGAAACCCCGCGAGGAGGGAAGGGGTCCCACCAGGTCCACATTGACATGGTCGAAGCACCGCGCGGGCACGTCGAATGGTGCCAACGGGGCCTGGGTGTGCCGGTGGACCTTCGCGCGCTGGCAGGCGACACAGGCATTGGCCCAGTCGCGGACGTCCTTGTGGAGCCCATGCCAGACGACCTTTGCTGCCACGAGCTTCTGTGATGCCTTCCGGCCCGGGTGGGAAAGGCCGTGAAGGGCGTCAAAAATGCGCCTCTGCCATCCGGTGGGCACGATGGGGCGAGGTTGGCCCAGGGAAACGTCGCACAGGAGAACTGTGCCTGTGTCCTTGAAGGGGACGTCGGCCAACCGCAGCCCTGTGTCCGCTGTCCGGAGGGCTTGCACCGTGGGGTCGGCGGTCTGGTCGGCCGCCATGCGGGCGAAGTCCACACCCAGGTGGACGGCGTTAGCGCCGGACTGGGAGAGGCAATCGGCCACAGTGTTGTCCTTGCCCGCAACGTGCCGGATGTCCGTCATAAATTCGGACATGGCAGAGAGGTGGTGCTGCTGGCGGGCCGACCACGGCTCCATAACCTTGGCCATGGCGAAGAGCAGGGGTTTGTGGTCCACAAACGCCGTGAACGGGCGGCCCTCCAAAAGATGGCGGAAGTGGCGAACGGCCAGGTAAAGACCGAGGAGCTCGTGGTCGAAAGCGCTATACTTGCGCTTGTTAGGGCGAAGCTGCCGGCTGAAGAAGGCCAGCGGTTGCCAAGCCCCGTTCACCCACTGTTCATGCACGGCGCCCACCGCGTAGAAGGAGGCATCCGTGGTGAGGGCGATGGGTGCGTCGAGCGACGGGTGTGCCAGCATAGTCGCGTTGGCGAGGGCCAGCTTAGCGCCCGTGAACGCCGCGTCCATCTCTGTGGTCCAGGCGACGTCATGCTTGGCCGGCTTGCCCCGGAGGGCTTCGTACAGGGGGCGCATGAGTTGGGCGGCACGAGGCACGAACCGGTGGTAAAAATTTACCATCCCCAAAAATTCCTGTCGGGCCTTGATGGAGCGGGGGGCGCGGGAAACTTGTGACTGCCTCCACCTTGGTAGGCAGCGGGACGGCCCGCGCTTCATGATGCGGTGCCCCAGGAAGTCGACGGCCGTCACGCCAAACTGGCATTTCGCCGGGTTGATGATGAGGCCGTGCTGGCCGAGGCGCTCGAAAAGCGTGCGCAGGTGGATGAGGTGCTCCGCCCGGGAAGTGCTGGCGATGAGAATGTCATCCAGGTAGACGAACAGAAAGGTGAGATCGTGCAGCACACTGTCCATCAGCAGCTGGAAGGCCTGGGCCGCGTTCTTAAGGCCGAACGGCATTCGCAGGAACTCGACGAGGCCAAAAGGTGTAATTACAGCCGTCTTCGGAATGTCGGCCGGCTGGACAGGTACCTGGTGGTAGCCCGAATAAGGTCGACCTTGGAGAAGATCACCCGCCCCGCCAAACGGGCGGAAAAGTCCTGTATGTGTGGTATCGGGTACCAGTCGGGGGTGGTGGCATTGTTGAGGCGGTGGTAATCGCCGCATGGTCGCCTTCCGCCACCCGGTTTGGGCACGATGTGCAGGGGTGAGGCCCACGCGCTATTCGAGTGCCGCACAATGCCCAATCGCCCCAGCGCGTCGAATTCCGCCTTCGCCACGGTGAGTTTGGCCGGGTCGAGGTGGCGAGCCCTGGCATAGACCGGTGGACCTGTGGTCGGGATGTGGTGTTCAACGCCATGCTTGACAGCGACGGCCGAAAATGTCAGCTGCGTGAGGGCGGGAAATTCGGCGAGCAGGCGGGTGAAATTGTCCGTGGCCGGGAGCGCGCAGGCTAGCTTGGTCGGAGCAGAGCCGCTCAATGAGCAAGCGAGCGAGCTGAAGGTCTCCGCGTTGATGAGCCGACGCCGTTTGACGTCAACGAAAAGCCCATGCGCACAAAGAAAATCTGCACCCAGCAAGGCCATGGGCACGTTCGCCGTGATGAAGTCCCACCTGAAGCGCTGGCCCCTGAAGCAGAATGCGACGCTGCGCGAAATGAAGGTGTGGATGGAGGAGCCGTTTGCAGCGACCAAGGCGGGGCCGCATCCTCCCCCCCCCCCTCCCAGGGGAGGGGAACGGGGGGGAGGGGAGAAGAGTGGGAGGGGAGGGGGAGAGGGGAGAAGAGGGGGGGATGGGGAGGGTGAGGGATGGGAGGGGGTGGGAGGGGGGAGGGGTGGGAGGGGTGGGAGGGGGAGAGGGGTGAGGGGGGAGGGAGGAGGGGGGGGAGGGGTGGGAGGGGTGGGAGGGGGAGAGGGGTGAGGGGGGAGGGAGGAGGGGGGGGAGGGGAGAGGGGTGAGGGGGGAGGGAGGAGGGGAGGGGGGAGGGGCCGGAGGGGGAGGGGGGAGGGGGGAGGGGGAGGAGTGAGGGGGGAGGGGGAGGGGGAGGGGGAGGAGTGAGGGGGGAGGGGAGGGGCCGGAGGGGGGAGGGGAGGGGGAAGGGGGGAAGGGGGGGAGGGGAGGGGGGAATGGGGGAAGGGGGGGAGGTGGGAGGGGAGGGGGGAAGGGTTTATATGTGCACATTTTTTCTGAACAATATAAAAGTATACATTGTGTATATAATTACATTATTTGATCACAAGCAGGGAAGAGCAAAAGTTTCGGGTTTGAGAGGAGTATTTGTAGGATCTTGTCGGCTAACCGAATCTTCTTCTCTGTCATTATGTTTTTCCTTGAGAAGGCTGCAGATGACCAAATGTTGGTGATCCTTTAACGTCACCTCTCTGCTTTTATCATTCTGACTTTTTTATGTGGTCCTTCCCACCATAAAAAGAGAAACCATGCAAAAATAGCCTTGCAGCTGAGCATAATAGAGTTGGACATTGCTGTACAGTTGTAGACTGATAGCTCGCAGACCTATATACTCAAACCCCCTGAGTTTTCATTCTGACCCTCTGAGGGTTTTCATTCTGACCCCCTGAGGGTTTTCATTCTGACCCCCTGAGTTGTTTTCATTCTGACCCCTGAGTTGTTTTCATTCTGACCCCCTGAGTTGTTTTCATTCTGACCCCCTGAGTTGTTTTCATTCTGACCGGTCCCATGAGTTGTTTTCATTCTGACCCCCTGAGTTTTCATTCTGACCCCCTGAGGGTTTTCATTCTGACCCCCTGAGTGTTTTCATTCTGACCGGTCCCATGAGTTGTTTTCATTCTGACCCCCTGAGTTGTTTTCATTCTGACCGGTCCCATGAGTTGTTTTCATTCTGACCGTTTCCCTGAGTTGTTTTCATTCTGACCCCCTGAGGGTTTTCATTCTGACCGGTCCCCTGAGTTGTTTTCATTCTGACCCATGAGTTGTTTTCATTCTGACCCCCTGAGTTGTTTTCATTCTGACCAGTCCCATGAGTTGTTTTCATTCTGACCGTTTCCCTGAGTTGTTTTCATTCTGACCCCCTGAGGGTTTTCATTCTGACCGGTCCCCTGAGTTGTTTTCATTCTGACCCATGAGTTGTTTTCATTCTGACCCCCTGAGTTTTCATTCTGTCCCCCTGAGGGTTTTCATTCTGACCGGTCCCCTGAGTTGTTTTCATTCTGACCGTTTCCCTGAGTTGTTTTCATTCTGACCCCCTGAGGGTTTTCATTCTGACCGGTCCCCTGAGTTGTTTTCATTCTGACCCATGAGTTGTTTTCATTCTGACCCCCTGAGTTGTTTTCATTCTGACCAGTCCCATGAGTTGTTTTCATTCTGACCCCCTGAGTTGTTTTCATTCTGACCCCCTGAGTTATTTTCATTCTGACCAGTCCCGTGAGTTGTTTTCATTCTGATCCCCTGAGTTGTTTTTATTCTGACCCCTGAGTTCTTTTTATTCTGACCCCTGAGTTGTTTTCATTCTGACCCCCTGAGTTGTTTTCATTCTGACCCCCTGAGTTGTTTTCATTCTGACCGGTCCCGAATTGTTTTCATTCTGACCCCCTGAGTTGTTTTCATTCTGACCCCCTGAGTTGTTTTCATTCTGACCCCCTGAGTTGTTTTCATTCTGAACCCCTGAGTTGTTTTCATTCTGACCCCCTGAGGTGTTTTCATTCTGACCCCCTGAGTTTTTCTTTTTCTTTTAAATGCATTTTGTTTGAGCAATGGTGTATCTAAATTCAGAAACCTGATGGGCCACCACTAGGTGGCCTTTTCTTGCATCTGACCTTCTTTGTGCATATTTGGAAAATCAGACGTGCTCAAGTAACAATGATGATGGCTGTATATTGTTATGTTTGTGGGGATAGATGATGGAATCCCATAGTACAGATAGGATTGCATAGGTATAGCATGGACCGTGGACATGTAGGAGACATCTCGATGTATTTAGGTTGGGAAACTGGAGCTTAAGATTGTTTATGTGTCTTCACCCGAGAGGTGAAGCTGTTTTAACTAGATAGGGATTAAGGTTAGTTTCCCCCAGTATGTGATTGCCTCCTGTGGCTTTTCCCTACGTTTTACAACTACAACAAGGCTGGCCTGTAAAAACCGCCGTTTAAACAACATCCACCAGAACCGCCGACAGTACCCAAACATTGCTGATCGGCAGGTAAGCCACACTACACCTTACTGACGGTCACGCCAAGCAAAGTCGCAGGCCATGCCCAGAAGTTCATCATTGGTCAAGCAAGGCCATTGGGCGATTTGATGGGGTGCGATTGGCCAGTGTGACGTCAGAGTGAGAAAGTTCTAGGGAAAAAGGACAGTTGAAAGAAGAATCGCTCTCTTGGTTTTTTGTGCTGGAGGAGAAGGCTTGGCCATTTTGTGCGGGCTGTGAGGAGAGGGTTTCTGCTGCAGTGATTGAAAAGGAGTTTCAATTATTATTTGGCTCGCAGGGAAGCTGAAGGCCATGTGTGCTTCCCCAAACAGTGGAGGAGAAAGGAGGCCGTCTCCTCTGCTCGCCTCACCACCCTTGGCGCCTTCAGCACCATCTTTTGTGCTCCAGTGCAAGAGAACTGAGCCATCGCCCCACTCTCCACGAAGCGGGCCACTTGAAGCCAAAGCTGAGTGCCGGCCGGCTAAAGGGATTTTATTTTATTTTATCATTCCCCTATTGTGTGTTGTGAATCTGTGTGGAGGATCCTTATGTTAGGAAATTTAGTTTATCCTGACATTTATTTCATCTTGCTATATTTTGTTATTAAAATCATTATTGTTCAATTTTCCTTGTCCATTTTGCATGGTTTGGGTTCGGATTAAACCCGTGTGCTTCCATCCAGGTCAGCACTCCGTTTCCTTCATTCCTGCGCGCGCCATAAAAATAACCGCCAATATTTCTGGTGTTCGCCTTGGGAGTAAAAACGATCGGGCATTCGTTACCCAGTGGTCTTAATCACTGGGCGACACGATAATATGTTAATACCAGAGCAATAAATACCATTAACATTATTGACATAAAAAGCACAGCAAAGTACAAAATCATGTGAACATTTGAATCCACATTCCGAAATTGCCACCAAAATTAAAAAAATATTGTACATTCGCGATGCCTTTGTGCATCTTGCAATAAATTTCTGTGTAATACTTAGGCTGCAATAATTTTAAAAATGAAGGCCAGGCACACTAATGTACAATAGATAAATCAACTTTTTCTGGGGGTGCTGAGTCGTGGACCCAGTGGAGGCATTGTGAGCCAAACAATCTCTTCCAGTGTCTAAATGTTTCTTGAGAACTCCATAAGTATTCCAACTTCAAAAGGAAAATAATGATGATAGTAATAACAACAGCAGCAATTCCAATGATAATTGATGAACACTTGATGATGACGAACACAATTAAGCAATAATAACATAAACATCACCATCATCTGCAGTGTTATTTTATTATCACTAGGCCACTCTCTTTACAACATTTGGCCATTTGAACATCGACGAAGCCAAGCTTTGCATACCATGGATAATAGACGTTCCAATTGCCAGACTATTTCTAAACAGTCTAGCCATCTTCTCTTCCACGTTCAGTTCTCTGTCTTGCGTCAGTTTTCGTTTCGAGGTCTCCTGGGGTCTCTAGCAATACCTAACCTTGAAGACATGGCCCAGCCACCGTAAGCGGAAGCACAATCACACCGCATAACCTGAGTTTCTGTCTTAGAAAATGATTACATTTCTGGTGCATTTTCAAATGTCAGAATTCAATTTGACTTGAATCCAGCTGGTAAATCTCTGTAGGTGGTTAAGTTGCTGCGCACCTTTTCAATAAGTTCCAGACCGAGTCTTCTGAAGTCCTTGTGATCAGGGCGAGCAACCTGAATCGTCGGATAAGGCTAGACCTTAGCATTTCCATCCTTGTCTTACTACAATTCACCAAATGTCCGTCCATCTGTCTGTCCGTCCGTTCCCAAGTACCGCAAAAACGGCTGAACCGATCGCAACGAAATTTTGGGTGGGTAATCCTGGGACCCCCTGGAGTAAAATAGGCTTTATTGTTTTTCCAATTTCAGCTTTGGTCTCTTATTTTCATTCCATCTTACACACTGCCTGCATTGTCACAAAGTAGTTGATTATGAGGATGTGTTCATTTACTTCTCATGTTCTACCCAGACCAATGTCTGCTAGGCAGCGCTTGATGTTGTGCCAGTCACAATGAAATAGTGAAGGAATTTAACCTTACACCCTCCTCGATCGTTTTATTGGGTGAAAGTCAGATTTAAGGCGACTGCATTCCAAAACGTTCAAGTGGTTGAATTTTAGTCACATGGCCATCTGGAAGAGCAGAACCGTCCAGCAGACTTGAATTCAGCTGCCTGGCCTGCGCTGGCCCAAACCGATGGAGCACCTGCGCAGTGAATTAGCCATGATGGAGGTCCTGGGACTGCAGGCTTGCCAATGAAAACCCTTTAAAGTTTAAAAGTTATTGGCGCTGTGAATCCTCTTCCTTGCTGTGATTAATGCTTTTGAAAGTTCAGCAGAACTTTCTTTGTCTCTCTTTGACACACACACATACATCCATCCATCCATACTCTCTCACATACTCTCTCACATACTCTCTCACATACTCTCTCTCTCTCTCTCTCTCCCTCTCCTCCCACTTTGCACAGCTGCCGCTCGCTTAGCACGCACGTGCGATTGCCAGGTCTGTTGCTCAGTCACTGGCGGTACGTGCTGTGTCTCGTGTTGCTTTTTCCTTTCTTCCTACCTTTTGGTCCTTTCTGCTGTCCGAGTGTCGGTGTCCCTTTCTATCGTCTTGTCTACTGAGCGAGAGAGGGAGAGACAGCGCGGTTAGAGTTATCCACTTTAGGTGGTTAACGGGATTTATTTATTTATTTCCCAGTTATTGTTGTTGTTGTTTATTTTTCATTTATTTCGGCTTTATAAACCTTTGTACCATTTATTGGTTACTTTTTTTTCGTTTAGTTACTTCAAATGGCTAGCAAGAATAGTCGAAGTAATGCCGGTCGTGACGCCGATGAGGGGTTAACAGATGAACACGGCATGTGTTTTGTCCCACCGGAAGATGTCTCGCTGGAGGAGACGCTCCTCGCAATCGGAGGATTGATCGGTTGTGAGAACATACGGCAGCATCCCGAATGCACCACAAGGTGGTTGTTTTCGTTTCACGTGTCCGTTTCGCGCGCATCGTCGTGCAGAACGGACTCACCTTGGGCAATGACCAGTTTGTTCCGGTTTCGCCATGGAACACTCCGGCCTCGAAGGTAATACTATCAAACGTTCTACCGACGCTGTCTAATGAGGAGATTCTTCAGAAGCTCGGTCAGTACGGTACTGTGGTGTCGAGAATTATCCAAGCCTCCATTCGCACCACAGACGGGAAGCTTAAGCATATCGAAACGTTTAGACGGTTTTGTTATGTTGTTTTGAAGGATGGTTTGACGCAATTGAATGTCTCTCTCGTTTTTAAGTCGTCAAAACGTGAGCACAGGATTTTTGCGGCAACGGAGAGGTTGATTTGTTACGGGTGTGGTGTACATGGACACACTCGGCAGTATTGTCCTGATGGGGAGAAAACGTATGCCACAGCAGCCGGACCACCTCCCCCCGTGACCACTACGGATGATTCTATAGATGTTTCGCCTTCAGTGCGGGAATCTACATCGGACCATCAAGGTACGGCTAAGAGTGGTGCTGATGAGACCCATACGGATGTGCTTCGTGTAAGCGATGAGTCATCCAATACAGCTGGCCATCGTGCAAACGATGAGTCAGCAAATGTAAGGGAGAAGCCTCTACCTGAAGAGGGAATGTTTTGTGAGGAGCAGCAGATTGTAGATGCGGCGTCTCGGAAAAATTTGAAACGGTCACTTGTAAGTGCGAGGAATGAGGACAAAGGTGTTAAAGTGTTGGTGGTGCAGACAGGAAGCAGTTTAAACGATTCAGACAGTCCTCCACATGAAGATCAGCAAGGTGGTGAGACTATGGCTGACATGATACCACCTGCTCAGGATGAAGGGGAACTTTTTCCTGAAGGTTGTAAATCAACCTGCGAAACCGAACAGCCTACTGATGACCATATCAATTCTAATGGGGAATGCAAAATACCCATTACTACTAATAACGACTCCTCCCCCCCCATTGCAATGATGCATGAGGATGAAGAGGATGAAGAACCTAAGGTAGATGGGGATGGAACAGGTGTTTCTGTACAGGTTCAGGAGGAACTCGTTACTAGCGTCACGGAGGGAATTCTAACTACAGAGACACTGATCGGCCATGAGGAACCAGTGGCAATGGTTGACAGGGCTCCCCCCCCCCCCCCCCCTCAGGAGGAAGAGCAGCCTTTGGAGATCTCAAAAGAAAATATTGTCAGATTTTTGAAGGAAACTTTCAGACAAAGGCATGTACGAATTAAGGATCATTTTCCTAATATCCAGGCCTTCCTTGCAGCCGCAAAACCTTTGCTGCAAAGGAGTGAGCATGTGGAAATCTCCGAACCTGAATTTCAGCGGCTGAGGAAATCCATCACGAAGGCAAACAAGGAATTAATTGAGGAAGAGGACTTCACCCCCTAGAAGAATCAACCATGGAACTAAATGTTGTATCCTTAAATATAAATGGGGGTCGTGCCCCCTTACGGAGGGTGCAAACCATTCAAGCGGTTGTAAAAGAAAAGGCTGACATTATTCTCTTACAAGAGACCCACGCTACTAGTGCTCAAGTAGCCGATTGGGGGAAACTTTTTAAAGGGCAATGGTGGCTAAGTGGGTTCCCTACACCTCGGGCCGGTGTTGCCATTTGCCTAAGTCACAAGATTTGTGCTCAACAGGTTTCATTTAAAGAAATCTATAAAGGGCATTTGATCTCCGTAGATTTTCTTTATAATACCCAAAAGATTTATCGTAGTGAATGTTTATGCACCGTGTGACCCAATGGAGAGGAAAATTTTCTTTTCCACCCTGCGGGATTTTGTAAAAACTCTGGACCCAACAGCCTTTATCTGTATCGCGGGAGATTTTAATTGCACAATTTGTCCGTCAATTGATAGGAATGGTCATGAGCCTCATGTTGCCTCTACGAAAGCTCTAGAGGACACCATCAACATCTTTCGGTTTAAGGATGTGTGGAGATCACAACACCCACTCTCACGCTGTTATACATGGTGTAGATGCAATGATGGTATTATGTCAATGGCAAGGCTGGACAGATTCTATGTGAACAAGCCAATGTTGAATGTGGTGTCTGTCTCCAAAATTTTACCAACTGGATTCACAGACCACAGTTTAATCTCAATGTCCTTTAAGTTACCCTTTCCACCCGGTGGTAGTGCTTACTGGTCTTTGAATACTCGTCTCTTACATGACAAGGAATTTAATGAGGCCTTTCACGTCGTGTGGGAGAAAATTCGCTCCTCCAGACCTGAGTATGATAGTCTCCGGCTGTGGTGGGACATTGCAAAATCCCAAATTAAGAATTTCTGTCAACAATATAGTGCATACACCACCAAAATCCAATCAATATCAATAGATCAGTTAAAATCTGAAATTATATCGTTAGAACAGAATGTTGACGAGGTTGGGAGAGGTGCACGTGACCAACTAATATGGGCAAAGAAAGCAGTGCTGGAGGAAGCGGTACGGCAACGGGCGATGGGTGCCTTGGTCCGAATGCGAATGAGCTATTTAACTCTGGACATGCCAAACAAAGAGTTCTTTAAGTTAGAGTCTTCCCTCAAAAGGTCACAACAAATTCATACTTTACTCACTCCCAATGGGTCGCTGGTGACCTCTCAGCAGGCGATCAGGTGTACTCTGAAAGGGTTCTATTCTAACTTGTATTCTCCTCAGAACGTGGACAATGAGGTGATACGAGAGTTAACTGCTGGGCTTCCGAGTGTCGAGGAGGATGAGCGATGCATGCTCGATTCCCCAATTTCGGCTGTTGAACTTGAAGCAGCTGTGCGGAGCCTGAAAGATGGGAAAGCTTCTGGAATAGATGGCCTGCCCACAGAATTCTACAAGACCTTCTGGGCCCTTGTGGGACCTGACTTACTCGATGTACTCGATGAAAGCATACGTGTCGGAGAACTTCCAATGTCTTGTAGACGAGCAGTCGTTTGTTTGCTACCAAAAGCTGGGAATCTTCAACTGGTTGATAACTGGCGACCTGTCTCCTTATTGTGTGTTGATTACAAGATTTTCTCTAAAGTACTTGCTAATCGTATGAAGACTGTGATCAGTTCAGTTATACACCTGGACCAGACCTACTGTGTGCCTGGAAAATCTATTTATGATAATATTTTTTTGGTAAGAGATATTATTTCATGCAATAAGTTCCTGCGTGACGATTTTGGGTTGCTGTTTCTTGATCAAACTAAGGCCTTCGATCGTGTTGACCACAAGTACCTTTTTCTGTCCTGAAAGGAATGGGGTTTGGTGAAACTTTCACCTCTTATGTGAAACTCCTGTATACTAATACTCAATGTATGATGAAGATCAACAATAGGTTATGCTCTCCCTTTCCTTTCCAACGGGGTATTCGCCAAGGTTGCCCCCTCTCTGGGCTTCTATATATAGTCGCCCTTGAACCACTCCTTCGGTCTATTAGACAGCAAATACCTCAGGGAATGAGAAGTATAGAAGGAGCAGAATTTGTGCAGACGGCTTATGCTGATGATGTCTGTGTTTTGATTAGAAGCTCCAATGATGTCTCTGCTTTACAACGTTGTATGCGAGATTTCTCTGCAGCCTCTTCCGGTGGGATCAATTGGAATAAAAGTACAGCATTATGGTGTGGCAAAGGCAATCTCTCTTGTGTATCACCACCCTCACTCCCACACAACCTGGTCTGGAGAACGGACGGGGTTAAATATCTTGGAGTGCATATCGGTAATCGTGAAACAGAAATGAAAAATTGGGAAGGAGTGTTGGAGCAAATTATGCACAGATTGAAAGCATGGGAAGGACTGCTGAGGTCCATCTCCTATCGAGGCCGTACCCTTGTCATAAACAATCTGGTTGCAACAAAATTATGGCACAGAATTATTGCTTTACAGCCATCAAACCAACTAATTATGGCTACTCAGCGAATGCTAGTAAACTTCTTTTGGAGTGGCTACCATTGGCTGAGGCCTGAGATATTGTACTACCCCCGGAAGGAAGGTGGCCAGGGCATTGTTGATATCTCTGGTCGGGTTGTGGCCTTTCGGCTGCAGTCTCTGCAGAGACTACTGTTCGCTGAACAGCTGCCCTGGCGGCCCTTTGCATTTTTTCTGTTACAACAGGCTGGTAGACTGAGATATGATCGGCAGCTTCTTTTGATAGACCTCGAGCATATAAATTTTGCCTCTCTTCTGAGATTCTATCAGAGTTTATTGGACACTTGGAAAAGTTTTGACGTCCACCGCTTCCTTGAGGGCTATAATTGTCGAATGTTCCTTCAAGAACCCCTTTTCTTCAATAACTTTTTTCCTGGTATCCCTCATAGCCATGCCCTGATTAAAAAATTTATCCAAGGAGGGATTAACAAAGTATGTGATCTGAGAGATTCATCTGGAGTTAAGTGGAAACCTGCTGGTTTGGTGGCAACCTCAGTTGGATCTCGGTCTGTCCGACTTGTAGACCAAGTTGTACATATAGTCATAAGAAAATTTAGACAGCTAAACATCGGCTGGGAAGGTGTTGGTAACATTGAGGACTTTCGGTTAGGTTTCCCTGAAATCAAAGTGCTCCTTTCGTCTTCTCTTCAGCCGGAGATTGAACATACCCCCCCTTTTCATCTTGTAACTAAGATTGGAATCCGTGATCTCTCTCGACAAAATAAGAATGTACCCCTCTCTGGGAGAACACGAGTAGCTTTGTGGTCAGAGCGGTTAGGGTTGGGGTCTCCCTCTACCCCCCTTTGGCCTCACATGTACACCTTACCAATACATGGTGTGTTAGCGGACATACAATGGAGGTTAGCACACTGGGCGCTTCCCTCCAATATTTTTGTCCACCGTATTAACAGCTCACTGCCGGAAACTTGTCCTTTCTGTGACCAGAAGGAGGATTTGTTTCATGCTTATGTACAGTGTCGTAGACTGACATTGCTTTTCTTGTTCCTTGAATATCATTTTCACCAATTGTCCTTCCCTTTCAATATGCATATGTTTATATTTGGTGTGTCTTTCAGGCCCACATGTAGGGATGTGGGTGTTCTTCTCAATTTTTTGGTTGCTGTTGCAAAATATGCGATATATAAATCTCGGAAAATTAAAATAGATAACGGCTATGGCTCTGAGGCTATTTCTATTTTTAAAGGGTTTGTCTCAACACGACTCAAGCTAGAATTTGATTTCTTTGTCAGTAATGGAAACGTCCAACTTTTTGAGAGAAAGTGGTGTATTGGCAATGTTCTGTGCTCAGTCGATGATTCAAAAGTGGTAATTACTTTATAATTCCTGATTGATTTGACTTTTTTCTTTGGAACTGATTGCTTGCATATATGTTTCTTCCTGTGTCCTTGAATACATTTCTCTCTCTCTCCCTTAGTTTTTCGCTTAATTTGCTCAATATATATTTTTTGTATATCTGCTGGTTTCTTTTAAATACCCTTTGCTCTTTTTGTGGTGCTTTCATGATCCTCATGCAATTTCTTTAAACTAGTTGCTGTGTTTTTTTTGTTACAATTGCTTTGTGAAATGTGTTTTTTTTTTACAACTGCTTGTGAAATGGCTTTACATTGTTTATAATAAAAGGACATAAAAGTCAAGTCAAGTCTCTCTCTCTCTCTCTCTCTCTCTCTCTCTCTCTCTCTCTCTCTCTATCTCTCTCTCTCTCTCTCTCTCTCTCTCTCATCAGGCATTCTGCGTCACTTTGCTTCCTGGCACACTCAATGTTATGATGTGTCCAAGTTCAAACAGTATACAAGTTGTCTGTAAGCTGTTCATTTAAACTGTTGAAACCCCAAGACAGAAACATGTGTCCAAGACTGATTTTAGATACTTCGCATGATATTCTTTGGAAATAGTAACTCCAATTAATATACCCAGATCTTATATACAGCATACGAGGTCTTTAGTGAGGACAATGAATGTCTCTTTTAGCTATTTTCATTATGTTGCTCTCTTCTTATTAGTTGCAAAATCGAAGATTTTTCAAGTACGAGTATATTGGTCGGTTGCGTTTGTTATGTGTCTGTTTGTTAGTCACCGGCCTACAGGTCACAATTATAAACCGATCATCATGAAACTTCACCAAGTTGTAGAGGTCGTCACAATTGAGAAGTCTATTGATATTGAGGTCAAAGGTCAACTGGAGGTCGAATTTCTAAAATCGCCATTTTTCATCCGATTGACTTGAAAATTGAACAGCATTTGCATATTGAGTCACTAAATTGGAAAACCAACTTTTTGACGTCAACTCAAGGTCAAACTTCCAAAATCATCAATTTTCATCTGAAAACCCATCAATTTTCATCCGATTGACTTGAAAATTTAACAGCATTTGCATAGTACTTCACTGAATTGGGAAACAAACTATTTTTGAGGTCAAAAGGTCAAAGGTCAACTCTAAGTCAAACTTCTAAAATCATCAATTTTCATTTGAAAAATCGTCGCTTTTCATCTTATTCACCCGAGCTTTGATCAAGATCGTCAATTTTAATCTTGATGAAATGGACAATATGCTGGATCAATGGCAACCTTTTTGGGGGGTGGATATTGCAAGAATCATGGTCTGCATGACATATTCTTGTTTATTATTTTGTCTTCCATTGTATTCTGTCCTCTCCTATTTTTTCATATATATATATATACAGTCATGTGAAAAAGTAAGTGCACCCCATGTAAAGTTTTGACTTTTTCAACATATTTCAACATACAGCTATTTGATCTTCATTTCAAAAATATTGATAGATAAAGGTGATATAATATAACAAATATCATGAAACATTTACATTTTGTAGTCCATTGTATAATTTAAATAAACATAAATGCAAATTTCGCATGTGGAAAAAGTAAGTACACCCTTGGCTCTAATAGGTGGTATTGTCCCCTTTGGCAGAAACAACCTCAAGTAGGCGTTTCTTATAACTGTCTACCAGTCTCTGACATCGACTGGGAGAAATTTTTTCCCACTCCTCCATGCAGAATTCTTTCAGCTGTGCGATGTTTGAGGGGTTTCTTGCATGCACAGCTCGTTTCAAATCCCCCCATAACATCTCGATAGGATTTAGATCCGGGCTTTCACGTGGCCATTCCAGAACCCTCCATTTCTTTATTTTCAGCCAGTCCTTGGTGGATTTACTGGTTTGTTTAGGGTCATTGTCATGTTGCAAGGTCCACCTTCGGTTGAGCTTCAACTTTCTGACAGATGGCATCACATTATCCTCAAGCACCCTCTGGTACAATGAAGAATTCATAGTGGATTCTATGATGGTGAGCTGCCCAGGCCCTGATGCAGCAAAGCTGCCCCAAACCATAATATTTCCACCACCATGCTTTACAGTTGGTATCAGGTTCTTGTGGTCAAATGCTGTCTTTGGATTTCGCCAAACATGTCTTCTGGTACTGTGGCCAAATAGCTCTACCTTTGACTAATCTGTCCAGAGCACATTGTTCCAGAAGTGCTGGTCTTTGCCTAGGTGTTCATTGGCAAACTTTAGTCTTGCCCTGATGTTCTTTCTGGACAGCAAAGGTTTCCTCCTGGCACACCTCCCATGTCGATGAAATTTGTGCAGCCTCTTTCTAATGGTAGACTCGTGCACTTTGACATCAACAGTGGCAAGAGCTACCTGTGGGTCCCGTGACGACATTCTGGGGTTCTTCGAGACTTCTTTCAGCATCTTGCGGTCTGCTCTCGGGCTGAACGTGCTGGGACGGCCTGGCCTGAACAAGTTGGCAGTTGTTTGGAATCTTCTCCACTTGTAGATGATCTTCCGGACAGTCGAATGATTGATTTCAAATTGTTTGGAGATCTTTTCAAATCCCTTCCCAGACTCGTAGGCATCTATAACCTTCTTTCTGAAGGCCTCAGAGAGCTCCTTTGATCTAGGCATGGTGACGCCGCACACCAACAACAAAGAGCAAACCAAACGAAATGTCTGAGGTTTAAATAAGACAGGTTTCTCCAATATCCTCTCTAACAATGTTCTAATCATTTGCACCTGAGCTGGTGCACCTGATTCTAATTTTAGTTATTTGAAGTGGTGATAAATGTAGGGGTGTACTTACTTTTTCCACATGCGAAATTTGCATTTATGTTTATTTAAATTATACAATGGACTACTAAATGTAAATGTTTCATGATATTTGTTATATTATATCACCTTTATCTATCAATATTGTTGAAATGAAGATCAAATAGCTGTATGTTGAAAAATGTTGAAAAAGTCAAAACTTTACATGGGGTGTACTTACTTTTTCACGTGACTGTATATATTTATATATATATATTTCTTTGTGAGTAAATGTTTTTGTGTTATGCCACCCATCATATTATAATGCTCATCAGCTGTTGATGCATCTGCAGCATTAAATTATACGAATTGTTTGTTTTACTGATAAAAACATCAAGTGCAAAATAATGTTGCTATGCCTTTGACCAACATTGACACTTACCTAGTATTGCAATATTTCCAGGTACAGTTCAGTGCTTTCAGAAAGTATTCACACCCCCAACTTTTTACACAATTTCTTGTGTTACAGTCCTAATTTAAAATGGATTAAATTGAGATTTTTTTTGTCAATGATCGACACATACGACCCCATAGAGTCAAAATGCAATTTTAAAAAAGCATTTTTTACAAATTGATTGCAATTGAAAAGCTGAAATCTCTTGAGTCAATAAGTATTAAACACCTTTGCTATGAAAATCCAAAATGTGCAAAGACGCTCACCTTCACTCCTTCATTCCTCTTTTCTCCCGCTTCTGGAACAAACTCCCTCACTCTCTTCAATCCCACTCCACCCTCCAGGTCTTTAAAACACCACCATCTCTTATCTTCCCCCATCCAAAACCTTGATCTTTTCTACCCCCGCTAATTTCACCCCAATTCCACTTTTTTGAAATACCAACTTCTGTCCTGGAAGTCCTTGGTGTCGTTGTGTTCTATACTTCTCCCTCCCCCCCCACCCCCCCTTCCCACGCCTCCTCCCCCCAAGTCCTCTCCCTTCCACACATCTCCCTGCTCTCAAATGTTGTGTTTGTGTGCTTCCCCTTCTCTCCTCATCTTGTCTTCCGCTCCCTCTTTTTATATATTTTGTTTGTCTGGTTGATTTGTTTTTTGAAGTAAATGTTCGCTCTTTCATGAGCCTCGATTCAGTATACAAAAAAATAAAATAATAATAATTCCCTTTGATCATCCAACAGATATCTCTGTAACTTTATAGGGGTCCACCTGTGGCCAATTCAATTGATTGGACATGATTTAGAAAGAAACATCTTTCTATATAAGGAACCACAGTTCACAGTACATGTCAGATCCGAAACTCTACCAGACTCTACAGAAACTCTGCAGAAACAGACTCTTCCTAGAGCTGGTCGTCCGACCAAACTGCGCAACTGGGCAAGAAGGACCTTGGTCAGGGAGGTGACCAAGAACTCAATGACCATTCTGATAAACCACAGAGTTCCTTGGCTGAAATGGGAGAACCTGCCGGAAGAACAACAGTCGCTGCAGCACTTCAGAAATCTAAGCTTTATGTGAGAGTGGCAAGACAGAAACCACTTCTTAGAAAAAGGCACAGGACAGTGCATCTGGAGTTTGCAAAAATGCATGAGAAAGATTCTGAGAGCATGAGGCAAAATATTTTGTGGTCTGATGAGACGAAAATGTAACTCTTCGGCCAGAATGCAAAGTGCTACATCTGATGGAAACCAAGCACAGCTCCTCCATAGGGATGGTGTTAGAAACCATCTAACACCATCCCTACCGTGAAGCGTGGTGGTGGCAGCATCATGCTATGTGGATGCTTTTCAGCAGCAGGGACTGGGAGACTTACGGACAGAGGGACCAATGAATGGAGACAAATACAGGCAAACCTTGAGGAGAACCTGTTTCAGAGTGCAAAAGACCTCGGCAAGGATTTCCATTCCACCAGGACAATGACCCCAAGCATATAGCCAAAGCAACACTGGAATGGCTTCAGAACAAGAACATGAAAGTCCTTGAGTGGCACAGACAAAGCCCAGAGTTGAATCCCATTGAGAATCTGTGGAAAGACTTGAAGATTGCTGTTCCCCGACACCCCCATCCAACTTGACAGAGCTTGAGGAAACCTGCAAGCAATAATGGGAGAAACACCTCAAATCCAGATGTGCAAAGCTGATACAGACATACCCAAGAAGACTCGAAGCTGTAACCTCTGCCAAATGCACTTCTATAAAGTATTGACTAATGGGATTGAATACTTGTGTAAATTAGATATTTCTGTATTTCTTTTTTTTTTAATGTAAAATTCTCTTGAAAATATATATTCCACTTTGACATTATGGGGTTGTTTCAGAGTTGTCAGGGTTCGTCAATAATTGAAGTCAAATTTAAATTGTCAATAATTGAAAAGGTGTATTTCAGTGACAAAAATTCTCAATTTAATCCAATAAAATTAGGGCTGCAACACAACAAAATGTGAAGTCAAAGGGTGTGAATACTTTCTGAAGGCACCGTATATATATTTTGGTATGTAATAATTTTGGCTGTGCTTTTACTTTTGAATGAAAACAAGCTTCAGCAATACTATTGCTTCTAATAAGTGTTGTGCATGTTAAGTGCTGATGTCAACTTTTGGATGCATACCCGACTACATCATTTAACTATAACGGCA
Source organism: Myxine glutinosa (assembly GCF_964187855.1). Taxonomy (NCBI): domain Eukaryota; kingdom Metazoa; phylum Chordata; class Myxini; order Myxiniformes; family Myxinidae; genus Myxine; species Myxine glutinosa. The sequence goes on from NC_136269.1 coordinate 25,715,561, forward strand.
CTCAGTAGAGCACATACTGTACCTCTGCCATGCTGAATAGTTTACATTTTGTATCCAACTTATAGGCCGTACCTTAACAAAAATATCGAATTGGCTTGTTCTTGGCAACTAACCAAACCATCCACCAAGTTTCGTTCAATTCCGTCCATTAGTTTTTGAGATATCCTGCTCACAGACAAACAAACAGGGGTGGAAACATAACCTCCATCCACCTTCGAGGGTGGAGGTAATTATTTTGAGTGATGATACATGCGTAGTACGAGTACATATTGGAATAAGGAGAAGTCTTGATGGATTGATAATTCGTTGTAGTCAATGATTTTGCTATGTGAACTATCCTTATCCTAAAATTAACAGGTTAATCTTCTCGTAGACACAGGCATTACTCGCAAAGTAAATGAGAAATTGGCTTGTTTTTCCTGCTTTGGCATTGGTTGTTTGTTACTTGCAAAATCGAAGATTTTTCAAGTATATTGGTTGGTCTTGTGTGTTATTCTGTTCATCTGTCTGTTTGTCTCTGTCTGTGTGTGTGTCTGCCTGTCTGTCAATCGCCTACAGGTAATAATTTCAAACCGATCTTTACGAAACTTCACCATATGGTAGAGTTGGTCATAAGGAAGAATCCTATTGATTTTAAGGTCAAACAAAGGTCATGTTGAGGTCAAATTTCTAAAATTGTCATTTTTCATCCGATTGACTTGACAATTAAACAGCAATTGCAGAGTGCCTCACTGAATTGGGAAACCAACTATTTTTGAGGTCAAAAGGTCAAAGGTCAAGGTCCACATCCAAAATCATCAATTTTCATCTGAAAAATCATCAATTTTTATCCAATTGACTTGACAATTAAACAGCAATTGCAGAGTGCCTCACTGAATTGGGAAACCAACTATTTTTGAGGTCAAAAGGTCAAAGGTCAAGGTCCACATCCAAAATCATCAATTTTCATCTGAAAAATCATCAATTTTTATCCAATTGACTTGACAATTAAACAGCAATTGCAGAGTGCCTCACTGAATTGGGAAAACAACTTTTTGAGGTCAAAAGGTCAAGGTCAACATCCGAAATCATCAATTTTCATCTGAAAAATCATCAATCTTTATGCAATTGACTTGACAATTAGACAACAATTGCAGAGTGCCTCACTGAATTGGGAAAACAACTATGTTTGAGGTCAAAGTGTCAAAGGTCAACTCAAGGTCAAACTTGTAAAATAATCAATTTTCATCTTTAAAATCATCACTTTTCATCCTTTTAACTTGGACATTAAACAGCAATTACAAAGTCCATCACTGAATTGGGAAACCAAATATTGAGGGCAAAAGGTCAAAGGTCAACTTAAGGTTAAACTTCTAATATCATCAATTTTTATCTGAAAAATCATCAATTTTTGCTGATTGACCCAAGCTTTGATTAAGATCATTAATTTTAATCTTAATGAAATTGTCAATTTGATGTATCCATGGCAACTTTTTATTTTGGGGAGAAGTGGATGTTGTAAGTACCGTGCTCTGCATGACGTCTTTCTTGTTACATGTGAAAAATGAAGATTTTTCAAGTACTGTATATTGGTTGGTCTTGCGCGTTATTCTGTCAGTCTGACTGTATGTCAGTCGCCTACAGGTCTCAATTTTCAACCGGTCTTCACGAAACTTCAGTCTTAAGTAAAAAGCCTATTGTTTTGGGGGTCAAAAGGTCAATTTGGGGGAATCAAGACTTTCTGCTCACCTTCACTCCTTCATTCCTCTTTTCTCCCGCCTCTGGAACAAACTCCCTCACTCTCTTCAATCCCACTCCACCCTCCAGGTCTTTAAAACAGCTGTTCACCATTATCTCTTATCCTCCCCCATCCAAAACCTTGATCTTTTCTACCCCTGCTAATTTCGGTCCCCTTGTGTTTTATACCTCTCTCCCCCCCCCCTCCTCCCTCCCCATCCCACACCTCCTGCCCCCGAGCCCTCTCCCTCCCACACTTCTCCCTGCTCTCAAATGTTGTGGTTGTGTGCTTCCCCTTCTCTCCCCATCTTGTCTTCCGCTCCCTCTTTTTGTATATTTTGTTTGTCTGGTTGATTTGTTTGTGAAATAAATGTTAGCTCTTTCACGAGCCTCGATTCAGTATACAAAAAACAAAACAACAACAAAAAAAAACATTAGCCAAAGGTCACCAACTTCGTCAAATTTCTAAAAATCCTCAAATTTCATCCGATTGACTTGGAATTTGAAGAGGATTTGCATATCTGGTCAGTGAATTCAACCACCAACTACTTTTTAGGTCAACATAGGCCAAAAGGTCAACATAGGCCAGATTTCTAAAATCCTCAATTTTCAACCGATTGACTTGAAATTTGAAGAGGATTTGCATATCTCGTCACTGAATTCAACCACCAAGTATTTTTGAGGTCAACATATGCCAAAAGGTGTTGAATTTTTTGGATGGTGTTCAAAACGATAGCCCAAATTTCTAAAATCCTCAATTTTCATTTGATTGATTTGAAATTTTAAGAGGATTTGCATACCAGGTCACTGAATTCAACCACCAAGTATTTTTAGGTCAATTTAGGCCAAAGCTACTTCTTCAGATGAAAATTCCCCACCATGAAATGCTGATGACCGGCAGTGGTGTGAAGAATGACTGACATACCCACATTGTTCCATAATTGAATCACAATGTTGTACTAGAAAGCAAGACAATCCCCCTGGTGAATATTTGTAGTTGCAATTTGATACATTTAGACAGATAATATTGCTTATATAGCTCATATTTTTCTCTTATTTTATTGCATTTACATTTATACCAAAACCAGGACATGGTTAATTAGAAATGTTAAGGTCTTTGCAATCTTCATATATAAAAAGAGCTTTTAAGATATCAAAAAGTGACACAACTTGTGAAAACTTTCCCCAGCATCTGCCTTGACGTGCCATGGTCTGGGCATTTTGTATTCAGGAAATTCAATGGTTTTCAAGGCCAGGCGAATCAGCCTTTGGATGACCTCAACCAAGTGACCTTCTAACAAAACAAACAATAACAAAGGAAAATATTTGGGCACACAATCACAGCAAACAAAGTCGTCGTGCGTATGCAAGTGAATAAACATCGAGGCATCCAAGACCTGCCAGGGATATGTGGATTGAATCACACAAAACTATGCGAAATTACTTGGAGGTACTAGAGGCCAGCACACCTTATATGGACACCTGTTGCAGATGAAAAGTATGCATAAGGTAGAAGATATTTGACGTATTAAAATAGCAAACTCTTAAAACAGGTGGCAGTACATTCTAGAGATTGCATTCGGCGGATTCCTGTGCATAGAGCTTACTGTGAAGGCACAGCCAGCTTCCTTTGACATTGTCTCTTCTTCAAGAGGACCGTGAACTTGAACGACCAGGATGCACAATCCAAATGGATGTCAGCCACAGATAGATCAAAGGTGCTCACTGCTGCTGCAAAGGAGACGCTCAGTGCAAGCACAGCTGGGAAAATGGTCGCACACGCGGAGCGTGAAACAAAAGGCTCGTATGTCAGGCGCACGCAAGGCTTCGGTCATTGCGAACAAGGGACGAGCGATGTGCGCACATCTGACATAGGTATTCCGGGAGCATTCGATAAATCAAGGAGAAAAAGAGAGAGACTGGAACAGTTTTGGGATGAAGAGAGACAGGTGGAGAAAAAGTGATTTCAATCGGGTGAAATATCGTGAAGGAAAAATGACATGTAAAGTGTGTCTGGTGTTTTGAAGAATGAATAGGATCGTCAAGTGAAAGAAGAGACGAGTTGAGAGAATACCCACGAGGCAGTATATCCACAGACCGCCACCAAAAAGGAGAAGTTTGCAATGGTCATGGAGATTTTTGTTTAAGTTTCCATAATCATCTATCTTGTAAAGAAGTTTCAGCAAGAGCAAGTGAGTTAGTGCAAATGTGATTCATTACTCGGCAGCCAGCACTGAGCTGAGAAGCACCATGTCAACAATGGTAACTATGAGTGAAATGTTTATTGGCAAACTCAGATAGAAGAAATAGAGGAAGAAACAGTAAAAATGAAGTTAGAATATGAGAATATATAAATAAATAAATTAATTAATAAATAAATAAATAAGAAAAGAGAAGGCTTGCAAAGGTAAATGCATTCCAATACCTCTTGGAAACATGAACTCAAAGGCCAAAATCTATGTGATAAGAGAGTCGTTTGTCTGTCTGTCGCCATTTTTCTCAGAGATGGCAGAACGGATCTTTCTCAAACTTTCAGAGGTTCATCCATGAGTGCAGGGGAGTCTTTTAGGCAAAATAAAAATGAAAAGTTTTGAAAAAGTTTTTTTCCTTCTTTTTTTTCCCTGCTTTATAGTGCCTGGGCCTTTGTAGCTATATGAAAGGTAATATTAAACTATCTCTGATTAGTGTGTTTGTGTGTGTGTGATATAATATTAACTATCAATTTTCCTTATTTGGTGTAGGCAGGGGAGTGATTTAGGCACCTATAAAAAAAATAGAAAAACAAGAAATATGTTTCCCTAAAATTTCCCTAAAATCAATTTCCCTAAAATCAATCCCTAAAATTAGTTGTTCACCTTTGGCCTATGTTGACCTTTTGGTCTCAAAATAATTGGTGGTTGAATTCAGTGATCTGGTATGCAAATCCTTTTCAAATTTCAAGTCAATCGGATGAAAATTGAGGATTTTAGAAATTCCACCTATGTTGTTGACCTTTGGCCTATGTTGACCTCAAATATACTTGGTAGTTGAATTCAGTGACCAGATATGCAAGTCCTCTTCAAATTTCAAGTCAATCGGATGAAAATTGAGGATTTTAGAAATTTGGCCTATGTTGACCTTTTGGCCTATGTTGACCTCAAATGTACTTGGTGGTTGAATTCAGTGACCTGATATGCAAGTCCTCTTCAAATGTCAAGTCAATCGGATGAAAATTGAGGATTTTAGAAATTTGACAAAGTTGTTGGCCTTTGGTCTCTGTTGACCTCTTGACCTTTTGACCTGAAAATGAATAGGCTTCTTCTTTATGACCAACTCTTCAATTTGCTGAAGTTTCGTAAAGATTGATTTGAAATTGTGACCTGTAGGTGATTGACACACAAACATGAGACAGAATAATGGACAAGCCCAACCAATATACTTGAAAAATCTTCGATTTTCGCAAGTAAAAAAATAAAATTGATTTGTTCAAAATGTTTTTTTTTCAAAAAGTTCAAAATTTTTTTTTGCAAAAAGATGTAAAATAACAGCATTGGGACATCACCAGGCAACGCCGGGACTCCTGCTAGTATGAGACGTGAACGCAAAAGCCACTGAGGCTTTGATGAAAGGTGAGTTACTTGTGACAAGATTACAAACAGTAATTACGTAACAAATGTAAATTTTGCGACATCTGCAGGTACACCGGGTCAGCACATACATATCAGTGCGACAGGTGGGCAACAGTGCACACTGTATGTAGGATCAGGTATCAAAACTGCTGCCGCAAACACATTTTACTTTTTCTTACTGTCAGTAATTACAATGCTTTCATCATTCATATTTGTATTGAACATTAATCGCCGAAAGCAAGTGACTTCCATTTTAAATGACACGGTTTTTTTGGGGGGAGGATTCATCTTGGGAAACCTTTATATAAGTCAGGATTCGCAGTTGCTGGCTGCCCAATCCACAGTTGCCAGTAAGGTGGGATTAATCAATCATGCCTGATGTACGTATGAAGCAACACTGCATGTTCAATCCAACAGGATGGATGAAAGATGACACATCTATAAACTGTTGTATTGGTACTCCATGTCCCCTCCCTCTACTCCTTCATACCCCCATTTCATCACTACCGTCCTCCTACCCTACCTCTCCCTTTCAAAACTCCCTCCTCCCCCTTCCCCTTCAAACCTCCACCCTCACCCCTCCCTTTCATATCTCCCTCTCCACCCCTCCCCTTCAAATCTCCCTCCCACCCTTCCTCTTCACAACTCCCCACACTCCCCTCCCCTTCAAAATTCCCCCCCGCCCCCCTCACCTCTCCCCTTCAGAACTGGCATGGTCTTCAAGCAGCCATCAATCATCTGGACTGGTCTCCCATCTCTACTGTCTCTGACATCAACTCATCCTGGGAATTTCAAAGAAAATTGCTCTCTCTCATGCACAGATTTATCCCATTTCGTCTTCAGTTGTCATACTCTTCCACAACCACAACCTTCCCCCAACCCTCACCCCCCCCCCCCCCACTCCGCAGTGATGCTTGTGGTGAGGCAGTTGCCCTGAAACAACTTGCCTTTGGCTGATGGAAGGCAAATCCAACGGAAGGCAATCTCAGTTCCTTCCACAAAGCTTGGAACAACTGTGTGTCTACCCTCAGGAGAGGCAAAAAACAATATCTCTCTAATCTCAAGAATGAACTCTAAAACCTGTGTCCCTCCTCCAAATCCTGGTGGAGTCTGGGCAAATCTGTTACTGGTGTTTGTTCCCCTTTCCATCACCTCCCTTACCTCAAATGACCACACAGATGTCAATGCCTGTGATAAGGCTGAATGCATTCACTCTGTCTTTGCCTCAAAATATTGTGTCCCAAACCCATCGCTTTCTGTACCCACCTTACCCTGTCATACCCAGGTGCTCCTGGACTCTGTGTCCTTCTCTCCCGACAAGGTGGAGAAGTTTCTGTCAAACCTCGACTCTGATTCTGCAACTGGACCAGACGGCATCAGCCCACGGGTCCTAAAATCCTGCTCTTCCGCTCTATCTCATCCTCTCATTTTCTCTTCACCCTCTCTTTTGCTCAAGGTCATCTGCCATCAGCTTGGAAATCAGCCAACATTACCGCTTTACACAAAAATGTGCAAAAACAGATCCTAGCAACTGGAGACCAATCAGCCTGCTCCCAATCAGCAAGGTCATGGAATCCATCATTGCTTCTGACATTAAATCCTTCCTCTTCTCCAATGGCTTGATCTCAGATCATCAATTTGGATTCAGACTTGGCCACTCTACTCTGGAATACTGCTTCTGCTTTTTTAACAACGGATGGAGGTCCGCAACTTCAGGCAGAAAATCAAAGCCGTCTCCCTCGACATATCTCGTTCCTTTCATACAGTCTGGCACTCTGCCCTGCTCACCAAACTCTCCTCCTATGGTATCCATGGAAATGTCCACTCTTGGCTTGCGGACTTCCTCTCCTGTTGCAGTCAACGTGTTTCTCTGAATGGATTTCTCTCATCCCCCTTTCCTGTCCAGGCTGGAGTTACCCAAGGCAGTGTTCTGGGCCCTGTGCTTTTTCTAATCTTCATTAATGATCTCTCCGACTCTCTGGAAAATCCTCTCTATCTTTTTGCTGATGACTCCACTCTCTGCCGCTCCATTCCTCATCCCTCAGATCGGCAGTCTGCAGCCTCTTCACTCTCTGCAGACCTAGACAAAATCACACTCTCACTATGTCTCTCCGAAAAGACCATCTGGACAACCCTCCCATCTACTTTCTCAACAATCCTCTCGAAGAAGTTCTGTCACTCAAGCTTTTGGGTCTCACAATCTGCCATGATCTTTCCTGGCAAAACCACATTTCCAAGCTGGCCTCCAAAGCCAGTCGCAGACTGGGCATCCTCTGTCATGCAAAGTCCTTTCTTGGCACACCTGAGCTCCTCACCACTTACAAAGCTTTCATCCGCAAATTGATGGAGTACTGCTCTCCCCTCTAGGCTGGTGCTCCTGCCTCACACCTAACTCAGCTTCACGCTGTAGAAACCAAAGCATTCAGAATCATTGGAATCTCCCGCGATGAAGCTGATTCTAAGGGCCTTTCACTCACTCACCGCAGGCTGGTTGGTGGTCTTTCTATCTTCGAAAGACTCCTCTCTGGCGTTGCACCCCCTGCTCTGTCTGTGCTCTGCCCCCCAAGTATGCCTGCAGGATGCACAAGATCTGCCAGCAACCATCTTCTGGTGAATCTGCCAAAATCAAGACTCTCTGCTCACCTTCACTCTTTCATTCCTTTTTCCCCACCTCTGGAACAAACTCCCACACTCTCTTCAATCCCTCTCCTCCCTCCAGGTCTTCAAATCAACTGTTCACCACCATCTCTTATCTTTACCCATTCAAAACCTTGATCTTTTCTACCCTCGTTAATTCACCCCAAACCCGCCTACTGCAAATTCCCTGTTTTCTTTCCTGAAAGCCCCTGTAGTGGCCATCTTGTTTATCCTGTGTATCCCGCCCCAGCCCTCTCTCTTCCACAGATGTCCCTGTTCCCTACTGTTGTTGTGCTTCGCTTTCTCTCACCCTCTTTTCTCCCGCTCCCTTTATTATATGTTCTGTGTGTTATCTCTCAAATGAGCCTAGACCAAGTATACAAAATAATATCAGTTGGTGACACCTATTTAGCTACCTTCTCAGCAGGAACTTCCTAACTTTCTATGGTTTCAATTATGGAACCAACTCCTACTGCTTGATTTGGTCCTGCAACTACCCCTGAATGTCCAACAACAGTTCATAAGGGCCATGATCTTTGTTTAGGGAGTCCTAGGTCTCATATCGAGGGGTGCCACCACCTCGAGTGTGTCTAACACTTAAACCAGACTCGGTGACGTAATGGTTAGAATGTCCACTTTGATCGTCTGGGTGGCCAACAGTTCGAACCCTGGCCAAGTCATACCAAAGACTTTTTAAAATGGCGCGTACTGCTTACTTGCTTGATGCTCAGCACAATTAAAAAGGACAAAGCACGGAAAAAACAACTATCGGTTGGGAATACTCGTACAGGCTTTGATTGGACCTATGACCTCCTCATGCATTGAAGTTCCATGGGAGGGAGGTCTTTGGTTGTGTTTCTTAGTCGATGAGACTCCGTGAGGCGGAGTATAATGTAGAAATTGAACGTGTGCTGATAAAAGTTCCGGAGTTCTGGAAAGAGCTCGGAATGTTCCAGAAATTTCGGAAAGAGGATGTGTGTGGGCTGATTTGATTGGTTGTGGGTTTTTTTGTCTGCTTCGCCATGTTTGCTGTTTTGAGTCAAAAACAATTATTACAAGTCTTTGACAAAAGCTGTTAATTGCTCTCCAATCTCTTTTCTGCAAATGCATGACAATTTCCAAGATGGAGGTCAAGTGAACAGAAATGGAAATCCAAAACGAATACAACAAAAATATGTCAGGAACATATGGCTAATGAGCCAGGTGTAACGGAAGTGGTGTTTGTGCGTGTTGAGGACGTGGTAGTTGGTGTAGTTGATTGTGTGAGTCATGGTGTGAGTGCACAATAACATGCAAGGTGGCCATATTGTGTGGTTTGTGCTCGGATGGAGACACGTGAAAGTGCAGATGTGGGTGCCAATGCCAGGCGGTAGTTGTCGCTCCATTGAAACATGTGCAAGTGATTGCGTGTGGACAGGGCCAGACTATTTTGCGCCCTAGGCAAGGCCAGCTACTTGCACCCCCTCCCCCACACCCCCCCCCCCCCCCCAAATATTTTTTTTGCCAACTTCGATTATTAATTCTCCCGTTTCCCTGACGATGACAAATCCATTCGCCCAACGACGAAATGGCGGCAGCGTTTTGAACATGCCGGATGTGACGTATGGGAGAAGGCGCATGGGAGCAGGCAGGCTACGTCCGTTTCAAACAGGATGTGAGTTGTGAGGTATGGGAGCAGGCTACGTCCGTTTCAAACAGGATGTGACGTATGCCACGAAGCGTACATGCTCAAAATTAATCACTTATACTATTATGAACAATGAACTATTATATTTTCCTTTTATTTATGTTTTTTCTTGAAACAATAATTTGTATAAAACTGTGACCCTTTAAGGTTCAGTAACGCGCCCCTCTGATGTCTGCCGTCTGCGCCCGAGATGGCTGCCTAGTTGGCCTAATGGTAGCGCCGGCCCTGCGTGTGGAATACCTGAACACATATGGTGAGTGATAGGTGTTGCGAGACATTGGCACTCACTTATGGGAGCAAGCTCTGCCTTGTACCGGTGAGACACCTGCCACTGTGCCAGCCTCGGGGGAGACGATAGCTGACATGACTGGGCCTAAGTCAACTGGCTGCCTCCAGTCATAAAGCTCTTTTTTTCAACTGTCTTCATCTCACTGTTGCACCAAATGTAGTGTAACTTGAGCACCAAGGATACATTGCTGTCGTGATGAAACCCAAGGCCCGAAGGTCGTGATCTGCCTCTTGTTTGCTCGGTGTGTCTTCTGCCTCACCTGAGTCATCAGTTGGAGAATCAAGAGGGAAATATGAAAGTTTATTTTTCTCTCTATTAATCATTGTGCTACAGCCATCCTCGGATAAATGTCTCATCCATGCCTCCCAATTCGTTATGGATGTATCATTTCGGAATATTTTTGGACAAAGTAATGTTTATCATTAATATCACACAGACTAATCAAAACATTTATTTAATATATTATTTTCTAAACTCTTGTTAAGCAGCGACTTTGCTCATTTAATTATTTCTGAGCTATTGTTTATAAACCTCTGATTATATATATATATATATAAATGCTGTTCCAATATAAATGGTAAACACACCTGGTGTCAAGAAATAATGAATCAATGATGAAACTGTTTGAGATCAAGGAGACTTTTTTTATTGGAATAAGTAGATAATATTATTTTCTTTCCAAAAAACGTTTACTACTACTACTACTACTACTACTACTACTACTACTACTACTACTACAACAACTTTAATGACCACAATAATTCCCACACACTTGTGGGGGTCTGCGAAAGGCCAAATTATTTACCTTAAACCTTCTCTTTCTTTTCTTCAAGTACTGGCCTGCATGTGGATACCATGCTGAGCTGCATGTGGATACCATGCTGGGCTGCATGTGGATACCATGCTGGGCTGCATGTGGATACCATGCTGGGCTGCATGTGGATACCATGCTGGGCTGCATGTGGATACCATGCTGGGCTGCATGTGGATACCATGCTGGGCTGCATGTGGATACCATGCTGGGGTGCATGCGGATACCATGCTGGGCTGCATGTGGATACCATGCTGGGCTGCATGTGGATACCATGCTGAGCTGCATGTGGATACCATGCTGGGCTGCATGTGGATACCATGCTGGGCTGCATGTGGATACCATGCTGGGCTGCATGTGAATACCATGCTGGGCTGCATGTGGATACCATGCTGGGCTGCATGTGGATACCATGCTGGGCTGCATGTGGATACCATGCTGGGCTGCATGTGGATACCATGCTGGGCTGCATGTGGATACCATGCTGGGCTGCATGTAGATACCATGCTGGGCTGCATGTGGATACCATGCTGGGCTGCATGTGGATACCATGCTGGGCTGCATGTAGATACCATGCTGGGCTGCATGTGGATACCATGCTGGGCTGCATGTGGATACCATGCTGGGCTGCATGTGGATACCATGCTGGACTGCATGTGGATACCATGCTGGGCTGCATGTGGATACCATGCTGGGCTGCATGTGGATGCCATGCTGGGCTGCATGTGGATGCCATGCTGGGCTGCATGTGGATGCCATGCTGGGCTGCATGTGGATGTCAGGCTGGGCTGTATGTGGATGCCATGCTGGGCTGCATGTGGATGTCAGGCTGGGCTGCATGTGGATGCCATGCTGGGCTGCATGTGGATGCCAGTCTGGCTGCATGTGGATGCCAGGCTGGTCTGCACGTGGATGCCAGGCTGGGCTGCACGTGGATGCCAGGCTGGGCTGCACGTGGATGCCAGGCTGGGCTGCACGTGGATGCCAGTCTGGGCTGCACGTGGATGCCACGCTGGTCTGCATGTGGATGCCAGGCTGGGCTGCATGTGGATGCCAAGCTGGGCTGCATGTGGATGCCAGTCTGGGCTACATGTGGATGCCATGCTGGGCTGCATGTGGATGCCAGTCTGGGCTGCATGTGGATGCCAGGCTGGTCTGCACGTGGATGCCAGGCTGGGCTGCACGTGGATGCCAGGCTGGGCTGCACGTGGATGCCAGGCTGGGCCGCACGTGGATGCCAGGCTTTGCCTCTACATGCCAGGTTGCATGGTGTGTTATCCTCTACATGCCAGGTTGCATGGTGTGTGTGCTTCTACATTCCAGGTTGCATGTGCACATGAACCTATGTTGGGCTGTGGGAGTGCCTCTACGAGGCTATCTGTGAAAACTCATGGGTTGTGTGCGTGCATGTATGTATTGGGTCACATGTGCATGCCAGGCTGTATCTGTGTGCATGCCAGGTTGTGCCAGTGTCTAGTAGTCCCCTGCTAAACAAGTCTCCCTGCACTAACCAACCATATTGAAAGGATATGTGCTCGACAGGGTAATGCGATAATTAACTTGGATAACTTGATTGTAGGAGGTGGCCAATCTGGGTTAGCCAATCAGGAACATGTTTCCAAACCTTTTTTTACCTATTGACCCCACCTCAGGAGGCCAGGCCAAAAACGACACTGCTCTTGCACCTTCCTGTCATGTGTTGATTATAGCTTCCAAGTTTGGTGAATTTCTGTCCAAATGTTTAGGAGGAGATAGCGTGACATATGGATGGATGGACAGATAGACAGACGGAGCCGATTACAACAATAAACAAGAAAGAGCAATCGGAGATTGCAGACCCTTGCCAGGATGTGTTCACAGTGGTTTTTCAGGCTTTTGAGTTAAAACAAATATGGCGGCCGAACCACGTCACCAATGACGTCATCATCATTATTTTTTCTCCACCAATTTATCCTAGATAACGCTCAAGAAATTTAATCTTGATCGGATGAAGTTTTGTACTTGTCGAATTATGACGTCATAATGGAGGCACCTATGACATCACCGTTAACATATGTTATTCCCCATGGAGAGTTATTCACAATGAGCCATGTCTCAATTTTGTCTATTGAGTGCTTTCAGAGAAATAGAGGTGCAAAGTTTTTCGATTTTTCCATGATGCCGGCCATACCACGTGACGTATGACGTCATAATTATAATTTTAAAATTTTACAGGTAGAGTTGCACTTATCGTGAAAATTTCCTGTCAATCGGACCAACGGTTGCAGAGAAAATCATATTTATTCTGTGCGGACAAACAAGCAGACAGACAAACAAACAGACAAATGAAAAATCGGTCAAAGACCGAGGACTTGCCGGAATGTACTTTTGTTTTATCGGCCATTTTGGATCAAAATGGCGGGAAATCTATGTCTATACATGTATACTCTTGAAACCAACACGTGTACTCCTGCCGGCGGTGTATATCTTGCAGCATAGTCAGCATAGCTATTTGGGCGGTGTATAAGCTAACAGATCGCTGTCTCCATCGATCTTGCCAAGGCCGTAACACCTATCAGCTCAAAATCCTTTTAACTGTTGACTTGGTAGTTTTTACAATGAAGGAAACACGTATCGGGAGCACATACGACATGGCGATTGTGAATTTGACAGCTCTGAAGCGTGTTTCGCTTCGCATCGCAGTGACGGCAAGCACCAACTGCTGTAAGATTAAACGTTTTGGGTGACCTTGAGCTTGACCTTGGGCCTAGAGAGTTAAAAATTGGGCACAGTCTATTCCAGGGCAAGGCAAATATGTGTGTAAAGTATGGCGATGCTATGTGCAACGATGTAGACGTAGTACTGCGCACAGACAGACAGACAGACAGACGGACTGACAAACCAATCCAACCAACATACTTGCCGGCAAGTAACAATATCTATTCCGGCAAGTAACAAACACACAGACGGACTCAAATGCAATACCGTCTCCTTGGGCGACAAACATTTCACATCAGGGTAAAAAGTATTTTTTGTTTTCAAAAAGCGTCGGTATAATAATGAATATATATGACATAATTACAAGTATATTATAATCGCCTCCATTTTATCACTTTACCAATAGGCTCCCAGAGAAACAGAATACCGTACTCGACATAATTACCGATGTAAACATCCAATCAAGCAAATTCAACATCTGTGCATTAATTTATAGCAGTATAACCAAGATCAATACATTAAAAAAACAATTGAAAGAGGTTTGGTAAATCCTTAACAGGTTAATTGAAGGGAACGATCAAGAGGAATTCCCAAATTCAACACATGGAAGCCACACCGGATATGATTGACCATTAAATGTGCAAGGAAAAACCCAAATAACTTGATAGTAGAAAAGACAATGACGTAACCAAATTTATGTTTGATAACAAAGGGTTATGAATCTTCTTCGTTTGTATGCAGCACAAGGCTGTGGGGTGTCATCATTGGCTGTGGGGTGTCATCATTGGCTGTGGGGTTGCATCATTGGCTGTGGGGTGGCAGCACAAGGCTGTGGGGTGGCATCATTGGCTGTGGGTGTGACATGTGCTGCTGATGCAATGCCCTCTGCTGGTGAGGGCAGGAATGTGGAATTCGGCCAGGATGCCGGCAATAATTCGCCTACTCTTGGCGATGGACACCATGGCATCTTTATCGTCCACCAACTAATGCCAGCAGTTGGGACACCTGTTTAACGTCCATCCGAGGGACGACACACACATTTATGACTCACCTGCCTGTGATGAAACACCAGCATGGCAGTTTATAGCTGGGTAGGGATTCAAACCCAGGCTGGACAGCTTAGAGGCGATTGTGTGTACCTATAGAGTCTAGGCCATCCTGTCGGATACAGGGCCATAAATGATGAATAACCATGATGAATGAATATGCCATTATGAATGAATTATGAATTATGAATGAATTATGAATTATTATGAATTATGAACAGAGCCATCATGATGTATAATGATATGTATAATGATGAAATAGGCCATGAATTCATGCTGAATGATGAATAACCATGATGAATGAATATGGCATCATGAATTATGAATTATGAATGAATTATTAATTATTAATTATTATGAATTAAGAATGAATTGTTATGAATTATGAATGAATTATGAATTATTATGAATTATTATGAATTATGAATTTATGAATGAATTATTATGAATTATTATGAATGAATTATGAATTCTTATTAATTCTTATGAATTATGAATGAATTACAAATTATGATGAATTATGAATGAATTATTAATTATTATGAATTATTATGAATTATTAATGAATTATTATTAATTATGAATGAATTATTATGAATTATGAATGAATTATCAATTATGAATGAAAAATAGAATTATTATGAATTATGAATGAGTTGTGAATTATGAATGAATTATGAATTATTATGAATTAATGAATGAATTATGGAATTATTATGAATTAATTGAATGAATTATGAATTATTATGAATGAATTTGAATTATTATGAATGAATTTGAATTATTATGAATGAATTATGAAATATTATGAATTACGAATGAATTATGAATGAATTAGGAATTATTATGAATTATGAATTATTATGAATGAATTTGAATTATTATGAGTTATGAATGAATTATGAATTATTATGAATGAATTATGAATTATTATGAATTATAAATGAATTATGAATGAGTTATGAATTATGAATGAATCATGAATTATGAATGAGTTATGAATTATGAATGAATCATGAATTATGAATGAATTATGAATGAATTACGAATTATTATTAATTAATTAATGAATTATGAATTATTATGAATGAATTACGAATTATTATGAATTATGAATTATTATGAATGAATTATGAATTACAAATGAATTATGAATTATTATGAATTATGCAGTATGAATGAATTATGAATTATTATGAATTATGAATTATTATGAATTATAAATGAATTATGAATTATTATGATTTCTGAATGAATTATGAACAGGACAATCATGATGAATAATGATGAAATAGGCTATGAATGAATGATGAATGATAATGATGAATAATAATAGAGAAAACACAACAACAGAAGGCGGCATCATTGATGACGGAACCTGTAACCTGTTTTCATCCACAACGTCAACAACAGCTCGGTGAAGATAAATGTCTGTCAACTTATGATTTATTTCCACATTGTACACAAACATTTCACGTGACAAACTCGTAGCCACATGAACATGCAGATGAACATACGAGACATAATGCAACACTGATAGACAGCCACTGAGCTTGGAGGAAGTGCCATCACCTCCTCTGGTGTACTCTGGGTAACAGTGACGTCACAACAACAGCTCCCCTTTCCTCACTGGACTCAGCGGGACATTTCCTAAAGGAGTTTCATCCTCCCCATGGATGCCAACCTATGGCGATTGTAGACAGTATACTGTATATCCATGGCTTCACCTCCAGCCTGTTTCTTTGCAAATTATGTGTCTAATTGGGTCCAGAAGTTGAGCAAGAATAAACGAACTTCTGTGAGAAGGTGCAGACACATCTTTAGATTAATTGATGATTTACTGCCAATTAATGATCGGTTTATACTTGATAGGCTTCATGATGGCATCAATCAAAATAGTTAGAATTAAAAAAGGAAAACCAACGAACTCTTCAGTCTCGTTTTTAGAATTACAAATCGATATCGATAAAAATAAATTTAACCAAATTTTTAATAAAGGAGATGCTTTTCCATTCCACATTGTAGGAATACCTTCTTGGACAGCAGCATTCATAAAAAGCTCTTCTAGAGTATGGTTGCAGGAGTAGCCAGAGAATTCATAGAACACCTTACCTCACACAGTCTTGAGAAAAAGGAAAGAAAAAGGAAAAGGTCTAGATTGGTTCTTCTTCATCATTCCTGTTGTTTTTTTTGTTTGTTTTTGTTTTTTTGTATACATAATCGAGGCTCGTGAAAGAGCGAACATTTATCACACAAACACATCAAACAGACGAACAAACAAAGTATATAAAAAGGGGAGCGGTAGACAAGATGGGGAGATTGAAAGGGAAGCACATAAACACAACATTTGAGAGCAGGGACATCGGGAGGACTTGGGGGGAGGTGGGAGAGGAATAAAACATATGAACACTGCAAGGACTCTGGGGTGAATTACCGGGGGTAGAAAAGATCAAGGTTTTCGATGGGGGAAGATAAGAGATGGTGGTGAACAGCTGTTTTAAAGACCTGGAGGGAGGAGTGGGATTGAAGAGAGTGAGGGAGTTTGTTCAAGAGGTGGGAGAAAAGAGGAATGAAGGAGTGAAGGTGAGCAGGGAGTCTTGATTTTGGCAGTTTAACCATAAGAGGGTTGCAGGCAGATCTTGTGCGACCTGCAGGAATATTTGGGGGACAGAGCCCAGAGAGAGCTGGAGGAGCAAGGCCGGAGAGGAGTCGGTAGAAGACAGAAAGACCACCAACCTGCCTGCGGTGAGTAAGTTAAAGGCCCTCGGAGGTAGCTTCATTACGGGAGATTCCAATGATTCTGAACGCTTTGGTTTCAACAGCGTGAAGACGAGCTAGGTGTGAGGCAGGAGCACCAGCCCAGAGGGGAGAGCAGTATTCCATTGAGCTGTGGATGAAAGCCTTGTATGTGGTGAGGAGCTCAGGTGTGCCAAGGAAGGACTTCGCACGACTGAGGATGCCCAGTCGGCGACTGGCTTTGGAGGCCAGATTTGAAATGTGGTTTTCCCAGGAAAGATCATGGCAGATAGTGAGACCCAAAAGCTTGAGTGACAGAACTTCTTGGAGAGGATTATTCAGAAAGTGGATGGGAGGGTTGTCCAGTCGGTCTTTTCTGAGAGACATCGTAAGAGTGTGAGATTTGTCAGGATTGAAAGACATGTTCCACTTGCTTGCACAGTCTGTGATTTTGTCCAGGTTTTCAGAGAGTGAGGAGGCTGCAGACTGCCGATCTGAGGGATGAGGAATGGAGCGGCAGAGAGTGGAGTCATCAGCAAAGAGATAGAGAGGATTTTCAAGAGAGTCGGAGAGATCATTGATGAAGACCAGAAAAAGCACAGGGCCCAGAACACTGCCTTGGGGAACTCCAGCCTAAACAGGAAGAGGAGATGAGAGAAACCCATTCAGGGCCACACGTTGACTATGACTGGAGAGGAAGTCCGCCAGCCATGCGTGGAGATTTCCATGGATACCAAAGGAGGAGAGTTTGGTGAGCAGAGCGGAGTGCCAGACCATATCGAAGGCACGTGATATGTCGAGGGAGACAGCT
The DNA here is from genome assembly GCF_964187855.1 of Myxine glutinosa. NCBI lineage: Eukaryota > Metazoa > Chordata > Myxini > Myxiniformes > Myxinidae > Myxine > Myxine glutinosa. The sequence goes on from NC_136269.1 coordinate 25,733,599, forward strand.
CTAATTTCCTGTTTGGCATTGAGGACCTCCATCCATTGTTGAGACAGCAGAAGTTGCATATACATGTACATCATATGTGTATTGTTACGGATTCGTCACTTCCGTTGTTGTGGTTTTCATCCACTGCAAACATTTTTGATTCCATGTACTATTATTGTTGTCGTTTAAGGGAGATAGAGATTACTATTTTCAAAAGGTAAAAAGTTAATGTTTTAAATGAAACCGGAACCGGACGAAGACGAAGAGGAAGAAGACGAAGAGGAGGAAGAGAAGGCGGAGCGAGTGAGTCGGACAAGAAGCCGAGCTGCTTCAAGGTCCTGAGCAAACGCTGCCGAACGAGGGTCACGAGTGAACTTTGGGTTTCCCAGGAAAGGGATTCCTGCGACAGAGTTGTTATCGCTGTGACAGATCAACCTGCGTGTCAGGTTTTGCGGTTGATTCCGTGGAGAATCATCGTAGTGCCGTTACTCCTCGAGAATGGGCCGTTGGCCATTTTGACTCGCGCGCTTTGTGCATCGCTCAAGGTTTTTCACTTCGCTTCAACCATTCTCACCGCATCCAGATGTTAATTTGGTGTGTGTGTGCAACGTGGCTTTTGAGTGGGAAATCTGCGGTTCGCCGATTGAGAGCCATCAAACGTCCATACCTGAAGGTGTGATTTCCCCGTCGCTTCTCGAGGACACCTTCACCCATCTTTGGCAGTGTAACTGCCAACCCAACGGGATTCTGGTCTCGATACGACATCGTACGGACGATCACTGGAGTGGATCGACTTTGGCTTGAAGCTGGAAACAACTTTGGCTTGAAGCTGGGAAAGAGACATTGGGGATGTTCTTTTCGCTCACTTGGAACACAGTGAGTTATATATTACGAAACTGATGGTACTATCATAGGAAATATATATTGGTTGTACAATTGATTACTATTGTTGTTGTACTGTTATTCTTGTGTGATCTTAATACAATACTTGTTTGTTGGTAACAATTGGTGTGGCTTCACCATTGATCTTTGACATACAGAATAACACATCTTTCTGCCGTGACTCCTGTCGTGGAAGTGGTTTGGGACTCAAGACTCCAATAATCGGAAACAGGTTTTACAAAAGGTCATGACTTTATTAACTAGTTGTTCACTTCATTCAAATACTAATAACTACCGTTAACTCAATGGACCAGATAACTCTATCCGCATAGTTCCTCTTTCTCAGCCGATGTTTCTCCGTAGCGCCGTACTCGTTGGTATTCGTTCGTTCCATCGGGCAGGGCTTCTGAGGACGAGTGCTCATGAGTCAAGGAGATGTTCACTCTTTTATGGGCACCGCAGTATTAATCCTTCCTCCGCTAATCCTAATCCGTTCTCCGCAAACGTTACTCGGTCGCCTCACTGGCACCAGCTCGCTCCCCTCCTGCTGCGAGTTCCATTCACCAAACAATAGGGGGGTGCTCCAGCCTGGGGCTGTGACCAGGCGGACAAGAGATTACCATGTTCGTGCACATTCCTGACATTCATTTACGAAATCGTCTATCTGCTTCGTTACCAGTCCCAATCAATGAGTTACCAGTCCCAATCAATGAGTTACATTTCCACAATTCCCTCATCTTTTTGTTTTTGTTTATATTAACCATTAATCTAAACATCAATATAAGTAAACAATCAATCACTGCAAGTAAACATCAATACAAGTATAAGTAAATAATCAATCACTGCAAGTAAACATCAATACAAGTATAAGTAAATAATCAATATCTACAAGTAAATATCAATACAAGTATTCAAACCATAACTTTGGTAATCAAATTCCCTTAGGCATACACCGTCCTCCTGCAAGAATCACAAAACATTTCGTTGGTCATTGACTCCTTCCATATTGTTCAATCTATTGCATTTGCATCACAAATATCTTTTCAAAACAACACTTCACCATCACCAAGATACAACAATTTCACTTCATCTTCAAGTTTTGTAAAGCATCTGCAACATCTGGCAAAAACGTTTGCCTCCACACAAATGTTGACTCTTTGTTTGAAAGGAAGGGCTGATCACTTGTGTTTGAATCCAGGTATGAAACATTTTCTCCTAATGTCTTCATAGCACCTGCACTACTTCGTGTAGGGTCTTGCTGTTGTAATAACTGCACGGAGTCATAGACTGACCCTGCTCTCCATGTAGCATTCTTGCCACTCTTGCTGTAGCATAGTAATTCCTGAACAAGGCCTTCGCCCAGTTGTAGTCGACTTGCCTCCTCCCTCATTGTGAGTGGGCAGCAAGTATTGGTGTGACGTTGATTGGCCAGCAAGATGTGGAACAGGGATGCTGGATGCATCCACAATGATGTTGGGACCATGGTGTTCAGGTCATTCATGGTCCATACCAGGAGCAACCAGCAGAATCGCGCACAGCTGTTGTGACAAGGGCACAGCCGTTTGTTTGCAGCTCCATGCTGGTTCCCCGGAAGTTGGTGAAGTAATAACATATGTCCCCGCATTTCACAGAGGTTGCAGGTAAAATGTCGTTGTCCTGCAACTTCTGATGTGATGAATGTTCGAAGCCTTCAAACAAGAGTAAGTGATCGCCTTCCTTTCATATGTTGCAGTGTGATCCAGGCAAATGGTCACATAAATTTCCTTGGTGAAGGTAAGCATCCATCTCCAAGTTACACGGGAGAATGTCTTCATCATTCTTTGAGAAAGAGGGTGTATGCCGCGATTAACTTCATTTTAGCCACAAATTTTCTTTCTCGAACTTCTTCCCACTTCCGTTAGCACTCCCTTCAAAATGTGATCTCGTCTTATCCTTATGCTCAGTCACATCTGAATCTGCTTTCCACACACACTGAATCAGATAGGGTACATCTTACCATGAAATCAGCATAATCATGTATATCTTCTGACAGTTTCACATTCAACAATTTGTTGTTTTTCCTTAAAACATTTTAAAGTTATATTCATTTATATGCGTCACACAAATAATATTCAATCAGGTATGTATTTCACTACTAAACTAAGAATAGCATCCACAAATGCTTTCAGGTTAATATAGTTCAAAAATTAACTCATGCAGGTATTTTAGCACTACTCTAAGAAAATAAATTGTATATGATTACAATCACAAACGGGAATACCTAATTCCCAACAACAATTTTCCCAAACCAACAAATTAAGCATAATGTATTATTACCATAATTCCTCTCCACTTTTTCTTTTCCCTTTTTGATTTTTTTCTAACAGTGTGTCAGTCGTGGTGATATGAGTTCACTGATCTTGTAATTGACACAACTCATAACATTGTCGTTATGCCATTATCTTAATTCTACTGTATTCATTTGCAACATCACTTGATTTAATCTTTTAATCTCAGTATTTATGTCGCCATAAAAGTCTTCCTTTTCTGGTTCCACATTTCTTTCCTCATTTGTCACTTCATGCGTTATCATCGTGTTGTTGGTTACCTTATTCAAACACACCGTCACTAAGGCTTTCAAGCAAGCCACCACTAAAACAATTGCCAATATAACTACTAAACCCACAAACAAGTCTGCTACTCCTTGTATATATTCATACCTACTAGGGCATTGCCCGTACTATATCTATATCTAAAATTATATCCCCCCCCCCTCTATTTACATGAAATGGTTTGGTCCAAAGCGAACGGCTTGCGAGTACGGTGACAATCCCCCCCCTCTATTTACATGCAATGGTTTGGTCCAAAGCGAACGGCTTCCGGAGTTTGGTAAAGAAATCGCCATCGCGTGCACAAACGCGCAGGAAAGCGAATGAATCGCAAATTCGGTTTTATTAGTTTTAAAACATAGTTTAACGCCAACATAGTTTGCAAACGTGAAATAAATGAATACGCTCTCAAATGTGCCATCCGAGGCAGAGTGTGTCCTCCACGTTCGGCACACGCGATCGTTCGCTGCTCTCTGATTGGTTGAATCGTTTTTTGGACATAGCTCGGTAAGTAATTGTCCGATTAATATGAAACCTTGAAAAGGCACATCCTCGGGTCCCCAGCAATATACCTGGCAAGTTAAAAGTATATCGGACCCGTGGTTGTCGAGAAACAGCGGTCACAGACAAACAGACGTACAAACGTACAGACGTACAAACAGAGATTACTGGAATTATAGATAGATGACATAATTATATGTCGATGACATTCAACATTATATACCAAACTAACAAGCTTCCTAAAAGGTAAATAAAGAAAATCCCTTAATATGTAACATAAATCAGATTATTTGTCTTACCCTGATCCCCCTATCTCCCGTGGTCGAACTAAATCCCCTAATCATGAGTGTAGTTGTGATACATTATCCCTCATGTTGCGCTAATATCAGTAGATAATGGTATGTCATGTAGGCAAATAAATGTCACTATCTTCCCTAATTCAAGTCGGAATATTAAATGTTGAAAATGTAATGTTTATCAATGCAAGGGGTGTTAAAATGTAATTCAAATGAATGTAAATCACGACTATCATTTATCCGCCACTGAATGTTCTGCTGGGCTGCTAGGTGCAGCCTCATTTTCTGTGGGATCGTCCATCTTAGCCCCATGTGCTTGCTTGCAATGAGAGGCATGAATCCAACTTTCTATTTTGGGTCCATATTTGTTCCTATTCTTATCAATCTCCTATGGTTTATCAATTTGTTCCAAGATACCGCAACCAAAGGTTTTAACCAAAGCTCTACCAAACTATTTCCAATGTGAACAAAAAATGCCAGTGAAACAATGATTCGAGGAATTAACTTCAAGGGGTCAATAAATTTATTCTATAACCAGATCTAATTTTCCCATCCAATAGTTTGCCTTGCCACATGTCATATTATAACACTTTAATAAACCTTCGAAAAATGTTTCCCATCTCAACAAATTTCCTTTTTTACAAATAGCCATGTGTAACTTACGTATTTAACTACAATTTCCTCTCAATTTGTTTGGCCTAACTGGCTGCAAAAGTGGCTGCCAGCATGCAGTACCGTTTTTTATCTACCAAGGAAGTGCTCGTCCACACAAGACCTCTACCAAAATGTTCTTTGTAAAAACAAATCTGGGATTTCTGATTACATGGATGCACACTCTCAGGGCATTTTCAGGCTGCTGTTAACAATCCACTACGATAAATTAATTCCTTTACCCACAATCAAATAATTAGTACAAATTGAGGATATTATCCCTATCACATTCTTTTATAGATTCATTATGTTGGATCTAATTTTTTCCAATAATTTTCCACTACTGTAAGGAAGAACAATAGCTCTCATAAGTCTTCGTAATATCGTACTTAATTTACCCAGCATCGAATAATTTATTTACTATCCTTTCTCATCTGTTAACCAGTGACTTTGTTTGAACTCCAGAACTGAAAACTCACAATAGTTCAAACCAGCAAAATTTTCTTTACTATTTTCCCATATCATCTATGCCTAAAACACATCCATACATACAGCACAATTTATATGCTGATAAAATTCAAGTTTATATATATAAAAATCCATGAGCAGAGTACTCTGGGAAGTCAGTGTAAGACCTCTCCAAAATTTGGCTAATTTTGTACTCCCACATTTTTATGAAGCTCATATCCATAAATAGCTTTGATTCTCATATAAATTCGATCACAATGGAATCCCAAGATTACTCCCAATTTTTACTATTAATGAATAGCTGCTCATAACTCAGCAAATCAAATCTTTATTCTCCATCTCCCTTGACAAAAGTGATAATTTTCATAATCAAATTATATTTCTATTTTTATTTTTTATTTTTTTTTTATTTTACGAATTCTCTCGATATGCGATCCCATCCGCATGGAACTATCTATTTTCAGACAAGGCACACTGTCGGTGTCAACAATCTTGTAAGATTGATACACAAAAACACTAACATTGACACACAAAATACCCACACACACATGCATTATGCATATTTGTTTGCGTTGGAACCCTTATTTACAGATCCGGATGGGTGTCAACTTTATTTCAATTTCTCAAAATTTGTCCTTCAATTTTATAAGCGCTAATACACAAATGGACCAAAAAGTTTATTCTTAGAAAACCCCTATGATGTCACATTGACATTACCCTTTCAGTTCCCATAATAATTTATCCAAATTTGACTACCCACCCATTTGTATGTCAGTCGACCACTGACCTATCAATCGTGCGGAACAATAGTCCGAAATTCCCACCTGATCATCATGTGACTCTTGTCACTTGGTTTGCCAAAAAATTGCAAAGCAATTGTTCCAAACTTTGTAAATTTAAAATTTTGTGCCCAACATAAAAGATCCAATTTCGGCATTTGATCAATTAATTATCAATTTGCTTACAAGCAAAAGAAAAAATGAATAATTCTTGCTCTGAAAACTTTTCAGACCCAAGAATCATCGACAGTTATTCATGTTTGTCCAGTAATCTAATTTGTTGAGGCCAATCGTCATTTGGGATTATTTTTTTTTTTTTTTTTTTTTTTTTTTTGTATAAAAGATCGAGGCTCGTGAAAGAGCGAACATTTATCACACAGAAAGACAAACCGACAAACCGACACATAACCGACAAACCGACACATAGAACAAATAACATCGGGAGCGGTAGACAAGATGGGGAGAGAGGGGGAAGGACACAAACACAACACAACACAACACAACACAACATTTTAGAGCAGGAACCGAGAGACATGGAGACATCGAGAGATCTGTGGGAGGGAGAGGGCTTTGGGGGGGAGGCATGGGAAAGGGGGTGGGAGAGGCATAAAACATATGGACACTGCCAGGACTACCAGGAAAGAAGTTGGAATTACAAACAAGGTGGATCTGGGGTGAATTAGTGGGGGTAGAAAAGATCAAGGTTTTGGATGGGGGAAGATAAGAGATGGTGGTGAACAGCTGTTTTAAAGACCTGGAGGGAGGAGTGGGATTGAAGGGAGTGTGGGAGTTTGTTCCAGAGGCGGGAGAAAAGAGGAATGAAGGAGTGAAGGTGAGCAGAGAGCCGAGATTTCGGCAGTTTAACCATCAGAGGCTTGCTGGCAGATCTTGTGCGACCTGTAGGAATATTTGGGGGACAGAGCACAGAGAGAGCTGGGGGAGCAAGGCCGGAGAGGAGTCGGTAGAAGACGGAAAGACCACCAACCTGCCTGCGGTGAGTGAGTGAGAGGCCCTTGGAGTTAGCTTCATCACGGGAGATTCCAATGATTCTGAATGCTTTGCTTTCAACAGCGTGAAGACGAGCTAGGTGTGAGGCAGGAGCACCAGCCCAGAGGGGAGAGCAGTATTCCATTGAGCTGCGGATGAAAGCCTTGTACGTGGTGAGGAGCTCAGGTGTGCCAAGGAAGGACTTCGCACGACGGAGGATGCCCAGTCGGCGACTGGCTTTGCAGGCCAGCTTGGAAATGTGGTTTTCCCAAGAAAGATCATGGCAGATAGTGAGACCCAAAAGCTGCAGCGACAGAACTTCTTGGAGAGGATTGTTGAGAAAGTAGATGGGAGGGTTGTCCAGTCGATCTTTTCGGAGAGACATAGTAAGAGTGTGAGATTTGTCAGGATTGAAAGACATGTTCCACTTGTTTGACCAGTCTGTGATTTTGTCCAGGTCTTCAGAGAGTGAGGAGGCTGCAGACTGCCGATCTGAGGGAAGAGGAATGGAGCGGCAGAGAGTGGAGTCATCAGCAAAGAGATAGAGAGGATTTTCCAGAGAGTCGGAGAGATCATTGATAAAGACCAGAAAAAGCACAGGGCCCAGCACACTGCCTTGGGGAACTCCAGCCTGAACAGGAAGGGGAGCTGAGAGAAATCCATTCAGGGCCACACGTTGACTACGACCAGAGAGGAAGTCCGCAAGCCATGCATGGAGATTTCCATGGATACCATAGGAGTAGAGTTTGGTGAGCAGAGCTGGGTGCCAGACCGTATCGAAGGCACGTGATATGTCGAGGGAGACAGCTCTGATTTCCTGTTTGGCATTGAGGACCTCCATCCATTGTTGAGACAGGAGAAGCAGCATGTCCAGAGTAGAGTGTCGCAATGAAGGCCTAATCGTTGTCTGAGGTATCGGTCAGCACTGGTACCCTTGATCTTGGTTTACCCTATGAACTTGTCTTCCTGTTGGTATACGGACATCCTCTTTTCCAATGTCCCATCCGTCCACACTTGAAACACCGGTTTCTGTCGTTGCCTGGTCTGTGCACCTGTGCACTTGTATTGCTGGGCTGCATCTCTACATCCCTGAGTTGCCACTGCAATCTCTCGTTATCTCCTGAAACACGAAAAAATTCTCTGTATCGTCCTTTTTGGGGAGACAACTGGAAATCAGATGGGACAACTGTCACTTTCATTCCTAATTTCGAGGGCAGTTGTGCATTTGTCTCCTCCACTGTATCCTGTATCCTTTTTATTTTAAGTTCTAGATCCGTTATCCGTTCTTGCTGTTCCCGTTGTCTGGATTCACCATCCCAAAGATGGAATGCAAGCCAGTCTACCATTAGATTCTGTCTCTTCCTGGCTTTCAATCTTTGTTCCAATCTTTCCAATCGACTTCGCTCAAATGTACCATCTCTTGGAAACTCCTCATCATGTCCCTTTGTCCACAAATACCAATTCTCGACCTGCCTTATAGCTTCGGTACCATAACGGTCGTACATATGATGTGTACAAGTACCTTTTTGTGGAATCTCTGGTTGTCCTTGTGTATTCTTGCAGGCTCCATTTCCCATTCTGCCTTTTATCAAAGTAGCGTTGGATGTGTTGTAGCTTGTTCCTCTAAAGCTTCACTCGTACCTCCAGGAAGGATCTCTCCACCTGTTCAAACGGTGATTTCCAGAGAATCTCTCTCACCTGTGGCTTTTGCACAATCCAATCTCACAGATCAGTATTTGCAGATGAGCCAAAGGGTCAGTATGAAATGGGTGAATCCTCAGGTGTCCGCTCTGTTGAAGGGGAAATCACACAATGGTAACCGCACATATATATCTATATATAAACTCACCACCTTGCTCAATTTTCCAAGGTTGTCTTCACATTGATAATATCTCACAAAGATATCAAAGCTTCTTTCTTGAGACCACATTTTCATCAGTCAAACAATCAATATATTCAATTCAATTTATTCAGTTCAATTTATTCAGTTAAATTTATTCAATTAAATTTATTCAGTTCAATTCAATTATTCAATTTCAATTAATTTATCAATATTCATCAATAAATCAAATTAATCATTTTGGATGACTCCTTGCATAAGCCCTTTCCCCAATGATGTCAGGACAGGTCCATCTATTGACTGAGATCGAAGCTCATCGGTCGTCACCTCTGGTTCATACCTCATGTCAATTGACGAATCACTGTTCTGTCCTAGGGTCATATCTGACCTATTTTTTTTCCCATTTTGCCTGGTCTCCACAAATTTTCTTTGCAACCACTAAAGGCAACTCATCCTTCATTCGTGAGACAGCCAAAATGGATGGCAGATATTAAAGTTCTTTGGGAAAAATATCATCATTTTTCTTTTAATAGTACCCAAATCTCTTGGCAATATAAATTTCGTAAACGTCCTGAAATGGGACTGTCAAATTCCTTCAATCATGCTAAATTTTGAAACTCCATCACTTGTAATACCCAATTTATCCCATAGGGCTTGAAAGTTCTTTCCCAAGTTCGTGCAATCATTCTGCATCGGAACCCTATGATATCATTCATAATAATCATCATGATTTTATAATCATGGTCATATCATAATCATCTATTTGAAAAACAAACATTTCCTTTATCACCACAGCTATGTGGTATACTCAACAATAAATAACCTGTACATAGCAAAAGGCTACCTCCTGACCACTTAGTATTCCTATTGAGAATAAGTCATAACAATATCGAATAATCATTAAACAATTAAAAGAAAAATCGCTTCTACTGCTCCAGCCACAGCATTCGTCATTTTGTCTGCTCATTCGCGTGACCAAAACGAAATAAAGGGAGCTCAACCATTACACGGCGCTTTTAATGGCGCATGCCATAGGAACTCAACGCAATTTCGACTCGGCCAGAAAAACGAGCAAATTTTGCAGGATGTTAACTGGAATTTGTCGTGAAAATATATACAAAATACACAAAAATATATACCCACAAAAATAAACAACAAACCCAAACAAACCCAAGGTCGACCATATTACACAATATTACACCATTCCAGGTGACATGAGAAAATCGTCATGATTGCTGAAATGTTCCAGGGTTTATACACACCTTAAAAGAGGTATGCTTTGTGGTGTTGCCCACCTACCACATTGAATTAAATTACCACATTGAATTAAATTACACCATTTCAGCATCGTATTGATTGCTGGAATGTTCCAGGGTTTATACACACCTTAAAAGAGGTATGCTTTGTGGTGTTGCCCACCTACCACATTGAATTAAATTACCACATTGAATTAAATTACACCATTTCAGCATCGTATTGATTGCTGGAATGTTCCAGGGTTTATACACACCTTAAAAGAGGTATGCTTTGTGGTGTTGCCCACCTACCACATTGAATTAAATTACCACATTGAATTAAATTACCCATAAACATTTCTTCCGTTCAACAGAACAAACATTTCCTATATCATGACATGCATGTCTTCAAAAAATTGTATGACCAAGAGAAGAATGAACAGAAAGAGTGAAAGGTAAAAGTAAAACTAATTAAAACTGCGGGCAGTGATGATCCGGGGACCATACCGCTCCATCCTGATTGGACGGGTGCATGCCAGAGTCGTTAACAACGACAGTCCAGATCCGATTGTTCAAAATTTCAACTCAATCGATTGGAAAATGAACGCAGGGATGCATTTTAAAGGTTTTCAAGAAATCCACCATGGCCGCCATGTCACGTGACTTATGATGTCATAATTAATATATGCATCCAATCAAGTGACTTACGATGATTGGTCAAGGTATCGAGCTCATCTGACCAACGGTTTGGCCTGCAGGTCGACACCAAGTTCATGGTCAGAAGAGAAAGAAATGTAATTAATTAAATAAGTACTTCATTAATTTCTAATAATTAAATAACTCGTGAATTCTCATCCGATTCACTTAACATTTGAGTGTTCCCAAAACGTTGAAGCAAAACGTTGCAACAACGAAAGTGAAACGTTGTAACGACGTTGTGGAAACGTTAGCAAAACCCAACATTTGAATGTTCCCAAAACGTTGGAGCAAAACGTTGCAACAACGAAAGTGAAACGTTGTAGCGACGTTGTGGAAACGTTAGCAAAACCCAACATTTGAATTGGATTTGCTTATCAGCAAACTGAAATTGAACCAACATCAATTTATCAACTTCTGTCTGTCTCTCTCTCTCTCTGTCTGTCTCTCTCTGTCTGTCTATCTCTCTGTCTGTCTGTCTCTCTCTCTGTCTATCTCTCTCTGTCTATCTCTCTCTGTCTGTCTGTCTCTCTCTCTGTCTCTCTCTATGTCTGTCTCTTTCTCTGTCTATCTCTCTCTTTCTGTCTGTCTCTCTCTCTGTCTGTCTCTCTCTGTCTGTCTGTGTCTCTCTCTGTCTGTCTCTCTCTCTCTCTCTGTCTGTGTCTCTCTCTATCTGTCTCTCTCTCTGTCTGTCTATCTCTCTGTCTATCTCTCTCTCTGTCTGTCTATCTCTCTATCTGTCTATCTCTCTCTGTCTATCTCTCTCTGTCTGTCTGTCTCTCTCTCTCTGTCTCTCTCTATGTCTGTCTCTTTCTCTGTCTATCTCTCTCTTTCTGTCTGTCTATCTCTCTGTCTGTCTGTCTCTCTGTCTGTCTGTCTCTCTCTCTGTCTATCTATCTCTCTGTCTGTCTATCTCTCTCTGTCTATCTCTCTCTGTCTGTCTGTCTCTCTCACTTTCTGTCTCTCTCTGTTTATCTCTCTCTGTCTGTCTGTCTCTCTCTATGTCTGTCTCTTTCTCTGTCTATCTCTCTCTGTCTATCTCTCTCTGTCTGTCTCTCTCTCTTTCTGTCTATCTCTCTGTCTGTCTGTCTCTCTCTCTGTCTATCTCTCTCTGTCTATCTCTCTCTGTCTGTCTGTCTCTCTCTCTTTCTGTCTGTCTATCTCTCTCTTTCTGTCTGTCTATCTCTCTCTTTCTGTCTGTCTATCTCTCTGTCTGTCTGTCTGTCTCTCTCTCTTTCTGTCTATCTCTCTGTCTGTCTATGTCTCTCTCTGTCTGTCTCTCTCTGTCTGTCTCTCTCTCTGTCTATCTATCTCTCTGTCTGTCTATCTCTCTCTGTCTATCTCTCTCTGTCTGTCTGTCTCTCTCTCTTTCTGTCTATCTCTCTGTCTGTCTGTCTCTCTCTCTGTCTATCTCTCTCTGTCTATCTCTCTCTGTCTATCTCTCTCTGTCTGTCTGTCTCTCTCTCTTTCTGTCTATCTCTCTGTCTGTCTATGTCTCTCTCTGTCTGTCTCTCTCTCTCTGTCTGTGTCTCTCTCTGTCTGTCTGTCTCTCTGTCTGTCTATCTCTCTGTCTATCTCTCTCTCTGTCTGTCTATCTCTCTATATATCTCTGTCTGTCTGTCTCTCTCTCTTTCTGTCTATCTCTCTGTCTGTCTGTCTGTGTCTCTCTCTGTCTGTGTCTCTCTCTGTCTGTCTCTCTCTCTGTCTGTCTGTCTGTCTCTCTCTCTTTCTGTCTATCTCTCTGTCTGTCTGTCTCTCTGTCTATCTCTCTCTGTCTATCTCTCTCAAAGCTTCTTTCTCTCTCTCTTTCTGTCTGTCTTTCATTAAGCGTGAAGCATGTCTCAAAAGCTTAGTGATGGACCTGGACAAAATTTGATACAGATTTTGGTGTTTAACCAGGATAAATTTGGAACAGCCCTTAAACTAACACCAGGCAGATCAATTTTTTTTTTTTTTTTTTTTTTTGAAGCTTAATCGCAGATAAATCTTTCACCTTTCAATAAAATATTTGTACCAACCAAATCTGCGAGCATGAGGCGCAGAGAAAATACACAAAAAACAATAACCCTGCAGTAACAACTTCAACTTAGGTTGAGGTTGAGGGTTCACACAAACGCTTTGCTTCTCGCAAAGCATCCGCCAATGGGAACTAAAGGGAGGGAGAAGGAGCGGGAGCAAGAGACAGGTAGCCGGAATGAACATGAGGGACAATGAGGGACAGTGAGGGAGTGTCGGTATGCAATTTTCATCCAATTTGAATGAGAGAGAAAAAATATCTATTCCAAGTGCTAAACAAATGTACCGGCCTTACAAGACTTGGGAGCAAATGGCCGCATGGTGCACTCATGCCCCGTTAGCTCCCAGGTCACAGTAAGGCCCTTAATGACCAGCGTCGACCTGGCGCATTTTATTTAGACAGCGCAAAAATACGTATTTACAAAAATCATTTCCGACAAATGACATTATCACAGACAAATCAAGCCCCACACCACCTCCTCCACCATGTATGTACAAGAACTAAACGCAGGTTCGTAGATCATATTTTGGACAAGGATAACAAAGAATAACTCTTACCTTTTCAGATGCTGTGTCCAAATTGACCCCTATCTGGCTCGCCAAATTGTCGTGGAAGTGGTTTGGGACTCAAGACTCCAATAATCGGAAACAGGTTTTACAAAAGGTCATGACTTTATTAACTAGTTGTTCACTTCATTCAAATACTAATAACTACCGTTAACTCAATGGACCAGATAACTCTATCCGCATAGTCCCTCTTTCTCAGCCGATGTTTCTCCGTAGCGCCGTACTCGTTGGTATTCGTTCGTTCCATCGGGCAGGGCTTCTGAGGACGAGTGCTCATGAGTCAAGGAGATGTTCACTCTGTTATGGGCACCGCAGTATTAATCCATCCTCCGCTAATCCTAATCCATTCTCCGCAAACGTTACTCGGTCGCCTCACTGGCACCAGCTCGCTCCCATCCTGCTGCGAGTTCCATTTACCAAACAATAGGGGGGTGCTCCAGCCTGGGGCTGTGACCAGGTGGACAAGAGATTACCATGTTCGTACACATTCCTGACATTCATTTACGAAATCGTCTATCTGCTTCGTTACCAGTCCCAATCAATGAGTTACCAGTCCCAATCAATGAGTTACATTTCCACACTCCTCTCGGGGCTCGGAGGTACACCGTGACCGGGGTTTGGGGAGGAGCACGTAACAGAAATTGGGGACTCGTCTTTGCTGATAGAATTCCCTAACATCCTCGTCCGGGATTAAATTCCCTAACATTCGTCCGGGATAGAATTCCCTAACATTCCCAAAATTCACAAATTTGGAATTTTTCTAACATTCCAAAATTTTTCCAAATAAATTTGAATTTTTTTGTGTGAAGGTTAACAGGTGTTAACTGATAGTGTTTGATGCAGAAAAGTTTGCCGCGTCCCCTAATGAGGCACAGTTCCAAGCGTTAAAAAGATCGGAACTCTTGATATTGGCCAAATATTTTAACTTGGAGGTCCGAGTTAATTTGAAGAAAGCAGAGATGCAGACATTGGTGGTAGAATCTCTGGTGGGACAAGGAACATGGAAAGAGGTAGTCTTGGATTGGTTACCCGAGGAAAAAGAAAATGTGGAGCTCCGGAAAATGGAGATGCAACTGCAGAGCCAGGAAAGGTTAAAAGCAGAGGAAAGGAGAGATGAAAAAGAACTCGAGGAGAGAAGAGCAGAGGAAAGGAGAGCTGAAAAGGAACTCGAGGAAAGAAGAGCAGAACAGGAACTCGAGGAGAGAAGAGCAGAGGAAAGGAGAGCTGAAGAAGAAAGAAGAGCAGAGGAAAGAGCAGAAGAAAGGAGAGCCGAAAGGGAGTTAAAGGAACGTGACATGGAGTATCAGAAGGAACTTAAACTCAAGGAGCTGGAATTAATGGGAGAACGGAGAGAAGTAGTATCCATGCCGGCTAGTTCGACAACTAGTCAGAACACTTGGGATGTTGGTAGGCATGTGAGGCTGGTTCAACCATTCAATGAAAAGGAGGTAGCCAAGTTTTTTTTACACTTTGAGAAAGTGGCTCAAATGCTAAAATGGCCTGTGGGGTCCTGGACTATGTTAGTGCAAAGTGTTCTGGTGGGTAAAGCTCAAGATATCTATTCGGCTTTACCGATTGACCAATGTGCAGATTATGAGATAGTGAAGAAAACCATTCTCAAAGCCTATGAATTGGTCCATGAAAGCTTACCGGCAAAAATTCAGGAATGCAAGGAAGAGGGAGAGTGAGACCCATGTGGAGTTTGTCCGAATGAAGGAAACCATGTTTGATCGGTGGTGTGACTCGAAGGGGATTGGGAAAGACTGCAACCTGTTGCGACAATTGATCTTGGTGGAGGAATTCAAACAGTGTGTCCACGCGGACGTTAAAGTACATCTGGATGAAAAGAAAGTACCAGAGTTGTATGAGGCAGCAACGGTGGCAGATGACTATGCCTTGACACACAGGATGGGGTTCCACAAACCTAACTTCCCGCCTAGAGTTAGCCAGGGGAGTTTTGGTAAATCAGGGGCGAAGAACAAATATTCATGGAGGCGGCCTAGAGATGACTATGGGGACAAATCTGATACCGCGACTTTTAGGGATCAGAAGACTACAGTTCCAAGACAGACTTATCTTCCGGGGGGCCCGAGGCAGACCACGAGTTTTTCCTCTGGGCCTACTTGCGCTTTTTGCAAGAAACCTGGGCATTTGATGTCCCAATGTTATGCCCTGAAAAGGAAAAATCAGGAGCGGATTCAGACTAGTACAACTACGAATGCATTGGCAAATGCGAGAAATCGTCCTTGGAGGACAGTGCCTTGTGAAAGTTCCCATGCCAAAGTTATGGCATCACAGAACGACCTTGTTCAAGAGGGTTACAAACCTTTTATTTCAGAGGGGTTTGTGTCACTGGATGGAGACTTAACGAACCAGAGACCTATTAGGGTATTGAGGGACACATGAGCACATAAATCTTTGATGCTTGAGGGCATTTTGCCATTGTCAGAGAAGACGGCAACTGGTGTTAGTGTTCTTTTACAGGGGGTTGGTGGCTATGTTAAAGCTCCACTTCATGTCATCCATTTGAAGTCTGATTTGGTGTCAGGACCGGTCACCGTAGGTTTACAAGCCACTCTTCCTGTCGAGGGAATCTCTTTTGTTATCGGGAATGATTTGGCCGGTGGTCGAGTTTCTGGTAATCCGATGTTTGTTGAAAAGCCTAGTATGGAAAATAACACCGCACAGTTAGAGCAGGAGAATCCGGGTATCTTTCCATCCTGTGCCGCGACTGGTGCTATGGGTAGGAAGCGCTCTGAAGAGAAGAGGTAGGTACTGACGTCACGCTTTGCACAGGCAAACTCTTGTCGAGTACCCTGAAACTAAGTGTCAACACACACAACTCATGGATGGAGGCAATGTTGGCAAACTCTTTGTAGGTGGACTGAACTTTGACACAAGTGAAGATGTTCTGGACTCTACCTTTGGCAAATATGGACCACTCTTGGAAGTGCTGCTGATAAAAGACAGTGAGACGCAAAAGTCGAGAGGGTTTGGCTTTGTCACGTTGGAAAACACAAAGGACGCCAAAGATGCAGAAAAGGATTTGAATGGCAAGGATTTGGATGGTCGGACCATAACAGTAGAGAAGGCAGGCCATGGGCGTCGAGGGGGCTACAGAGGAGGAAAACGTGGAGGTAGTTTCAGGGTTGGCTATGGCTCCCGGGGTGGGAGTAGTAGTTTTGGTGGCGGCCGCAGTCGTGATTACGAAGGAGGCTCCCAGCAGCAGCAGTGCAGTTTTGGCAACTCTTGACGGGATGACTATTACGGTGGTAGCCGAGAGGGGGACCGCTACTCACGTGAATACAGCACCCGACTCTACAACCGTGATTATGATTTTTATGATCAAGAGAAGAGTTGGAAGCACTGAGTGCTCAGGAGCAGCCGAGCCAAGATTCCTACACGGATTAACCCGTGAACTCCACGTTCCTAAATGCGTCCATGCATTGAATACTTCCAGGCCTCACCAACCAACCACCATGAAACCTGGCTCTCAGCTCGGCCTCCTTCAAAAAGTGCTATCGATTTGCTTTGCTTTGGATTTTTGATCACAACATTCGTCCCTAACGTCCCATTCGTCCCTAACGTCCCTAACATTTTGACAACCCCTTAACCTTCATTCAAAAAATGAAAAATAAAAACCAGAGATGGAGTTTGGATGGAGTTTGGAGTTTGGCATCAAATGAAATGAGATGGAGTTTGGCTTTGCAGGAGTTCAACTTGGAAATTGAGCATGTAAAGGGCAGGGACAATGTCTTTGCTGATGCTTTGTCCAGAGTGAACTAACTTTGGAAATTTCTGTAGGTGGTTTGGAAGTTTTGTTGCTTTATTTTGGGGAATATTAATTATTGTTGCTCACGTGAATTGATAATTTGGGTGTGAGTTTTACTTTTGTTTGTTAAAAGAGTTTTGCCTGCGAAGAAAGTTTTCACTATGTTCAAACATTCTTTTTTGAGGGGGGGAGCGTTACGGATTCGTCACTTCCGTTGTTGTGGTTTTCATCCACTGTAAACATTTTTGATTCCATGTACTATTATTGTTGTCGTTTAAGGGAGATAGAGATTACTATTTTCAAAAGGTAAAAAGTTAATGTTTGAAATGAAACCGGAACCGGACGATGACGAAGAGGAAGAAGAGGAAGAGGAGGAAGAGAAGGCGGTGCGAGTGAGTCGGACAAGAAGCCGAGCTGCTTCAAGGTCCTGAGCAAACGCTGCCAAACGAGGGTCACAAGTGAACATTGGGTTTCCCAGGAAAGGGATTCATGCGACAGAGTTGTTATCGCTGTGACAGATCAACCTGCGTGTCAGGTTTTGCAGTTGATTCCGAGGAGAATCATCGTAGTGCCGTTACGCCTCGAGAACGGGCCGTCGGCCATTTTGACTCGCGCGCTTTGCGCATCGCTCAAGGTTTTTCACTTCGCTTCAACCATTCTCACCGCATCCAGATGTTAATTTGGTGTGTGTGTGTGTGTAACGTGGCCTTTGAGTGGGAAATCTGCGGTTCGCCGATTGAGAGCCGTCAAACGTCCATACCTGAAGGCGTGATTTCCCCGGGCGCTTCTCGGGGACACCTTTGCACAATCTTTGGACGTGTAACTGCCAAACCCAACAGGATTCTGGTCCCGATACGACATCGTACGGACGATCACTGGAGTGGATCGACATTGGCTTGAAGCCGGAAACAACTTTGTCTTGAAGCCGGGAAAGAGACATTGGGGATGTTCTTTTCGCTCACTTGGAGCACAGTGAGTTATATATTACGAAACTGATGGTACCATCATAGGAAATATATATTGGTTGTACAATTGATTACTGTTGTTGTTGTACTGTTATTCTTGTGTGATCTTAATACAATACTTGTTTGTTGGTAACAATTGGTGTGGCTTCACCATTGATCTTTGACATTGTTACGGATTTGTCACTTCCGTTGTGGTGGTTTGCATCCACTGTAAATATTTCTGATTCCATGTACTATTATTGTGTTCAAAAGGTTTGTTGTTCATGAACTGTTTTCAAAAGGAAAAAAAGTTAATGTTAAAAGAAACAGCAATCCGGATCGGGAACCGGACGACGAAGAGGAAGAGGAGGAGAGAAAAGAGGGCGGAGCGAGAGAGGTCGGACAAGAAGCATAGTGGCTGCTTGGTCTGGAGCGAACGTTGGCGAGCCAGAGTCACGAGCGAACTTTCGGGTTTCCGGGAAAGGGATTCCTACGACAGAGTTGTCATCGCTGTGACCGGTCAACCTGCGTGTCAGGTTTTGCGATAAATTCAGGAGAGAATCATCGCCATGCCGTGCGCCACGAGACCGGGTCGTCGGCCATTTTGACTCGCGCATGACTTGTGCTTCGCTCGCGGTTTCGTCTCTTTTCGACCATCTCCACCGCATTCAGACGTCGATCTGGGGCGTGTGTGTGACATGGCTTTTTGAAGGTTAATTCGTCCATACCCGAGGGTGTGATCTCTCAGTCGCCTGTAGGACGCCTTTGGACTGTATTTGCCATCCGCACGGGATTCTGGTCTCGATTGGACCTCATTCTGGCGATCGCTGGAGCGAATGAATTTCGTCTCGAAGCCGGGAATAAGAGACATTGGGGAATGTTTGTGTTACACTCATTTGGAGCACAGTGAGTTAAATATTACAAAACTTATGGTACCATCATAGGACATATTGATTGTACTTTTTAATACTATTATTGTTGTACTGTTATTCTTGTGTGATCTTAATACAATATTTGTTTGTGAGTAACAATTGGGGTGGCTTCTCCCTTGATCTTTGACATACAGAATAACACATTTTTCTGCCGTGACTCCCTCTCGGGGCTCGGAGGTACACCGTGACCGGCGTTTGGGGAGGAGCACGTAACAGTATATATATATATATACTGTTACGTGCTCCGTAATATATATAACAGTTAACCCCCTTTCAATAAACATAAATGCAATATATATATATAGATATATATATATACATATATACATATATATATATATATACATATATAATATATATATATACATATATAATATATATATATATATATATATATATATATATATATATATATATATATAGATAGATATATATATATATATATATATATATATATATATATATATATATATATATATATATATATATATATATATATATATATTGTTACGGACGCGGTTAAAGATGTTATATTTGCCGAGCGGAGGCTCCGCGACCGAACAGTGCTTCCCTGACTAAAACCCGATTTACCACAAACTTTGGCCGGATCGCGCCGCAGCTGCCCAATATGGAAAACTCTAAAGCGACCGAATGCAAAGAGGAAGAAGACGTACAGAAGAGTAACGGGGTTTATTATTATTTACACACAAGCAAAAAGGAGCAGTCACGTTTATTTACAGGGACATGAGACGCAGGTGACACAGTGAAAATTATTTGCTTATACAGACTTAGTTACTACCCAGGACAGAACAAACAAAGACACTGACTCACGCGGGGAATTGCAGAGTGGATTGCTGGAAGGAGGTGTGTGGCTGGAGGGGGAGGACGGCACGGAGCTGGCTGGAGCTTGATCCCGCACGGGACGTCGGGCTGGACCTCGACGGCCGCTGATGCCACCGGGCCTGTCGTGTGCGCGGGATCACGGGTCGGAGCTGCTTGGTGGAGCCGACGCGCTGGTGGGGGGGTCTGGCGTGACGGGTTCTCTCCTCTCTACGCGCTCTTGCTCTGACGACCCGGCTCTTTTTCCTCCCTCCTTGTCTCAACTCAAAGCGCATCTGCTTGTCTCCTCCCTTGGACTCCTCTCCTTTCTCTGTAAAAGCTCATCTCTTGGACTCAACTGCTTCGGGAACGCCCCGCCAGCGGGTTATATAGGCCCCGCCCCTCAACCTTTGCGAACCTCCCCCAAACGTTCTCTCTCCGCCCTCTCAAGCCAAACCCCTTGTTCATGGTTGGTCGAGTGGGGCTGGCTCACTCCTTCCCTCTCTGACGAGGTGGAGACACACCTTTCTTCCCCAACCCTGCCTCGTGGCCAATGGTGGTTGAAGAGAAAACCGCCCAAAATGCAGTTGGCCATCGAAACGAAATGAAAGGGGACCTATTCTTATTTCACTTGGTACAATGGAGTATTTAAGTTAATGGGAGACACAGCCTTACCCTAAGACACATAATAAGATATAAGCTATCGAACAGGGGTATTCTATGATTGGCTGACGTGGATGCTTTATGGACTAATTACCGAGACGCCCTTTTTACCTTTACACAACTCCGGAGGCAGGAGGCACAGAATAAACAATAATAATAATAATAAAACACACAATAAAAAAAATACAGTCCTCATATCCGCAACAATATATATATATACAGTAATGTGAAAAAGTAAGTACACCCCATGTAAAGTTTTGACTTTTTCAACATACAGCTATTTGATCTTCATTTCAACGATATTGAGAGATAAAGGTGATATAATATAACAAATATCATGAAACATTTACATTTTGTAGTCCATTGTATAATTTAAATAAACATAAATGCAAATTTCGCATGTGGAAAAAGTAAGTACACCCTTGGCTCTAATAGGTGGTATTGCCCCCTTTGGCAGAAACAACCTCAAGTAGGCGTTTCTTATAACTGTCTACCAGTCTCTGACATCGACTGGGAGAAATTTTTGCCCACTCCTCCATGCAGAATTATTTCAGCTGTGCGATATTTGAAGGGTTCCTTGCATGCACAGCTCGTTTCAAATCCCCCCACAACATCTCGATGGGATTTAGATCTGGGCTTTGACTTGGCCATTCCAGAACCCTCCATTTGTTTCTTTTCAGCCATTTCTTGGTGGGTTCGGGTTTATGGTCATTGTCATGTTGCAAGGTCCACCTTCGATTGAGCTTCAACTTTCCGACAGATGGTCTCACATTATCCTCAAGCACCCTCTGGTACAATGAAGAATTCATAGTGGATTCTATGATGGTGTGCTGCCCAGGCCCTGATGCAGCAAAGCTGCCCCAAACCATAATATTTCCACCACCATGCTTTACAGTTGGTATGAGGTTCTTGTGGTCAAATGCTGTCTTTGGTTTTCGCCAAACATGTCTTCTGGTACTGCGGCCAATTAGCTCTACTTTTGACTCATCTGTCCAGAGCACATTGTTCCAGAAGTGCTGGTCTTTGCCGAGGTGTTCATTGGCAAACTTTAGTCTTGCCCTGATGTTCTTTCTGGACAACAAAGGTTTCCTCCTGGCACACCTTCCATGTAGATCGAATTTGTGCAGCCTCTTTCTAATGGTAGACTTGTGCACTTTGACATCAACAGTGGCAAGAGCTACCTGTAGGTCCCGTGATGACATTCTGGGGTTCTTAGAGACTTCTTTCAGCATTTGCGGTCTGCTCTCGGGCTAAACTTGGTGGGGCGGCCTGCCTGAACAAGTTGGCAGTTGTTTGGAATCTTCTCCACTTGTAGATGATCTTCCGGACAGTCGAGTGATTGATTTCAAATTGTTTGGAGATCTTTTTAAATCCCTTCCCAGACTCGTAGGCATCTATAACCTTCTTTCTGAAGGCCGCAGAGAGCTCTTTTGATCTAGGCATGGTGACGCCGCACACTTCAACAACAAAGAGCAAACCAAACTAAATGTCTGAGGTTTAAATAAGACTGGATCCTCCAAGATCCTCTCTCACGATGTTCTCATCATTTGCATCTGATCTGGTGCACCTGATTCTAATTTTAGGTATTTTAAGTAGTGATAAATGGAGGGGTGTACTGACTTTTTCATGTGACTGTATATATACATATATGATATATAGATATACATAATATATATATATATTTAAATGCATGTATATAATATGCATGTATATAATATATATACAGTATAATATATATATATATATATATATATATATATAATATATATATATATGTATATGTATATAATATATATATATATATATGTATATAATATATATACAGTCACGGCCAAAAATATTGGCACCCCTGCACTTTTTTCAAATAACTCACAATTTTCTCTAAACATAAGTTGAACTTGACAAAAGTATTTGGTCTCCACAATTCTTTATTTCACTGTTAATATTACATAACCTTTGTTTTTGATTCAGAACTTAATATATCCTTTTAAATCATAAAATAAAAATAAATGGTATTGACACCTGAGACTTAATATTTGGTCGCACAGCCTTTGGACAAAATAACTGCAGTCAAGCGCTTCCTATAGCCATGAATGAGCTTTCTACACCTCTCTACTGGTGGTTTGGCCCACTCTTCTTGTGCAAACTGCTCCAGTTCTCCCAGATTTGAAGGGTGCCTTCTCCCAACTGCTGTTTTCAGGTCTCCCCCCCCACAGGTGTTCAATGGGAGTGAGATCCGGACTCATTGCTGGCCACTTCTGAACAGTCCAGCGTTTTGTCTTGAACCATTCCTGGGTGCTTTTGAAGAGTGTTTGGGGTCATTGTCCTGCTGAAAGACCCATGACCTTCGATGGAGACCCAGCTTTCTGACACTGGGTTGAACATTGTGCTCCAAAATGCCTTGAGAATCTCCTGATTTAATGATGCCATGCACACATTCAAAGCACTCAGTGCCAGAGGCAGCACAGCAACCCCAACACATCACTGAACCTCCTCCATGTTTGACTGTAGGGAAGGTGTTCTTTTCCTTAAAGGCTTCATTTTGTTTTCTGTAAACATGATGTGCTTTCCCAAAAAGCTCTAATTTGGTTTCAGCTGTCCATAGAACATTCTCCCAGAGGGATTTTGGCTTGTTCAGGTGTTTTTTGGAAAACTCCAGTCAGGCTTTCTCAGCAGTGGGATCCTCCTGGGTCTCCTACCATATAACCCCCTTTCATTGAGTTGGCGACGGATGGTGCGAGTTGAAACTCTCATACCTTGTGTCTTTAGGTCAGCTTGAATCTGTTTGGCAGTTGATAAAGATGCTTACTCCACCATTCAAACAATCCTTCACTGCAAACTTCGATCAAGTTTTCTCTTGCAGCAATGTCCAGGGAAGTTGGCTACAGTGCCATGGGCCTTAAACTTCCTGATAACATTGCGTACGGTAGACACAGGAACATCAACGTCTTTGGAGATGGACTTGTACCCTTGAGATTGTCCATGCTTGGCTACAATCTTGTGTCTGACCTCCTCAGACAATTCTCTGCTTTTCTTTCTTTTCTCCATGCTCATTGTGGTAGACAGTGACACAAAACAGTAGAATGACTCCTTTTCTCCATTCAAACTGGTTGAATGAGTGATTTTTATATTGGAGGCACCTGAAACTCACCACAACCTGAAACTCACCAAAGGAGAATCCCCTGCTTGAAATATAATTATTTCTAACAACTTCTAAAAGGTGCCAATAATATTGTCCGGGCCATTTTTGGATTTCTTTGTGGAATAAGCTAAGATTTAGTCGTTTTTTCAGCTTTTTTTTGATTTGTTCCTCTGTAAACCAAAGAAATACAAATGTGGATACCAAAATATTTTATAATTTCAACAATTTTGTGGAAGAAATGGTGCATTATTTGAAAAAAGTGCAAGGGTGCCAATATTTTCGGCCACGACTGTATGTATATATATATATATATATATATATATATATATATATATATATATATATATATATATATATATATATATTGTTACAGATCCGGGGGACGGCACTCCCATTAGCAAGCGGGGGTTAATCCCCTTGTCCTGTTAAGCTGGCCGTCCGACCGGTCCTGGTACCTGTAACGCTCCTCTGCGGGGTGGGATTGATCAGGGTTATTGGTCAAGGTGTTGTCCCGAATACCTTCACCAATCCCTCCGCAGAACAGGGAGACAAGCACGCTCGAACCACGGACAAGATGGTATTTGCCGAGCGGTTTAGCAATCCGCTCGTGCTCCCTCACTCCTCTCTTCATGTGCTGCCTCTCCTCACTCATCTGCCTAAGCAGTCCCTCGCAGTCCCTTTTATTGGCCTTGGCCGTATCAAGCCGCCGACCCCGCTGACACGCCTACCGGTGGGCTCACCTCGGCGATGGTTGGTTGGTAAGGGCTCTCTGACTCCACCTTTGATGACGAGGTGGTGCCACGCCCGTGATCCGGCGGCTCCTCCCCCCTTCTTCTCCGATCTTGGCCTCGTGTGCAATGGAGTTTTGGGGCGTGGTGCCAACGAAAACAGCCCAATGCAACGGTGACGAACGCCGTCTTACTGGCACATTGAAGAGACGATTGGGGCACTGAAAGGGACCTATCATATTTGATTGATGCAACGTAGAGTCAACTTTTGGAAACACAGCCTTACCTGGAACACATAATAATGAAATAACTATAGAGAGGTCCTAAAGTGTCCTTCGTGTTGTACATGGACTAACTAAGGTGCAATCTTTAATTAACAGCCAATTAAGGGGACATGTACAAAGGGGTCATTTATAAGGGAATTTACTACTAAATTTACATGTGAAGGTTCTAAAAACCGTAACAATATATATATATATATATATATATATATATATATATATATATATATATATATATATATATATATATATATATATATATATATATATATATATATATATATACATACAGACTTGGCATTTAATATGGAATATTTTTTTTTCTTGACTTGGGTTTACTTTCTTAACACAGTATATCAATCTGGTGAGTTTCTTTTACACTTTGGTGATTTATTTGTTAAAAGAACCATGTCACTGATTGTCTGTCACAGCAAGAAGTCAACAACAGGATTATATCACAGGTGGCGTGGCAAAATGTACGGACAGGTGCATTTGATGATTGGCTTCACAGTCGGGTATACAAGGGTTGTTGCGTTCTGTATTAGTGGAAAACAACTGCTGCACATCTCCAAAAGTTATTGCCGCTTCCTCTGGAGATGGTCCGTCAACTCGACAATGCTGTTTGTCATGGAGTGGTGGCTTTACGAAATTACGGCATGAAACAGCGTGCTATTGCTCGGCAGTATGGCATCACTCAAGGTCAGGTGTCAAAGATCCTGAAACGAAATGCTCAGAGGGGTATCCCGACTCCAATACTGAGGCCAGGACGTCCCCGCAGAACCACAAGGAGAGATGATCGCCAGCTGCACCGGTTAGTCTGCAATGGCCGTACCAAGTCAGCTAATCGGCTTAGGGCTGAGTGGCAGCAACTGACAAATGTGCCTGTATCCAGAAGGCTAGTCAACCAACGACTGGTTCAAGCAGGCTATCGTGCCAGGCGTCCCCCGAGAAAGCCACACCTGACCAGACAACACCACCAGCGCCGATTGCAGTGGGCCAGAGAGCACCGTCAATGGCAGCCAGGACACTGGAATCACGTGATCTTCAGTGACGAGTCTAGATTTCTGGTCTATCGTCAAGATGGCCACGTCCGAGTGCGCAGACAAGTGCATGAAGCCTACAACAAAGATTGTATAGTGCCAAGAGTCCAAGCTGGAGGTGGTGGGTGACTGTTTGGGCTGCTTTTCATGCAGGGGGCAAAACTGACCTGGTTGTTCTGAATGGAAACCTGAACCAGTTCAAGTACAGGGCCATTCTGGAAGAAACATTGCTTCCATTTGCTCGTGCAGCCTTTCGAGGAAACTTTGTCTTCCAAGATGACAATGCACGGCCTCATCGTGCTCGCATGATCCAACACTTTCTTGCTGACTGTGGTGTAGAGCATATGGAGTGGCCTGCCATGTCCCCGGATATGAATCCGATAGAGAACTTGTGGGCAGAATTAACGCATCAAATCGACCACTTGGACCAGCAGCCGACCTCTGTGCGTGAATTGCAGCAGGCTATTGTCACTGCATGGCAAGCGATTCCTGTCCAAACCATGGCAAATCTCCGGAACAGCATGCCTCAACGTGTACGT
This sequence comes from Myxine glutinosa, assembly GCF_964187855.1. Lineage (NCBI taxonomy): Eukaryota > Metazoa > Chordata > Myxini > Myxiniformes > Myxinidae > Myxine > Myxine glutinosa. The sequence goes on from NC_136269.1 coordinate 25,759,944, forward strand.
GCTCTCCTGAATGCTCGTGGGGGTTACACGAAGTACTGAACTGTAATTTTACTGTCCGTAATCCCAGTCGTAATTTAACTTTTGTTTTTGTTAAAAAAAAATTGGGCTAATGTGCAAAATAAAGAGATACTTCTGGAAAACGTACAGAAGTTTAACACAGTACTGTCCATGAATTGAGTTCGATATCAGTTTACATCACTTTCAAGAATCAATTTATTTGTTTCGAAATGTCAAATGTGGTTTTTGTTTCTTTTAAAGGTCACGTTAACAAAATCTAGAATAATTTCAACATAATTCTAATGAACTTTTGGTTCTAAGTCATCTTGAAAAGTAAGTTCACCCCCACAAAAAAAATATTCCATATTAAATGCCAAGTCTGTATATATATATATATATATATATATATATATATATATATATATATATATATATATATTGTGGATTTGAGAATTGTGTTGTGGTTTTTTTATTATTATCGTTGTAATGAAGCTTGTATAAATATCACCCTCCGTGTTGTGTGTAAAGGTCAAAGGGCATCCCTTAGTTAGTCCATATACAATCACGTAGCAAATCATAGATTTCCCTTTTTCAGTAGTTATCTCCTTATTATGTGTATTAGTTTAAGGCTCTGTCTTCCATTAATTGACACTGCATTGCACCGAATGGAAATAAGGTAGATTCCCCTTCATTCCCAAAGCCCCCATTCCCAAAGCCTCCATTTCGAACGGCATTCCCCTTTTTGTCAGCCATGGCCAACTGCATTGGGCGGTTTTCTGCGTGCGGTTTTCTGCATTCGCCGCTGCTGCTTTGGGACCGTGTTTTTCGCCGCAAGACTCCATTGAGCACGCAGTCAGATCGGAGAAGTAGGGGGAGGAGCCGTATGAAGGGCGTTGGCCGCCCATCGTCATCAAAGGTGGAGCGAAAGAGCCCCTGCCAGCCAACCGGCACTGCAGTGAGCGACCCGGTAGGCGTGCACTGGGAGCCCACGGATTGATCTCGAGGTGCGATATAAAAGCGCGGGCGCAAGCCTTTTGAGAGGGACGGCAGATGCGTGAGAGAGTTGGCAGTGCACCGAAGCCCAGTCGAGTCCAGTCCAGTTGAGGAGGAGCGGAGAGTCCAGTGGAGCGGCTGACCAAGGAAGCCCCCACAGCAGATGAGTGAGGAGTCCACCGCCGCTGAATCCACCGCAGCTGGGTGGGGTTGAGTTTCTAATGGCAGTTCGACCCGCGGCCGCGAAGCAACGTCGCCGGACGAACGAGAGTGTGGAGAGTCGGCGGCTGCCCCCTCCCGGCCCGATCGTCCTCTGGTCCGAGCTGAACTTCCCTCCTTTCCAGCCACTCGTGCCTGCCTTCATTGCCCATTCGTGTGAGTCTGTCTTTGTTTGTTCTGTCCTGGGTTTGTAAGTAAGACTGCCATAGGTAAGCTAGCGTTGCACTGTGTCCTTCTGGTCCGTCCCTCTTTCTGTAATTATTTTCTTATTCTTCCTTCTTCCTTGGTTTCTTTGATTGTGTAAATAGTAATTAGCAAATAAATCATATTTGTATTTCCTACCTTTGTTCTGCTTCTTCTTCACATTCGGTCGTTTTTGTCTTTTCCCCCATTGAAAACCTGTGGCGCGATTTTGGCCAACGTTCAAGGATCGGGTTAGTTTCTGTTAATAAGTTCGTGCCGCGGTTGCTAAAACCGCTCGGCAATTAACATCTGTCCGCGGTACGAATGGGGCTGCGCACCTGCCTTTCCGGAGGTAGCTGTGCAGCGTCAGGGACCCCGTCGGTCAGTCAAAGACGAGGGGATTAATCCCCCCTCAGTAAGGGGAACAGAGGCCGACGTTGGGTTCCGCAATATATATATACATATATATATATATATATGTATATATATATATAATGGTATCTGTAATCTGGTTCTCCAACCTAATGAGCGGACAACATGACGTCATCGCCATGCACGTCCGCCTTGCCTGCAAAGTTCCAGAGGAACCATCTAGCAGTGCGTCATTACGGATTATAAATACAGATACTGTCACAAGTGCATGCAAAACTCACAATATATATGCAAAACAATATATATATGTATATATATATATATATATATATATATATATATATATATATATATATATATATATATATATGTATATATATATATATATAAATATATATATATATAAATATATATATGTATATATATATATATGTATATATATATATATATAAATATATATATATATAAATATATATATGTATATATATATATATGTATATATATATATATATAAATATATATATATATAAATATATATATGTATATATATATATATAAATATATATATATATAAATATATATATATATATATATATATATATATATATATATATGAACTCGAGGAGGACTAAGAAGAAAACTTTTTGGTCGAACGCTTATCTGAAAATTAAAGATCGACCGTCTTGAAGGTACGTCCACTATTTATTTAATTTCTTCCGATTATTTATTTAATGCAAATGAGGCACCCTGCTCGTTGAGTTATGCTATTTCTCACAGAACAGATATACATATATATATATATATATATATATATATATATATATATATATATATATATATATATATATATATATATATATATACATACACATCACTAGCCAACGCATGATTATACACATATTATAGATATTTTATAGACACACACCTAAAGCAAATGACTATTGATCAACTAAATCGAAGTCTTTCTGTTTTAAAAACAATAATCAAGAGGCAAAGCAATTCCAAACCATCTGGCACAATTGATAATTATACGGCTTGGCTCTATCACAGCATCATATAAAAATAACATCCACAAGTCATCACAAAGATATGCATTACCTCAGTAAAACAATCACGATTCACGTGGGAAAGCAATACAGGATGACCTGGGAACCAGCTTAGCTGGCGGGCTTGTTCAGAACATGACGTCATGTGCAAGGAAACACATGATGATACACACTCAGGAGGATGGGGGGGGGGAGAAGTATTGAAAATTATTACTTTCCCAAAATGTTAAACTATACACCACATTAGATATCGCTTTTCCATGAGGTAGCTTAGCTCGAGGGCCAAAGTTAGGGTAGAGGTGACTGTTGTCAAAAATAAATCATTACATAAGTAAATAAACAATCATCCAATGATCTCACCACTTATTTACATATGAAATGTACAGACAATGGCTATTTGGAACGTGTGCGTGTGTGTGTGTGTGTGTGTGTGTGTGTGTGTGTGTGTGTGTGTGTGTGTGTGTGTGTGTGTGTGTGTGTGTGTGTGTGTGTGTGTGTGTGTGTGTGTGTGTGTGTGTGTGTGTGTGTGTGTGTGTGTGTGTGTGTGTGTGTGTGTGTGTGTGTGTAATGAAAATGGTGGCTTGTCCAATTCATTTAATGACATCGACGATTTGTATTTGTTACAGATTCTGAGGCTCGCAGTAGAGCTGCCATACATCTCACACATGGACAAACAGACGAATCTACAAAACACAACACAGGACTGTTGGATGATACATAGACAGCCACTGAGCTTGGGGGAAGTGGCATCACTTCCTGGGTCACTCTGGGTGCCAGCGACGTCACAACAATGGCGCCACCTTCTCACCGCACTCGGCAGGGAATTTCCTAAGGAGGAATTCCCTCCTCACCAGGGATGCCAACTTGTTTGTCTGTGCTCTTATCCTTTTAAATAGATGATGCCAAGCAAGGAAGCAGCACGAACCATTTTTATGAAGACTTTGGCATTACTTGGGCCGGGATGTGAACCGCCGACCGCCCAGGCTCGGAGCAGACGATCTCTCCATTACACCACCGAGTCCAGTATTCATTTTGGGATGAACGCTTTCGATGGCCAGCATCCGGTATTCCATCTTTTCAACGGATACTAATATCTTTTAGATTTTGCTCCACCACCTGCAGTAACTATTACCCTGCAGGTGAGCTGTAAATTTAAATATGTATTTGTATGTCCGCTCCCTATGGTTGGTTTAAACTTGCCATTTCTTGAGCCTGATCCACCGATTGGTGCATTGGTTTGAATGGGAGCCACTGGTTGAGAGTGGTAAGTTGGGGATTTAAAGGACATGCCATAGGAGTGGCTCATGCCAACTCTGGTACACGACGATGGGTAAATTCTGGTGTGAGACGACAACAAATTAGACTGTTTGGGATTTTAGACAGAACACCTTTTCAAATCAACACACTTTGGACTTTGCATACCATCAATTCCCTCCAGGCTCCCTCCGTCCAACGCATCATCATCAGGGCTCCCTCAGGGCTCCCTCCTCCATCCATCTCGGCATCTTTGGCTGCTGACGGTCACCTGTCCCTCAACTTGGTCTTTCCAGCTCCCTTTCCAAACGTCCTCCCTTCCGGCCCAATTCCGCTCATTTTCTTTTATTTTCAATCCTTCCACCACCCTCCCTTCCGCTGCCCCCATTTGATTTTACTCCTTCCCCTTGTTCTCTGGCTTCCCCTGTTGACCCATAACAGTATAATTTGTGATTGTCATTGGTTGCTTGTTATTTTGTGAAATTTAGTTTCTGTTATTGTATCTACGATAAATATTCATGCAACAATGAAAATAGCGTTGCTTGTTAATAGTTCCTTTGGTGCAATTGGACTCTGAATTTAAGACTTGGGAGCAAAAGAGAAATGGTACCAGATGCGGTGGCATTGTCATTAGAATGTCCACTCTGTGTCATGGAGGTCAGCAGTTCAATTCTGTCCCTGGCAGAGTCATATCAAAGACTAAAAATGGTATGTGCTGCTTCATTGCTTGAGGCTCAGCACTTAGAGGATAGAGTACAAACAAGCCCCGTGGGTTGGAATTCTTTGAAGAAGGAGATTTCTCTCTAAAAGTGCCACACTGACCTCGGAGAGAAAGGCGTTGCCGCGAGATGGCCTGCTGTCACATAGAGTGTTCCTATGTCAGATGTTGTCCCACATTGGCATGCCATGCCTTGGTTGAACCCCGACTCCACATGAACTGTGTGAAGCTCGACCGTGTGGGATTTTCAATGACATAATCGCACAGACATCGAAGTGTCGAGTTTTGATTGATCCCAACTTCGGGTGTGCCATAAGGAGGGGGAGGGGGGGGGGGGGGAGAGGGTGACAGAGCTCTAAAAAAAACCTCGGCAATTGAGCGAAAGCAGTCAGAGAATGATTGGAGAGCAGAGGAGTGGAGAGGAGAGGACAGGAGTGGAGAGTGGAGAGGACAGGAGTGGAGAGTGGAGAGGAGAGCAGAGGAGTGGAGAGCAGAGGAGTGGAGAGGAGAGGAGTGGGGAGGAGACGACAGGAGTGGAGAGGAGAGCAGAGGAGTGGGGAGGAGAGGACAGGAGAGGAGAGGACAGGAGTGGAGAGTGGAGAGGCGTGGAGAGTGGAGTTCATTCCACAGAGAAAACTCCATTATGTGTATCGAGCAGTCTGGAGAGATAGCTTGACATGTCTACACTATACAGGGCAGTTCATGATAGCTTGACATGTCTACAGGGCAGTTCATGATAGCTTGACATGTCTACAGGGCAGTTCATGATAGCTTGACATGTCTACAGGGCAGTTCATGATAGCTTGACATGTCTACAGGGCAGTTAATGATAGCTTGACATGTCTACAGTGCAGCTCATGTCTACAGTTCATGATAGCTTGACATGTCTACAGTTCATGATAGCTTGACATGTCTACAGTTCATGGTAGCTTGACATGTCTACAGTTCATGATAGCTTGACATGTCCACAGTTCATGATAGCTTGACATGTCTACAGTTCATGGTAGCTTGACATGTCTGCAGTTCATGGCAGCTTGACATGTCTACAGTTCATGGTAGCTTGACATGTCTACAGTTCATGATAGCTTGACATGTCCACAGTTCATGATAGCTTGACATGTCTACAGTTCATGGTAGCTTGACATGTCTGCAGTTCATGGCAGCTTGACATGTCTACAGTTCATGGTAGCTCGACATGTCTACAGTTCATGATAGCGTGACACGTCTACAGTTCATGGTAGCTTGACATGTCTACAGTGCAGCTCATGTCTAAGTTCATGATAGATTGACATGTCTACAGTTCATGATAGCTTGACATGTATACAGTTCATGATAGCTTGACATGTCTACAGGGCAGTTCATGATAGCTTGACATGTCTACAGTGCAGCTCATGTCTACAGTTCATGATAACTTGACATGTCTACAGTTCATGATAGCTTGACATGTCTACAGTTCATGATAGCTCGACATGTCTACAGTTCATGATAGCTTGACATGTCTACAGTTCATGGTAGCTTGACATGTCTACAGTTCATGGTAGCTTGACATGTCTACAGTTCATGATAACTTGACATGTCTACAGTTCATGATAGCTCGACATGTCTACAGTTCATGATAGCTTGACATGTCTACAGTTCATGGTAGCTTGACATGTCTACAGTTCATGGTAGCTTGACATGTCTACAGTTCATGGTAGCTTGACATGTCTACAGTTCATGATAGCGTGAGATGTCTACAGTTCATGATAGCTTGACATGTCTACAGTTCATGATAGCATGACATGTCTACAGTTCATGATAGCTTGACATGTCTACAGTTCATGGTAGCTTGACATGTCTACCGTTCATGATAGCGTGACATGTCTACAGTTCATGATAGCGTGACATGTCTACAGTTCATGATAGCTGGACATGTCTACAGTTCATGATAGCGTGACATGTCTACAGTTCATGGTAGCTTGACATGTCTACAGTTCATGATAGCTTGACATGTCTACAGTTCATGATAGCTTGACATGTCTACAGTTCATGATAGCTTGACATGTCTACAGTTCATGATAGCTTCACAAGTCTACAGAACAGTTCATGTCTACAGTTCATGATAGCTTGACATGTCTACAGATCAGTTCATGTCTACAGTTCATGATAGCTTGACATGTCTGCAGAGCAGTTCATGTCTACAGTTAATGGTAGCTTGACGTTTCTACAGAGCAGATCATGTCTACAGTTCATGATATCTTCACAAGTCTACAGAGCAGTTCATGTCTACAGTTCATGATAGCTTCACATGTCTACAGTTCATGATAGCTTCACATGTCTACAGAGCAGTTAATGTCTACAGTTCATGATAGCTTCACATGTCTACAGAGCAGTTCATGTCTCCATTTCATGATAGCTTCACATGTCTACAGAGCAGTTCATGTCTACAGTTCATGATAGCTTCACATGTCTACAGACCAGTTCATGTCTACAGTTCATGATAGCTTCACATGTCTACAGACCAGTTAATGTCTACAGTTCATGATAGCTTCACATGTCTACAGAGCAGTTCATGTCTACAGTTCATGATAGCTTGACATGTCTACAGAGCAGTTCATGTCTACAGTTCATGATAGCTTGACATGTCTACAGAGCAGTTCATGGCCACAGTTCATGATAGCTTGACATGTCTACAGAGCAGTTCATGATAGCTTCACATGTCTACAGAGCAGTTCATGGCCACAGTTCATGATAGCTTCACATGTCTACAGAGCAGTTAATGTCTACAGTTCATGATAGCTTGACATGTCTACAGAGCAGTTCATGTCTACAGTTCATGATAGCTTGACATGTCTACAGGGCAGTTCATGGCCACAGTTCATGATAGCTTGACATGTCTACAGTTCATGATAGCTTGACATGTCTACAGGTCATGACAGCTTGACATGTCTACAGGTCATGACAGCTTGACATGTCTACAGTTCATGGTAGCTTGACATGTCTACAGAGAAGTTCATGTCCACAGTTCATGATAGCTTGACATGTCTACAGTTCATGATAGCTTGACATGTCTACAGTTCATGATAGCGTGACATGTCTACAGTTCATGATAGCTTGACATGTCTACAGCTCATGATAGCTTGACATGTCGACAGTTCATGACAGCTTGACATGTCTACAGTTCATGATAGCTTGACATGTCTACAGTTCATGATAATAATAATAATAATAAATTTATTTTGTATAGCGCTTTTCATGAAGCCCAAAGGCGCTTTGACAGAGTGCAAAACATAATGCATAACAAAACATGAAAACAACAATTGCAAAAAGACAAGAATCAAAAAGGAAATATTTAAAGCAAAAGGAGGGAGAAGGAGAAGTGATAGTCAGGGGTTAAATGCTGTGGGTTGAATGTTGAATGCAGTGCTGAACAGGTGGGTCTTGAGTGAAGTTTTGAATGTGGTGAGTGAGGAGGAGTCTCTGATGGTGTGAGGTAGTGAGTTCCAGAGGGTGGGAGCAGCGATGGAGAAGGCCCTGTCCCCCCAGGATCTGAATTTGGTCCGGATGGGGGGGGGGGGGGGGTCAGGAGGTTGGTATCAGCAGAGCGGAGGTTGCGGGTGGGAGTGTGTCTGGAGAGGAGGTCAGCCAGGTAGGATGGGGCCAGGTTATGGAGGGCTTTGTAGGTCAAGAGGAGGGTTTTGTACTGGATTCTCTGGGAGATGGGGAGCCAGTGAAGCTTGTAAAGGACGGGGGTGATGTGGTCACGGGTCCGGGAATGGGTGAGTAGACGGGCAGCGGAGTTCTGAATGTATTGGAGTTTATTGGTGATTGTTGAGGGTGAACCATAGAGGAGGCTATTGCAGTAGTCCAGACGGGAGGTGATGAAGGCGTGGATGAGGGTTTCTGCAGCCGTGGAGGAGAGGGATGAGCGGAGACGGGCAATGTTTTTCAGGTGAAAGAAGGCTGTCTTTGTGATCTGTTTAGTGTATTTGTCGAAGGAGAGGGTTTGGTCAAAGATGACGCCAAGATTCCGGATGAGAGGGGAGGTGGATACTGGGATACCGTCGATGTTGAGGGCAAAGTTATGGGTGGATTTTGTGAGCGTTTTTGGGCCAATGATGATTATTTCAGATTTATCACAGTTAAGTTTGAGGAAGATGCGTGACATGTCTCCAGTTCATGATAGCTTGACATGTCGACAGTTCATGACAGCTTGACATGTCTACAGTTCATGATAGCTTGACATGTCTACAGTTCATGATAGCGTGACATGTCTACAGTTCATGATAGCGTGACATGTCTACAGTTCATGATAGCTTGACATGTCTACAGTGCATGACAGCTTGACATGTCGACAGTTCATGATAGCTTGACATGTCTACAGTTCATGATAGCTTGACATGTCTACAGTTCATGATAGCTTGACATGTCTACAGTTCATGATAGCTTGACATGTCTACAGTTCATGATAGCTTGACATGTCTACAGTTCATGATAGCTTGACATGTCTACAGTTCATGATAGCTTGACATGTCTACAGTTCATGATAGCTTGACATGTCTACAGTTCATGATAGCTTGACATGTCTACAGTTCATGATAGCTTGACATGTCTACAGTTCATGATAGCTTGACATGTCTACAGTTCATGATAGCTTGACATGTCTACAGAACAGAGAGAGAGAGAGAGAGATTGATGAGGAGAAGCAGTGAACCATCCTTGGCTACCAAGGGCGTGCTCAAAGAGGAAGCATATCCACATCCAGATAAGGGCTCGGTGGGACATTGAGACAAACATCACCATAGACAAAGCTGTATCCTCCGTGGGGGAGTGAGGGGGGGGGGGGTTATTTTCTTTGCTTTGTGTCTTTCCTTTTACTTCTGTTTTTAAGAGAAAAGAGGAAATACAAAGCAAACAAACAAGCAAACATTACAACTTAGTTAAGAGACAACTATCAGGGCCGCCTCCTCATGGTGGTTGTACCCCCCAATGAAAATCGGGGGCAAAATCTTCCCCATTTTTTTGCTGCTGCCAGGATTTGTCAGGGCAGCACGGTCAGGGTCAGAGTGTTGATCCAATACACATGCATCTTGGCCCTATGGCCAAGGCTAATGGTCATATTTAGAACATATACATCATAAACACCTCATTACTCCTGGCTCTGGGGGGTTGCTTGTGTACATCTCTCTTCTACGGCAAAACTTTTGATTTTCCTGTTCTATATGTTGAGACCCTTGGAAAAAATCTGGGTAACACTCCCAGATCAAGTACGTTTTTTCTGCACACCCCAATATACGTGATTATGACTTGAGGCCAATTAGCCGAAATAGCAAAATTCAGTTTTCATGGAATAATTCAAGAGTAGGCAGCTTTAGATTCAAATGTAACATTTATTTATCATGTTTAGACATAACTAACACATTTTTAGCATGGTTCAATACTATAAGCTGTCTTTTTTAGAAAAAAAACCCGTCATTTAGCTTTTTTTTCTCCAAAAATCACTTTCAGTTTGAAAGGCGCTCAAAATCCGATCACCTCTCATACACCCAATTATGTAGCTAAAGCAACCAAAATTTGTCAGAAGCTTCCTTATGAAGCCCTTTAATAGGGATAAACATGGGTTTCTTTGTGGCTTATCAGTCTTTCACATTTTATATTTTCAGCATATGGTCCGACCTTGCCGATTTTTACAGCCGTACAAACGTAACTAATATCCATTTTTTGTTTTTCAGGCGTGGCCGCTGACGATGCAGTCTGTTACTCTCTCAGGACCGCCCGAAGACAGTTCGTTTGATGCGACTAACTGCATCATCTGCCAGAAAAGCGCGGGGGATAAAACTGTGAGCACAACTAATGGTTGCAAAAGGATACGAGAAGCAAGTTACATCCACAATGATCAAGTTTCCAAACGGCTTAAGCTGGTTAAATGAGATGGGTTTGTTTATCATGTGACCAATGACTGTTACAAAAAATACACCATGACTTCAGTTCTCAATAGGAAAAGGAAGAGTCTCGCTGTATGCCAAGACCTGTCCCGTTCTGAGCAGGAAGAAGATAGAAGTACTCGTTCTAAGGCCGTCCGACATCCACCGAATACAGAGACGTCCACAACAGCCTTACGTCAAGTGAAGTGTATTATCTGTGACAGTAAATCACACAAACAACAGTACACGAAATATCGCATTAGTGAATCAGGCCGTGCTTCAGCCTTTCTGGCTGCGACAAACTTCTTTCAAGATGATGTGTTCACCCGAACGTGCGACCTTCAAGATGCGCATTCTGTGTTTGGAGCAGATCTGTACTACCACAGGGACTGCATGACTAAATACTTGTATAAGTATGACTCTCGTGATAAAGCTTCCATACCAAAAGTGTCTGAGAAACAGCTTGCTTGGAATCAAGTTGTTAAAGAGTTAGAGCAAGGCCTAAAAGAAGGGAGGGGTTATGAACTTAGTGCTATCAGAGACTCTTTGAACAATATTGATGACAAATGTAACTTTCGTAATAGAGATGTAAAAGTTTTCTTGTTGAACACTTTTGGTAATGAGATTGATTTTACATATCCCAGTTCGTTCAAAAAATCAATGATGGTATTCAGTGTTCCAAAGAAAGTGTTAGCTGAGCGCATTCGTTCCCTTGATCCTGTTCAGGTATGCGCTGGTGTGATTAGGAAGGCTCTAGATGAGTATGATTTTGGCCTTGACGATAGCTTTTGTGATGCGCATGATCTAAAGCATTCCTTGAGCGAGATGAATATCCCTGAACCTGTACTACGTTTTTTTCAGTCATTTGTACAATTTCAATCCTGACACATATGCAAAAGCAGCCGAAGCTGTCATGACAGAAAGTGATGAACCAGTTGATGAGGATGAAGAAGATGATGATGACTACGATACCGGTAGCAAGTCATCAGGTAACAGCCTCTCCACACAGCGTTGCAGAAAGATACAATCTGTCTTCCAAGTCATGTACTATATCCATCACTGCGGTAGAAAAAGAACTCCAATGCATATTATGAATGCGGAATCAGTTCATGGTCTTGGGCGTGGTGGCAAAATTGTAACTACAGTTCTAAACCACGGAGGACTAGCAATCAGCTACCCGGAGCTGCGTAGGTACCAACATGACCTTGCCACGTTTACAGCACAGCACAACAACGATCGCGTTTCACTGCCGTCACACTTTGATCCTGGGCAATTCACCTCCGGTGCAATTGACAACTGGGACCATGAGGGGGCAAATGTATCTGAACATGACACTGTGACTGTTCTCTACCAAGACAAACCCCCGTCGTCGACCAGTAAACCAAAGATTTCTGACACGCAGGTCACACATGGTCCACAGTCATTCAGTTTAATATTAAAATGCCAGGTACTGTCCGACTTTCACAAGCCTGCACGCCGTGCTGACATCCCAGCAACTTACAAAGTGGCCGAACTGCCTTACACTTCCTCCGAAGCCGATGCAGCAAAACTGAAGGATATTTCTTGGTCCCTCGCACGCTTGAACGTCATGCATGATGAAGTGTCCATCTACCCCGAGTCACAAACAATGCCATCTTGGAGTGCTAGCAACTCTGTTTGGACGGAGGAGGCCATCCCATTAAAGAATCTTGCATTTGTGCCTGTTCTGCCGCATCCAGTTACAGAGTACGCGACAGTTTATACGGCTATGAAGAACTTTATGGACATTGGTTCTCAGCTGACTCAAAATGAGATACCAATGTATTGTGATGAAGGTGTTTATTGCATCGTCCGTGATATACAACTGCTGAGACCAGAGGAATTCAGGACCCTGGTTCCATGCCTGGGAACGTTTCACTTAGTAAAAACTGTTTTGAAATGTATTGGCAAACTCCTGGATGGAAGTGGCGTGGACATCACATGGTTGCAGGCTGGTGTTTTTGGTCCAACTGTAATCGAGAATTCTGTTCTACATGGAGGTCACTACAGCCGCTGTCTTGAGGGTATGCAGCTCCTTGCTGAAGCCTTTGAACGCCTCCAGTACAAAGAATTCTTCTCCGAGAAAGGCATCGACCAATATACACATGAGCTTGCCATCCTGACGAACCTCCAGTCTAGTGTCAAGGAGAAATGCATCACAGATAGTCAGAAGTATATGGTTCAGTTTGCTGATGCATCAAAAACGTTGGTCGAAGATTTGAACAGATTCATCCAAACACGGTCTGATACCAATGAAAACTTCAAGTTCTGGACTCAGTTCTTGCAAATGATGGATATTGTCCGTGATCTGTTGAGAGCTGATCGTGAAGGGATTTGGGAACTGCATCTTGACGCTGTCCAGCGTGCATTGAACCTGTTTGCGGCATTCGATTCGACCAACTACTTGCGATGGTGTTCTCTCTACCTTGAAGACATGCGACGTCTACCTGAGACTGCACCATCAGTTCATGAACAATTTGCCAAAGGCAATTTTTCAATCAGAGAGATACCCGGCCGATTCACCGCTGTTGGAGGAGACCAGAAATTAGAGCAAAGCATTAACCTTTCATCTAAGTGCAGCGATGGAGTCATTGGACATGCAAAGCAAAAACAGTATGTCGCCCAGTGGGACCTAATATACCATGAAATGATGGCAGTGAAGAACCTACATCGGCAATACAGTGATGTGATTGACAGGACACATGAGACTTACAGCCACCACGAATCATCTCAAGCCACAACGAACCGCAAAGAAGGACATATTCAGGAGATGATGAGATTCATTGAAGAGAAGGGGTCCCCTCTGTCTCTAGACGCTTCCAAAACACTACAAAACTTTGTGACAAAAGAGGTTATGTCCGATGATATAAAAACTGACATGCTCAATGCCTTTTCAAAAGGAAAAGAGAAGTACCTGAAATTCAGAAAGGAAAGGTTTGTCACCAAGACTGAACGAATAAGCAGTACCATTCACCGCACAAACTTGAAGACGATGAAAACTCTTCGAAAGAAGCCACAGAAAACTACCAAGACGACAGTGAAGGAGATGAACATCGCTGAGAGAAACATAGAAATAGCTCGGGAGCGTGGCCTCACCACTGATGATCTCTTAAAGTACGATGTTGTTCCCTCCCCAGTGTTGTTTGATGATGCAGGAATGATGACTAAACCAGCAAAGAGCCAGCTACTGAAGGAGTTGGAGACGCACCTAAAACCGGAAGAATTTACATATAGTCATCGGAAAGACGCATCATTTGTAGTTGACATCATGGCCACAATCCGAAAGGTTAATGTTACGAAACTCTCCAAATTCAATGACCTTCTATCAAATTTCATGTCATTTTCGGCCATATATCATCGGTTTGGGTGGACTGACTATGTCTTTGACATGTATTATGACCCATCAGTGAAGGACAGCGAGAGGAAAAGGCGAAGTGACACTCTACCCATCGAATATACTTCAATAGAGCCATCAACACCACTACCTAAGGATATGAACACATTCTGGCCTTCCAACAACAACAAACTTCTCCTTGAAAAACTGATCTACAGCCATGTTCGTTCAAATATTGCAAATACCGGTCAGTACCCAACTGTACTCGGACAGGTGACCAGAGAGAACGAGGATTGGAAATGTATGAAAATGCACAACGGAGATGAGAGCGCACTGGTACACCTTCAATCCACATTTGAAGAGGCGGATCTTCGCATACTCCTTCATGTTTTGGACGCGCTCAAAGAAGGACACAAAATATGTGTTGTCATCTCCAATGATACTGATGTAGTTGTTGCCTTGCTCCACCACATGCCTGTCTTTCTCCAACATGACCTAGAGGAGCTGTGGGTACGAGCTGGAGTTGGAGATAGCACTCGGTATGTGCCCCTTCATACCTTGTTCGAGCGCATCGGATGTCAACTCTGTGCTGTTCTTCCTGCCGTACACAGTCTTACAGGATGTGATATCACTAGCAAAGTTGGGACCAAGAAAGCCGCCTTGAATGCCGAGCCAGAAAAGTTATTGAAGCACTTTGGAGGGTTGCCGACCCTTTCTCAGCCTTTGATCAAGAATGCAGAATCCTACTTGGTCAAAGTACTGAAACCAAAAAGCGATGCGAAGAAATTTTCGAACTTGCGTGCGGAGATCTTCCATCATGTCAAAGGGAGTTCTCATCACAACCTGCCACCAACCAGCCAAGGTCTCCTGCCACATATGAAGCGTAGCTTTTTCAATGCCTACAATATCATGCATGCTTTGGAGCTTCATCAAGATTCTGAAAATGTGATCGCACTTAAGCCAGAGGATTGTGGTTATACGCATGACAAGGAACAGCTGATACCTGAGACAACGTGGAAAACTCTAGAATCACATTGGACAGTTGTCTGTTCATGCACTAAGTGTGCCAGGTCAACATGCCCCTGTAGGACCGCCATAGTCAAATGTGTAAATTTTTGTCATTGCAAAAAGGCTTCCCCTGATGCCTGCAAGAATCCTGTCGCTTGATAAAGAGTACATGTATTGAAGTTGCACGGGTGGTAAATGGTGGTAATTGACAGCACGCGCTTCCTTGTTATGACAGTTATATTGGGTTTGTGGACATGTTATGATTTTAATTCATGAATCCTTAAGCTATGTAAGTGTAATAGTTTTGCTTAAGCTGAATTTTGAGCGAAATTTAGTCAACATCATTGCCAGGAGGTGTTTGGCGGCCATTTTGAAATTATGCAAATTAGGTATATTCAAAAGGGGTTGATTATGGTTCCAATGAATAGCTTGCTATCAAAAACCCATACATAGACACCAAAATCAGCCGAATATCACACTTACTTCTAAAGTTAGACCAATTTAACCAATTTTGGTTTATACCGCTTTTTGGGGTAGGGGTAACCTTTGTTAACATTTGACCCCACTGTCACTATACAATATAATGAATCATAAATATGATGCATGGAATTATTAAAGGGCTTCATAAGGAAGCTTCTGACAAATTTTGGTTGCTTTATCTACACTAGGACGTGCCCGTACGTGGGTGCCCGTTCCTTGCCAAAAAAAAATAAAAAAATTTTTTTCCAAATTTAAATCAAGTTTACCTCCCTGTCTTTGCTAGCCATGACATTCGATGCCATTGACCATTGCCACTCCTACGCCACGGTGAGGCGACAGGGTAGGATTTGTAGGAGACCTGAAAGTGCAGTGTCAGTATGTATTCCATGTTCGAATTGTTGTAGTTTTAAAATAGTTAAAAAAAAAAAAGGTTTGCAAAGCATATCACCAAATTGAAACAGAATTGAAACAGAGCAGAATTCGTTATTATTATTATATTACTACAAATTATTACAAATTATTACATTACAAATTTTATTCGTTAATGTTAATTCCCTGCCATCACCCTCTGCCATCACCCTCCCATCACCCTCCCATCACCCTGCCATCACCCTCCCATCACCCTGCCCCATCACCCTGCCCCATCACCCTGCCCCATCACCCTCCCATCTCCCCCCCATCACCCTCCCATCACCCTCCCATCACCCTGCCATCTCCCTCCCACCACCCTCTGCCATCACCCTCTGCCATAACCCTCTGCCATCACCCTGCCATCACCCTCTGCCATCACCCTCTGCAATCACCCTCTGCCATCACCCTCTGCCATCACCCTCCCATCACCCTGCCATCACCCTCCCATCACCCTGCCATCACCCTGCCATCACCCTGCCCCATCACCCTGCCCCATCACCCTGCCCCATCACCCTCCCATCTCCCCCCCCATCACCCTCCCATCACCCTCCCATCACCCTGCCATCTCCCTCCCACCACCCTCTGCCATCACCCTCTGCCATCACCCTCCCATCACCCTGCCATCACCCTCTGCCATCACCCTCTGCCATCACCCTCTGCCATCACCCTCCCATCACCCTGCCATCACCCTCCCATTACCCTGCCATCACCCTCCCATCACCCTGCCCCATCACCCTGCCCCATCACCCTCCCATCTCCCTCCCAAACAAAGAATAATAAAAATTGTCTACATGTACATTGTACACACCTTTATGTCGTTAGCACCTCTTCATAAACAACATTGCAGAGGAAACGGCGCTTCTTCTTTGTTTCCTCGTCCTGGGCAAGAATGCGGAGGCTGCTGGATCTGCCAACCCTACAGGCCGCCACGTAGAACTGGCAATGGCTGAAGAAGTCTCTTGGGCAGAAGATCCCAACATGGTGTAGCGACTGCCAAAAGAAGTTGTGCACTTATTTTGATGAAATCTTTTCGTAACAATTTTTCTTCAATCAATAAATAAATAATAAGAATTGTCCACATGTACACACCTGTATGTCGTTAGCAGCTCTTCATAAACAACATTGCTGAGGAAACGGCACTTCTCCAGGAGATCCTAACATGGTGTACGACTGGCAAAAGAAGTTGTGCACTTTTTTTGATGAATTCGTTTCGAAACAATTTTTCTTCAATAAATAAATAATAATAAAAATTGTCTACATGTACATTGTACACACCTTTATCTCGTTAGCACCTCTTCATAAACAGCATTGCAGAGGAAACGGCGCTGCTTCTTTGTTTCCTCGTCCTGGGCAAGAATGCGGAGGCTGCTGGATCTGCCAACCCTACAGGTCGCCACGTAGAACTGGCAATGGCTGAAGAAGTGTCTTGGGCAGAAGATCCCAACATGGTGTAGCGACTGCCAAGAAAAGTTGTGCATTTTTTTTGATGAATTCTTTTCGAAACAATTGTTCTTCAATAAATAAATAATAATAAAAATTGTCTACATGTACATTGTACACACCTTTATCTCGTTAGCACCTCTTCATAAACAACGTTGCTGAGGAAACGGCGCTTCTTCTTTGTTTCCTCGTCCAGGGCAAGAATGCGGAGGCTGCTGGATCTGCCAACCCTACTGGCCGCCACGTAGAACTGACCATGGCTGAAGAAGTCTCGTGTGCAGAAGATCCCAACATGGTGTAGCGACTGTCCTTGGGATTTATTCACAGTCATGGCAAAGCAGGGTCGTACCGGAAACTGCCGACGCCGCAGAGTGAACGGGAACATGTTGTCAGATGGACTCAAGGTTATGCGTGGAATGAGCAATGTGCGTCCAGAATTGACACCCATCACAGATTGTGCAACCAACAGATTTGGAAGGATCTGAAGAATGATGTACCTTGAGCCATTGCAGTGCCCGCTTTGCTGGTCGAAGTTTCGCAGCAGCATGATTACCATACCCACCTTGAGAGAGATTCGATGTGGAGGCATACCAGATGGACAGAGGGTGTTCAGGAACTCAGGCGGATACAAATGATCACCCTCAGATTCCGCTGTATCGACGCTACAGCAAACATGTTCCTCCCCTGGAAATATGGTCGTCATGTAGGCATTTACCTGATCGACTTCGGAATTGGTCGGACATAGTATAACACGCTCGCATAGCCACTTGGGGTTGCTAATGTTGTTATGCAAGTCTTCGTACACCCAAGTGACAATATCCTGAAGTTTTTCACCTGGAAGAATGAGCGGTTCCCTGAGCTCAATAGCAAATTCACCCACTTCTGGATTGACAGGAATCTTCCCTTCACCCAGATCCAGCAGGAATTTTGCAAAATCAGATTCGTCCTGTTGTTCTCCAGCACCCTGCATGATCCTCATGTTTACTCTGAGACGAAGTATCTGCACTTTTCTCCACAGGTATGAGCTCTTGAAGCACCTTCCAACTATGTCAATACGGCTACCGTGTGGCACAACGGTAAGGATCTGCCTCCAGTCACCACTGAAAACCATTGCGATGCCGCCAAATGGGTCCTCTGAGCCCCGAAGCCACTGGAATGTTCGATCTGCTGCCTCCAATGCGCGACGATCCATCATTGAAACCTCATCCACCACCATTATATCCGTCATTCGTATGAGTGCTGCAGTGGTGTCATTTTCACTGATGTTGCAAGTGGACTCATCAGTGAGAATGAGAGGACACTTGGTCCTACTATGGAAGGTGGCCCCTTTAGGCAGCAGCGTAGCTGCAATACCACTTGCAGCAGTTGCAAGAGCCACTTTGCCCATTGCTCGCACTTTGTTGAGTATATGAGACAATGTGAATGTTTTCCCAGTCCCACCACTTGCATCAACTGCAAGCATGCAGCCATGTCCGTGTTCCACACTCCGCATCACTGTATCGACAACAACGCGCTGCTCGTCATTAAGAAGGCACTCTGTTTGAGCGATGTGAGCCTCAAGTTCTCCTATATTGTGCCCTGTTTCGTGCTCGATGATGCGGGGAATGCGAGACTGGATATGAACTGGTTCAGGCTCAGGAAGGCCAAAGGTCTTACTGAGCGAAAAGCCGTGGCACTCAACTTTGTTCCTCAGCTCTAGTAGCACTGCACTCACAATGCGTCCATTTGGTTCATTCACACCTGCTGCACGCATGAAGTCCTCGCACAGCACATACTTGTGCCTTTCCCAGAACTGCACGTGGTTGCCTCTGAGAACGAATATGAGCATGTTGGCAAATACTTCGCGGACTGCAGGGCCAAATGCAATATGTGCAGCCTCTTCCATAACAGAATCCACCTCCTGGTCATTGTCAACGATGCCATATGCAATGCAGGCTGCCAGATAGGTCTCCATGACCCTACCACCAACACGACGGAGATCCTGAAAGCATGTGGGGCCAGGCACGCGGTACAGTAGCATGCGGAGATAGTACAACTCGGCAGTATGTGAGTTGACGGGAATAATGGGGAGCCGCCCAACCGTATCAGCCTTACGGTTATCCTGGAAACTCAGCCTTCTCTTCCGCAATTGAAACCTTTTCCTCAAGTAGGTGAAGTGTTGGAACACATCGGGATATAGAACATGACGCATGTGTGGATGGAGATTCATGGCTTCGAAAAAGGCGGTGAGGGTTGTTGCAGGGGGTCCTGACTCTGCCACGTTCTGTACGGCACCTTCGTCATTGAACGTGATCACCTGCTCATCCTGTAGATGGAGTGCCAGCATAATAATAACATAATTGGGTGTATGAGAGGTGATCGGATTTTGAGCGCCTTTCAAACTGAAAGTGATTTTTGGAGAAAAAGAAGCTAAATGACGTGTTTTTTTCCTAAAAAAGACAGTTTATAGTATTGAACCATGCTAAAAATGTGTTAGTTATGTCTAAACATGATAAATAAATGTTACATTTGAATCTAAAGCTGCCTACTCTTGAATTATTCCATGAAAACGGAATTTTGCTATTTCGGCTAATTGGCCTCAAGTCATAATCACGTATTGGGGTATGCAGAAAAAACGTACTTGATCTGGGAGTGTTACCCAGATTTTTTCCAAGGGTCTCAACATATAGAACAGGAAAATCAAAAGTTTTGCCGTAGAAGAGAGATGTACACAAGCAACCCCCCAGAGCCTATACTACATATAACAATCTGTTTTCATTTTAAAAAAAGTTTTTAAAAATCAAACATTATTACAAAGCTCGTGCGGCCCGTGCGGCCCCACAGCCAATGCACACAGTCCAACACAGCTTGTCCAACTGGTATCATACATGTACCTCAGCTCGAAGGTTGAAGCACATTGTCAACCACACGCATGCATTCTAACCCACAAGGTGAAAATGGATGGTTGTACCGAGATTAGGTGGGAGGACCTCCTGTGAGGGAGTATATGCACCAAGCACCTCTTAACTGGAATGGTGACATTGAAACCCTGTGTCACTCCACACTTGATGCAAGGGTCCTCACCAATAGTGGGTGCCTACCACATATCCACCATATTTAGGTACCCATTGGCGGTTAATAAGATCTATAATAAAAACGTTTTTATTTTTTTACTGAAAAAAGGATGTAGGGATGCTACTCCAAAAAGTATGGAAACAAGGTAGGGATGGTCACAAGAAATGATCATGTGAAACAATCCCTACATGTTTCTTTGAATAATGGTTATCCATAGAAAAGGCACTGTGTGTCCATGTGTCTGTGTGTGTGTGTGTGTGTGTGTGTCCGTGTGTGTGTGTGTGTGTGTGTGTGTGTGTGTCCGTGTGTTTGATATAACTTTGTCTTTTCAAGGGACAACCATTATATAAAGAAAGATGGAGGGATGGTTTTAAAAGATCATTTCTTATGATCATCCCTACCTTGTTTACGTAATTTTTGGAGTAACATTCCTCCATCATTTTGCTTTGTACAGCGTGGCCCGTAGGCAAATGCCCTTTGGAACACCATTTGTCTGTCCGTCCGGTATATGTGTATGTATGTTATGTGCGTATGTATGTCCGTTTCACTGGCATTGTGCGGGTTTATTCCCTTTAAAATTGGTTTTCTTGGGAACCGTTGGTCTGATTGACACAAAATTTTCACCATAGGAGCGCCTCCTCCTGTTGAATTTTTACGGCATAGCCCAAAAGGCAAAGCCGTCTAGAACAGTGTGTATGTATGTATGTATGTCCGTCCATATGTCCGTTCGTATGTTATGTCCGTCTGTATGTATGTATGTATGTCCCCTCAAGCATATACCAATCAGAGCTGAGGATCTGGTCACATGACAGGGTGATGTGATTACGTCTGATGTCATTACGGCGGTACGGCGGCTGACTCTCCACACTCCAGTGTTTTGATTCCAATGTCGTTCAGGCCGAACATACCGTCGAACCTGTCATATATCACAATCGCAATGCTCTACCTTTATGTTTTTATTTCAGTGTGAAACACAAACAAACCGATTGTTAAAATGACCATCAAATATCGAAAGCATAGATGTTATGTCTCTTGCAACAAAACGATACGTATAGGCCTTAGGCTCTATGCCCACCCTTTGGACCGCTACGGACAAATTAAACCCAGGCTTCTTAATACAGTAGTTTATCATTTCAGTAGTATCGGTTTCGTAATAGTAATAATAATAATATCATAAATATAACCATAACACTTTAATCCAAATGTCGTGAATACAAAGTTGTTGGATTGAAGTGGTGTATGGTTCATTAATCAATGATAAGCAGTGTACGGTACTAACAACCACGGAAGTAAGGAATTCGTCTCGGTTTTTTGATAGCATGTTATTAACACAACCCTTGTGGGGTATATAGATTACAGTAGATCTTCCCTCAGTTCTGGAAGTAAAACTTACCTCATGGATGTCTGGAATCCTCCAAATTCATTTGTTTAATGTTATAAACAGCATTAGCGACTGTTTGAAAAGCTAATAATATGTGTTTGTCGTTTATAATATTTTACAAGCCCGGCTACACCGCTGTTAGACTGTCGGTCGTGTTTAATGACAATTACGTCATATCTCACGTGGTACGGACGCCATCTTGGAAGATCCGTAAAACTTTGCACCTTTATTATATCTCTGAAACCACACAATGGAAAGCTTTGAAAGGTGGCTCATTGTAAAGTACTCTCCATGGGGAATAACATAGGTTAATGATGATGTCAAATGTGCCTTCATTATGACGTCATAAATTCACAATTAGAATGCTTGATCCGAACAGTATGAAATTTAATGAGCGTAATCGTGGGATAAATTGGTCAAGAAAAAAAAATGATGACATCATCGGTGACGGTTCGGCAGCCATATTTTTACGGTGTAGCCCGTAGGCCAACGCCTTCTGGAACAGCATTTGTCTGTTCGCCTGGTGTATGTATGTATGTCCCTCACAAACGTCCACCAATCAGAGATGAGGATCTGGTCACCTGACTGTGAGACAGCAGATCCTCCACTCAGCAAATCCAAGCTCTGCTATGCAATTATTAGACTATTGGTCGTTTTTAAATGTTTTTATTACTGCATTCTTTACTTTCTTTTAGATACATATATATATATATATATATATATATATATATATATATATATATATATATATATATATATATATATATATATATATATATTGTTACGGACACGACTTAAGATGTTGCTTGACCGAGCGGAATGGCCGCCGTGTTCGCACAGTTTACCCGATTCCACCCGACGTTGACCAAGTCGCGCTATGCTAAATCAATGAAGGAAAGGACACAACGGCTGGGATAAATGCAACGACACAAGGGGTACAGTTCTCAAGACCTCCGGAGGAGGATATAATATTGGTGATGCAGAAACGGGTAGATTACACAGTAAGAGGTAAAGCACAGAAAAGATGGGCACTTAGACACAGTCTTATCTTATCCCCGACAGACCACAGACAAACGGGACAAGACTGACTTACACGGGGATTGATGGCAAGGAAGGACAGGCAGTCGATAGCACAAGGTGCACCTTGGCTCAGGGACAGGATACAGCACGGTCCAGTAGATGCAGGGAGGTGTCACAGCGCTCGGTTGGTGGCGTCTCTCTTCCTTCAAGTCCAGCGCGCATCTGACGTCACCTCCCTCTTGCTGCGCATGCTCAGCGGGGAGTGACACGCCCTCGGCTCGTTGTCTCCGCCCCAGATGGAATCGGTCCGCCGCTTCTATTGGGTGCGGGGGGTTACCGGGCTCCGCCCTTGACGAGGAGCTGACAGCGAGCCCCTGCGTGGTAACCCCGTCGGAGCACATGTTCAATGGCGGCTAACCAAGCCGGAGTGAGGACGCACACTCCCCGCGCCGCCGCCGCTGTTGTTGTTGTTGTTGTTGTACCATGAGGAAGAGCTGCGGGGAGGTATTGGGAGGTCCTAAACTTTCTAACGGTGCCATACAATCACATTCTGGTGCAACGAAGAGTCAGAATTAATGGAAACGAGTCCTTAACTGACATAGACTAAGAATAACTAGCAAGATGCCCTATAGTTGTCTACGTGAGATGCGGTGGACCTGGATGCGACATTTAATGGGGAAAAAGGGGGAGGTCGGGTCTACAGAGTGTTGTTTACAGAAAATGGGACTAGGGAATGGGGGATTGGGGATAGTTGGGAAGTATTGGGGAAATAGGGGAATATTTACAAGCGGATATGGATGGAGGCCAATCTCATATCCGCAATATATATATATATATATATATATATATATATATATATATATATATATTCTACTACTGATTTACAAATGTTGTATTATAAACTTTATAGATGTGCTCACATTGTAATGGTACTTTACATACTTTATAGATGATCTAACTAATCAAAGAACTGACCAAGTACAGCACTGGAGTATCAAGAGGAACACAATAAGACAATGATGGAGTTATCAGGAGGAACCCTGGATAGGATTTGGTTCCATCTGCTTTTCCTCTACCCTCAATCCCATGCAGGTGCAGTCAGGTGAACCCTACAAAATATATTTGCAAGATTCACTCCTCCATAAACAAAAAACGAGAAGGAAAGAAAGGAGAGATGGAGGACAAATAAACAAATAAATAATGCATAACACACACACAAACACACACACACACACACACACACACCTAACCTAACCAAATAATACGTAAATTTAGTAAATAATACATACTTCATAGATGTACGTACGTTGTTTGTTACGTACATGGGTTGTTGTTGTTGTCACTGACTTCCTGCTAATATTCCACTGTTAACCACACCCATATAAGTCTGATTTCCCCGAGCGAAATGGGTCTAGCGGCCCCACCCCCATCAGGATGATTGACAGTTGTAGTCCTGCCCACCCCTCTGTTCCCTTCCCATTCATTTACAGAGAAATGAAGTTTGGCGTACTTTTCGGGGAATACTTTCAAGCTATTAAAATTGCGATAGAAAAGGATGCTGCACCAAGTAAAACTCTGTCGGATGGCACCAGACTCATTGGCATTGAGAGAGTGTTACTGTTTCGTCACTTCCGTTGTTGTGGTTCTCATCCACTGTAAACATTTTTGGTTGCATGTACTATTATTGTTATCGTTTAAGTGAAATGGAGATCTGTTTTCAAAAGGTAAAATAAATTAATGTTTTAAAAGAAACCGGGAACCGGACGAAAAAGCGGAGGAAGAAGGAGAGAAAAAGGAGGCGGAGCAAGTGAGGTCGGAGAAGGAGCCGAGCTGCTTGGAGGTCTGGAGCAAACGCTGGCGAACGGGGGTCACTAGCGAACTTTGGGGTTTCCTGGAAAAGGGATTCCTGCGACAGAGTTGTTATCGCTGTGACAGATAAACCTGCGTGACAGGTTTTGTGGTTGATTCCGAAGAGAATCATTGGAGTGCCGTTACGTCTCGAGAACGGACCGTTGGCCATTTTGCCTCGCGCTGATTTCGCATCGCTCCAGGTTCTTCACCTCGCTTCAACCATTTTCACAACCATCCAGACGTTAATCTGGTGTGTGTGTACGTGGATTTTGAGTGGGAATTTGCGGTTCGCTGTCTGTGAGCCGTTGAACGTCCATACCCGAAGGTTAATTTGTGGTTCGCCGTTTGTGAGCCGTTGAACGTCCATACCCGAAGGTGTGATTTTCCAGTCGCCTCATGAGGGTACCTTTGCCAATCTTTGGCAGTGTGACTGTCAACCGAGCGGGATTCTGGTCTCGATAC
Source organism: Myxine glutinosa (assembly GCF_964187855.1). NCBI lineage: Eukaryota > Metazoa > Chordata > Myxini > Myxiniformes > Myxinidae > Myxine > Myxine glutinosa. The sequence continues at coordinate 25,785,088 of NC_136269.1, forward strand.
AGCATTGTTCTGACGAACAATTGAGCGTGGATCGACTTTGGTTTGAAGCTGGGACAGAGACATTGGGAATGTTATTTTCGCTCACTTGGAGCACAGTGAGTTATATTGTACGAAACTGATGGTACCTTCATAGGAATGATATATTGGTTGTACAATTGATTAATATTGTTATTGCTGTTATTCTTGTGTGACCTTAATACAATACTTGTTTGTTGGTAACAATTGGTGTGGTTTCGCCATTGATCTTTGACACACAGAATAACACATCTTTCTGCCGTGACCCCTCTCGGGGCTCGGAGGTACAACGTGACCGGGGTTTGGAGAGGAGCACGTAACAGAGAGGTAGCTTGGAAATACACCTCTGAAGATTATTATTGTTATTATGAACGAGAAGAAGATCCTGGTTTTGACCGTTATTGGTATTTTTTGTTTTTGCCATGGTCTGGAGTACTGAAAAGTGATCCCTGCCTATACAATCAGCTGAATATACCAGGTAGGCTCTCATATGTAGCTTAAGTGTCTTTTTGGAGAAAATACTCCAACTTCGGTTTTGGATGTAGCGGAAGGAGACCGCCATTATTTTCCATGCCATCCCAACATAGAGAGTACTATCGCACTCTCTGATAAATGGTAGCAAGAAGGATAGCTATAAAAATCCACTCTGCTGATGACCCCTGTCTGGTCCGCCTGGATTTTCACTTTTTCCTCCATCAACCAGATCCTCTCTCTTGTATTTTCATCTCACTATTAATAACCTCCGCAAACCTCCTTACTCCCTTTTCCAAGTCCACCAGTTGCTGTTCTTGCTCAATCACCCTGTTATGGTTCTGTCCAATTTTGTGCCGTTTTTAAGCTATTCTCAAGCCTACCACCTACATTTACTTTTTATTTTCAAGTTCAATCCCCACTTTCTTTTTCTGCCCATATATTTTAACCACCTGCTTTCTTAAGTTTGTCTTTAGCTCCTCATGGGTTTTTTAAATCAATCTTTTAACTCTAAATCAGCATTTTAAAGATGCTTTATTTCGGTTTCCTGAAAGCCCAGTTTATGCATTCTTTCCAGAAACGTTTGGTCCACATCCAGACTACAGAACACACCTAATCCTCCCTCGGAGCCAGTGCCACCTTCTGGATGAGAAAATTCTTCCACACTTTCGACTGGTATACACTGTGTTTTCACAATCTTCAAAAACTTTGCAGGCCAGGAAGTTGGTACGCACAGCTAGCAGGACCTCATTATCAGATTATTTTGACTATAATCCACGCACCATCGTCCGTATCTGAGCAGCTGATTTAAACACTAGATCAGTTTACCATCGTTAAGACTTGTTTAGGCATACGAGTTTAAATATTTAAACATGCTCCACTGCTCTGCCACTCTTCCACATCCTCTTTCTGCTGTGATCACCCTATCACTTTCCCGAGAAAATCTTCCATCTGCTTGGAAGTCAGCCCACATTAACACATTACATAAACTTGGTGCAAAAACACATCCTCTTCACTACAGACCTAGTAGCTTACTTTGAATCAATTTGAATATTCACTTGTTTCTGCATTTTTTTACAATGTGGAATAACACAATGGTACGGTACTCAGAGGACACCCAATCTTGGAGCAAAAGCGCCAAGATATCTTAGTCAGCAATGTCAAACACTGCACATGTGTTCCTATATTGTCTTACGTAACCCTGACTGTATCTTGCAGCTCTGTCTTATTGCTCATTTCTCAAAGAGTAATGTCTTCATCCAGCCTCAGGCCACACAAGGACCTGCACTTAGAAATGCCCAAAATAACTGGTGTGGTTTTCCTCCAACCAATAGGGTCAGGAAAGAGGGGAGGGGCGGAGCCTCGGGAGGAATTTATGCACAGCTGGACACGTGAAAGACTCGTGGTTTTTAATGTTTTACATACTTGAAGTGTTAATAAAACTGATTATACACTCGAACTGCAAGGAAAACCACGACTGTAAAACTAAATTCCTAACCGGGAAGTCCCCCACACCAGACTTAAACACAGACGAAGGCAAACTGGATAAATAAAACCACACCCATATAAGTTTGAAACTGGATAAGTAAAAACGTGTGGTTTGTCATGCACTTAGTTTCGATCACTGGTGGGGAGGGTCTCATCAAGAGCCATCGACCCCAAGCGCCAGTCCGAATCTGGTTCTGTTCTTGGCGGGAAGAAGGGCGCAGTTGCCCGTTCGTGTGCCACTAGGCCTCACCGAGTGTCTTCTCACTCCTGGCCCCGTCGAGCATGAAGCAAACAGGAGTTGTCACGCCGTTCCTCGTTCCCAGCTCTTAGTTCGCAACGCTGCCTCCTCACAATCTCCAGCAAGGTCTCGGCACACTATCGCCCGCACCAAGGTCCAGAACGTGAAGAACGAGGTCCAGAACCGTCACTTTTCACATCCAGCACGAGAGGCACGAGAAGCACGAGAAGGCACAAGAGAAGAGGAAGAAGAGGAAGAATCCTGGCCGGACGCGGTTTTTATGCCCCACCTCTCACGTCATTGGTGCTTCTTTTCCAATCAGCTTCTTGCTCCGGGCCTTCCTGTTGGTCAACTCCCACCCAATCACTGCCCTTCTGGGCATGGCTCTCGGCCCGATAACTAGTTAACATGCCCCATTCCTTGTAATGGGGACGAAGACACACCTTAATCCGACATCCGGGCTAAACAGGGCCTCGACTTATTACATGGTGGTGGTTCTTCTTCTTCACGACAGTCGGAGCATGTTACCTACACAAATTTACCTGGTCTAAAGTATCTCTACCCACCCCACCGACATGACATAATATATATATATATATATATATATATATATATATATATATATATATATATATATATATATATACATATATATATATATATATATACATACATATATATATATATATATATATATATATATATATATATATATATATATATATATATATTATATATATATATATATATATATATATATATATATATATATATATATATATATATCTGTGCAGTGTCTGTGTTGTGTTGTGTTGTCTTGTGTTGTCTTGTCACTGAACTACTTTCTCAAACTTTTGTGAAATCGTACCAAACTTCTGGTATGCACATATCTCTCCCTTCGGTATGTCCTAAGGGTATTTATTTTGAAAAAATTTCCAATTTTTTTTTTTGGGGGGAATTGTTTAGGGAAATTTTTGTTTTTTCAACTGAAGTTTTCAACTTCAATTGTTTATAAAATGTGATATCACGTATATTACAAATACATTTGTGCAATATAATTGTTTGAATTATGATTGGTTTAAACCATGACGAAACGGCAACTCGGGTACAGTCATTTATCTATATATTATATCTACACATCTGGGCAGTGTCTGTGTTGTCACTTAACGACTCCCTCAAACTTTTGTTTCCGTGGTTGTGAAGTGTTTTTAATAACGTTGTGGTGGTTTTGAATCATGTGGTGGTGAGGTATTTTGAATTATGTGGTGGTGAGGTGTTTTTAAATGACGTGGTGGTGAGGTGTTTTTAGATCACATGGTGGTGAGGTGTTTTGAATTACGTGGTAGTGAGGTGTTTTGAATTACGTGGTGTTGAGGTATTTAAAATTACGTGGTGGTGAGGTGTTTTGAATTATTTGGTGGTGAGGTGTTTTGAATTATGTGGTGGTGAGGTGTTTTGAATTATTTGGTGGTGAGGTGTTTTTAAATAACGTCGTGGTGAGGTGTTTTTAATTTTGTGGCTGTGAGGTGTTTTTATTACGTGTTTTATGGCTGTGAGGTGTTTTCAATTTCGTGGTGGTGAGGCGTTTTTAATTTTGTGGTGGTGAGGTGTTTTTATTATGTGTTTTATGGCTGTGAGGTGTTTTAAATTACTTGGTGGTGAGGTGTTTTGAATTACTTGGTGGTGAGGTGCTTTGAATTACTTGGTGGTGAGGTGTTTTGAATTACTTGGTGGTGAGGTGTTTTGAATTACGTTGTGGTGAGGTGTTTTGAATTACTTGGTGGTGAGGTGTAATCGTCCCAAATTTCCAGTCTGCACCTACCCCTCCCCTATGTATGTGCTGAGGGGTTCTTTCTTGAAAAAAAAAACATTCAACCTAAATCTTCAACCTAAATAGCCTATAAAAATGTAATATCACAAACACAACAAATACATTTGTGCAAAATAATTGTTTGCATTATGATTGGTGTAAATCATGACAACACAGCAATTCAGGTGCAGTCATTATCCTCAGCTAAAATAATCCTGCTCCTCGGTAATGACTCTTGGTATATATATATATATTGTTGCGGGTCTCGGTTTCGGCACTCCCCTTACCGAGGGGGGTTTAATCCCCTCGTCTTTTAAGCTGGCCGTCCAAGTCCTGGAACTATCTCGCCACTTCCGGTCAGCACTGAATAGGGTAGTAGGCCAATTATTCCTATGACCTAAGTACCAGCGCCTTGCGGTAAGCGAGGAAATGAGCCCCGCCGGAGCCGCGACTGTAATGGACACACCGAGCGAAGCGAGCCACGACTCAGGCCGTTAACAAAAGACTAACCCGATTCCGAGCGTTGGCCAAATCGTGCCACAGGTACTCAATCGAAAGAAGGGACTAAAGCGATCGGATGAGAAAGAAGAAACCAAAGGTAAAGAAGGAACACAGGTTTATTTCTATCTACAAGAGGAAAACGAAAGGGTGAGAATATACAGAAGAAGAAGAAGCAGGACACAGGGCAATTCTTAACTATACAGGATTAACTTATCCCCAGGACAATACAGACAGAACGAACACACTTACACGAATGGGAGAAAATGGCAATGGTAAAGATGGCAGGAGGAGAAGAGACCAGGCAGATGGTTCGAGAGGAAGGTCCGGGGCAGATGGTTCAGGCGTTGAGGTCCACGCTCACGGTTCACGCTCCGGGCTCGAGGCGAAACCCGGCAAACAGCTTCGCATCTCACCGACCGGCAATAGGGCCTAGAGGGTCTTGGCCTATTGCCACAATGCGAGCACCCCCTCACGTCTCTCTCTCTCTCTCGGTTCGGTTTGGATCACTCCTCTCGTTGTCCTTGTTTTGCTCTGCCGTATCTGCTCTCTTGTATCCGTTCCCGCTGAATCTCTTCTCTCTCATCTGCTCTTCGTGCTCCCTCACTCATCTTCTCTCCCAACTCCAACTCTCCACCGACTCTTGGAAGCAGTCCCTTGCAGTTGCTTTTATTGCTCTCTACGAAATAAAGCCGCCAGCTCTGAGAACACGCCTGCCGGTTTGCTCACCGCGGTGCTGGTTGGTGGTTAGGGCTTCCCGACCACGCCCCTGGCAGGTTGATGACAGGGCCACGCCTCTTCCTCGCGTTCCGCCCCCTTTTTCCTGTCCTTGGCCTCGTGCGTAATGGAGTTCTGGCTGCTGGCAACGACGTACCACAATTTGGAGCGGGAGAGCAAATGGAGGGAATGGGGCCTATCTTATTTGATTAATGCAACGTAGAGTCAAACTATTGGAAACACAGCCTTACCTGAAACACATAATCATGAAATAACTACGAAGAGGGCTTATGGTTCGCTACGTGTTGTTCATGGACTAACTAGGGGACAACATTTGATCTTAACAATGAAATGGAGGGTATTTACAAAGAGAATTATTTACAAAGGGTATATTTACAACAATTTACAAGTGCAGGGTTCTCCAAACCCCAACAATATATATATATATATATATATATATATATATATATATATATATATATATATATATATATATATATAGATAGATAGATAGATAGATAGATAGATAGATATATATATATATATATATATATATATATATATATATATATATATATATATATATATATATATATATATATATATATATATATATATATATATATATAGATAGATAGATAGATAGATAGATATATATATATATATATATATATATATATATATATATATATATATATATATATATATATATATATATATATATATATATATATATATATATATATACATACACAACAACAGGCATTTTAAGGCCATTTTACCTGCTAGAGCAGGGGTTAGCCTATAGATATACATACATGTTATTTACAAAAGGAGCACATTGACCCTAGATGTGACATAACACTGAAGTCATGTATATATATATATATATACAGTTATGTATGTATGTATGTATGTATGTATATACAGTCATGTGAAAAAGTAAGTACACCCCATGCAAAGTTTTGACTTTTTCAACAATTTCAACATACAGCTATTTGATCTTCATTTCAACAATATTGATAGATAAAGGTGATATAATATAACAAATATCATAAAACATTTACATTTTGGAGTCCATTGTATATTTAAATAAACATAAATGCAAATTTCGCATGTGGAAAAAGTAAGTACACCCTTGGCTCTAATAGGTGGTGTTGCCCCCTTTGGCAGAAACAACCTCAAGTAGGCGTTTCTTATAACTGTCGACCAGTCTCTGACATCGACTGGGAGAAATTTTTGCCCACTCCTCCATGCAGAATTCTTTCTGCTGTGCAATGTTTGAGGGGTTGCTTGCATGCACAGCTCGTTTCAAATCCCCCACAACATCTCGATGGGATTTAGTTCCGGGCTTTGACTTGGCCATTCCAGAACCCTCCATTTCTTTCTTTTCAGCCATTCCTTGGTGGATTTACTGGTATGTTTAGGGTCATTGTCATGTTGCAAGGTTCAACATCGGTTGAGCTTCAACTTTCCGACAGATGGCCTCACATTATCATCACGCACCCTCTGGTGCAATGAAGAATTCATAGTGGATTCTATGATGGTGAGCTGCCCAGGCCCTGATGCAGCAAAGCTGCTCCAAACCATAATATTTCCACCACCATGCTTTACAGTTGGTATCAGGTTGTTGTGGTCAAATGCTGTCTTTGGTTTTTGCCAAACATGTCTTCTGGTATTGTGGCCAAATAGCTGTACCTTTAACTCCTCTGTCCAGAGCATATTGTTCCAGAAGTGCAGGTCTTTGCCTAGGTGTTCATTGGCAAACTTTAGTCTTGCCCTGATGTTCTTTCTGGACAGCAAAGGTTTCCTCCTGGCACACCTCCCATGTAGATCAAATTTGTGCAGCCTCTTTCTAATGGTAGACTCATGCACTTTGACATCAACAGTGGCATGAGCTACCTGTAAGTCCCGTGATGACATTCTGGGGTTCTTATAGACTTCTTTCAGCATCTTGCGGTCTACTCTCAGGCTGAACTTGCTGGGGCGGCCTGGCCTGAACAAGTTGGCAGTTGTTTGGAATCCTCTCCACTTGTAGATGATCTTCCGTACAGTCGTATGATTGATTTTAAATTGTTTGGAGATCTTTTTAAATCCCTCCCCAGACTCGTAGGCATCTATAACCTTCTTTCTGAAGGCCTCAGATAGCTCTTTTCATCTAGGCATGGTGATGCCACACACTTCAACAACAAAGAGCAAACCAAACAATGTCTGAGGTTTAAATAAGACAGGTTCCTCCAAGATCCTCTCTATCAATGTTCTCATGATTTGCACCTGAGCTGGTGCACCTGATTCTAATTTTAGGTATTTGAAGTAGTGATAAATGTAGGGGTGTACTACTTTTTCCACTTGCGAAATTTGCATTTATATTTATTTAAATTATACAATGGACTACAAAATGTAAATGTTTCATGATATTTGTTATATTATCTCACCTTTATCTATCAATATTGTTGAAATGAAGATCAAATAGCTGTATGTTGAAATATGTTGAAAAAGTCAAAACTTTACATGGGGTGTACTTATTTTTTCACGTGACTGTACATATATATAAGCAAAGATTTGCGGTTGGGTGTAAATCCAAATGACTCCATGGTAAGATCTCCAACCTTTAATTGAACAAACAATGACTCAACGTTTCGATTAACAACATGTGACAAAGCCAACTTTGCCAACTTTTCCCACCCCACTTTGCATATACCCCGCCCACTTTGCATATAAGGGGATGTTGAGATGATTTTATCACTCTTGAGGAAGATTAACGGAGGCGTGTGGCTTTGTCACATGTTGTTAATCGAAGCGTTGTCATTGTTTGTTCAATTAAAGGTTGGAGATCTTACCATGCAGTCATATATATGTATGTATGTATATATGTATGTATGTATATATATATATATATATGTGTATATATATATATATATATATATATATATATATATATATATATATATATATATATATATATATATATATATATATATATATATATATTGTAACGGTTTTGAGAAGTGTAACGAATTTGAGAAGTGTAACGGTTTTTGAGAAGTGTAACAATTTTGGGGGAAGTGTAACGAATGTGAAAAGTATGGTTTTGTGGTGTGTAACACCCTCGTAATGTAAATAATGGTCGCAGCCGTCCTCCTAGTTAATTCCATGAAACTTACACGCAGGCCACGATATATCTTTTTAAATAGTGTATTTCCTTATTCCATGTAGGCTAAATATGTGTTTCCCACTAGATTGACTCTGCATTGTATCAAACGAAATAAGCGTAGGCCCTTTCAATTTCCCCAATCATCTCCGCTCTCCAAAGTTCCTTTCAAAAGGGTGCGAGTGGTGTTCAATCCCGCAAGCCGCCATTGCCCATGTGCTAATCTCGGAGAAGAAAGGCGTATCTCCACCTCGTCATAGAGGGGAGGAGTGAGCCAGAGGGTCGCATGGCCAACCAGCACCGCGGTGAGCGACCCGGTAGGCGTGCCCTCGCAGCCGGTGGCTTGATTCCGCCCCGAGTGATAAAAGCGACTGGAAGGGACTACTTCAGGAGATGAGCGAAGAGGTGACATACGAGAGGAGCGGTGAGCGGTGAGACGCGAGACGCTTCAAGCCAAAGAGGAGAGGTACTCAGAGAGGAAACCAGCTAAGGAGAGACGCGCTGAAAGGAGGGAGACGGCTCCACCAGAAGGAGAGGAGCAGGTGTGCCCGAGCCAGCGTGTGACGTCTAGAGCATCGGCAGCGGATACGCGACAGAGGGTTTTCCCGCCAAATACGCGAGGAATTGAGAGCTGCTGCCTCCGACCCTGCCTCCCTCTCCAGCAATCCACCTCAAGCCATACCTGCCTGCAATATCCCCCGTGTAAGTGTGAACGTCGTCTGTCCTAATCGTTGTCTTGGGGTTAAGTAAATTGAATAGAATAAGCTAACGATGCACTGTGTGACTGCTTCTTCCATCCATTGCTGTAAATAATTTTGGTCGCTCTTTCATTTTGCTTGTGTGTGTATAATAAATCTGTTCTTCTTCCGTACTCTGTCTTCTTCTCTTTTTCCTTCTCTTTCGGTCGCTTTAGAGGTTTCCCGATTGAATATCTGCGGTGCGATCTGGTCAACGTCGGGTGGAATCGGGCCAATTGGGGATCCTGTAACGGTCGCGGTTGGACCATCCGCTCGGCCCATCATAACATCTAAACCGCGATCTGTAACAATTGGTTGTCAGGAGTTGGGATTCGGACCTGGGACTAAATTTGTTAGGCCCAAATTTTGGAACACCAATTGTGTTATCTGTAACAATTGGTGTCTGGGAGTGAGATTCGAGGCCCGAACCAAATTTGTTTTAAAACGTGTAGAAAAAAAAAAAAATTTGGTCAAAATTACGAGCTGCCGAAATTGTTTTGTTTTATAAAACCCGAATTTTGAGATCGCGCCATGGACAATCAAGGCGATCGGATGTCGGTGGGGGAGATAGACGGGTTAGGGGTAACCCAGGACTTAGGGGAAGAAAGGGAGGAGGAGAGCAGTGAGGAGAACATTGGCAATGAGGTTGAGGGGGTATCAGACGCACAAAATGGCGCTCTCGCGCACGTGGTTGAGGGGGTCACGGCCGCGGAACCAATGAGCGCGGCCCAAATGCAAGCCTTCATGACCCAATTCATGGTGGAAATGCAGAAAAAAAACGATAGTGGGAAAATGGAAAGCAGAATGATGGGGGCCATTATGGAGCAAATGAGGGTTGATAGTGAGCGATTGGGTGAGCCATTTGGGCCATTTGGAGGGCCAAATGGGGGTAATGGGGAACCGGATGGATGCTCAGGGTGAGCGATTGGAGGGCCAAATGGGGGTAATGGGGAACCGGATGGATGCTCAGGGTGAGCGATTGGAGGGCCAAATGGGGGTAATGAGGGACGAAGCGAGGGGTACCGGTGAGGGGTTAGACAACGGGATAAAAGAGGTGAAAAATGGGTTAATGGGGTTAGAAAATAGGATGGAGGACAAATTGCGGGAAATAGGGGAACAATCTGCCCGGGAAATCAAACGAATGGGAGAGCAGATAGAGGAGGTAAAAATCGGGGTAGAAACCAAATTGGATGCTCAGAGGGATGAATTGGGACAGATGAGGGTGGCATATACAAAAGAGATGGAGGAGATACGACGAGGTGTAAGTGAGGAGGTTTCGGGGCTACGCGAGGAGGTAAAGCGAGGTGAGAAGCGTATGGAGAAAGAGGTGAGAAATAATACGGCGAAGTTACAAGGGGGAATAGAAGATCTGACGGAGGAGGTGGAACAGCTGACAGAGGGACAGACGGAGTTAGTGGAGCAGGTTCAAAAGAACACTGCGGTACTAGGAGGGTTAAAGGCGACACAAAAAGAAATTAAAAACGAATTAATAGCGACACAGAGGCAATGTCAGATGGTACGTGAGGAACTGACAATGAGGGTGGACGAGGTGACAGAGATAATGGAGACAAAGGACCGGCAGGTGAGGATGCACATAGAGACGGTCACGGTAGCCTTAGAGGACGAACTTGAGGAGACGCACCGAGAAATAAAAGAGGTTAAACAAAAATTAGAGGAAGTGGAAGAAGAGGTGAGTGAAATTAAGAAGAGACGGACAGAAACTAAGAGAGAAATCCAGGAGGAGGTAATGGAATTGGTACAAGGTCTGTGCTCAACTCATAATGTGCTGCTCACTAACCAAATAAAGAGTTTGCAGGTGGCAAAGGAGGTGCGGAGACGAGGTGCCAAGGTGAGTGGCGATATAATCGGAAATGTACATGATGTGAGGAGAGCTTCAGTCGGCTTGGGGATTGGTTTGGATCCGGGTGTTCGTGAAAGGCCATTGGTGAAGTGTGCGACAGGTCTGGTGTGCGAAAAAAGAGGTGTGCGAGAATGTCCGACCATGGGGTGTGTGAGGAAAAAGTGCACACCGAGGAGTGAGTGTGCCGTCAAGAGTGAGTTGGTCGAAGCACGTGTGCGAGGGGGTACATGGAAGCGCGGTGTGGTGAGTGTTACAGAGGAAGTAACGAAAGAGTGTGCGCAAGAGGATGCGCGAGAAAGGTGTGTAACGGACAGGTGCATGGGGAAAGAGTGCGCTGTCAAGAGTGAGGGAGAATGCATGCCTGTGGTGAGTGTTACAGAGGGTGTAACGGGAGAGTGTGCACGAGAAAGGTGTGTAACGGACAGGTGCATGAGGAAAGAGTGCGCTGTCGAGAGTAAGGGTGAGTGCGCTGTCAAGAATGGAGGTGAAAGTAGTGAGAGTGACACGGAGCGTGAGTTGGTTGTGACAGGTGAGCGAGGAAGTACACCTGGAATGGAAGGATGCACACCTGGAATGGTAGAGCGTGTGTGGGAATGCACACTTGAGTTGGTCGTGAGGCACGTGGTTGGGTGTGCGGGTGAGAGCACACCTGTGATTGTCACAGAGGAGGTGACCGAGGAGGGGGCGCGAAGAGGTGTGTTGGTGAGGTGTGCGAGCGACGAATGTGTGCCAAGGTGTTCGGTGGTCAGGTGTGTCCGCCTTGCAGCATACCCAGGGCAAGCTGCCGTTGATCCCTTGACAATCGTGGCATGTTGATTGAAATGCCCATTTTGCACTGGCCTTTTTAAAGCCAATATCAAGACATCACGTGCAGCTCATTAAAATCATCCCGTACCCCTTGGCTAATCACTGACAGTCAAAACGGCTGTTCAACAGCTGTGCTATGAAGTGACCATTGAAGGTTCAAGTGACCATCCGTGACCGTTTTGTCTGGCAGTGAGGACACTATTGTCCACAAATAAGTTCACACATTTACTACACGCAGTGTTATTGTTGATATTTAAAGGTTTCAAAGGTGGTAAGTTTCTTTTGCGTTTCAGTATATTATAATTTATATGCATATACACATAAGCCCCATATATTCGCATATGCAAATGAATGTGGAATCCTTGGGAATTGCTCTTGGATTACATGTTCATCAGTGACTTCATATTCTAATTGCCCATTTGCGAATCAATCATTATTAGTTTCCCTGTGCATGGCAGAGAGATGGGGATTATAAAAATAATAATAATGGGGTAATGATACCTTGATAAAATAAAGTGAAACTATTAATCTTAGTTTCTGTTCTTTGCATCCCCCTGTTATATATATCATGACAGACACTTATAAGGTTTACAAAGCCATTGTAAGCCATAATTAAATAATGTAATTAGCAGTATTTATTGTGGTTGTGGTCAGAATCTGGACAAATTGTCGACTGAAGGCCACAGCATCAAATTACCAAGCTGCTGCTGAAACCATTACAGCAGGCCATACGCACAAACCGCAAAACAAGCTCTGCATTCTCACTTCCAGACGTTCGCCAGATAGTTGGTGAACGCAGCCTCGTGTTGCGAGAACACGTGCTGCAAGGAATACAGGCGGGAGGTTTGCGGCTGTCATCACTCATCGCAACATTCGTCACTCAACATCCTCAGCAGCTTACAGGGGAATTCCAAGGCCATGCTAGGATTATTAGCAACAACTACCGCAGAGATGACGACAAAGCTGCCAACAAAGATGAGTTTGTTTCAAAAGGATTTCAGAAGTTGTAGGCCTAATCCCCTGCTGAAAATATCTACCTGCTGCCTCAGTTGCATCAGATTTATAGTTCCACTCTGGACAGCTCACGGTGAAATCACCTGTAAAGCAAAAGTATGAAAATGAACTGATATCATGAAGGAATCACTTGGGTTGTGATACATCTTATGCAAGGAAACACATACATAGGAAAATGCCATTTACCCTTCATTCTGCTTTCAAACTCATGGCTAGGTAGGTATCCTGTGTGGATGCAAACATTTTAATGTTTTTTAATAATAATATTATTATAATTATTATTATAATATTATAATATAATATTATTATTATTATATTATTATAATATTCATTACTATTAATTCATTAATATATTAATTCATTATTAATTTTATTAATTCATTATTAATAATATTATTAATATTAATATTAATTTTTATAAATTTATAATATTTAATTAATAATTAATTTTAATTTAATTTTAATAATATTTTATTCATTATTAATATTAATTCATTATTCATTAGTATTATTATAATATTCATTATTAATATATTAATATTATATTATTATAATAATATTATTATTATTATATTATTATAATATTCATTACATTTTAATGTAATGAATGAAGCTGCAGCGAGCTGGAGCTACCTACCGAGTTATGTGGAGGCGAAAGTGAGGTTGGTGGAGATCACTGAAGAGGAAGTGCGGACGGCCTTAAAGAGAATGAAAAAGGGAAGTGGGCCAGGCATTGATGAGGTGTGTGCAGAGATGATAACTGCAGCGGGAGAAATCGGAGTCTGGTGGAAGAAGAGGTTGTTGGATGTATGCATGAGTGATGGGTCAATTCCGGAGGATTGGAGGACAGGGTAAGTTGTGCCAATATGGAAGGGGATGGGGGATGTTGAAGATCCGGGGAAGCTATCGGGGAGCTAAGGAGTTCAAGATCCGGAACTCCTTATAGTCATGTCACGAAGGTGCTGGAAAGGGTTCTGGATGGGAGGATAAGGAAGAGTGTGAAGAAGGAGATCGGAGAAGAGCAGCAGGGGGTTAGAAAGGGTAGGAGAATGACAGATGGGATCTTCGTGCTGAAACAGCTGGTGGAGAAGAGGTTGGAGGTGCAAGGTGAAATGGCATTGGGATTTGTGGATCTGGAGAAGGCCTACGACAATCCCCCAAGAGAGATGGTGTTGGCAACACTGAGATGGATGGGAGTGCTGAAGGCAGAAGTTAGGTTGGTGTAAGGGATGTGCAATGGAACGAAGGGAAGAGTTTTGGTCGGTCCTGGGATCTCGGAGGAGTTCCATGTGAACATCGGTTTGAGGCAGGGAAGTGCTCTCAGCCCACTCCTGTTTATCATGGTGATGGAGCTTGTAAGCAGGAAGGTAAACATGAAAGATTTTGGGGGAGGATATTGTATGAGACAATCTGGTTGTTGTGGTGGAGAGTGGGTGGGAGATCCAGGAAGTACTGGGGGAGTGGAAGGAGGAATTTGAGAAACATGGGCTGAACATGAGCATGCAGAAGGTGGAGGTGATGTGGGTTGGGCAGCAGAGAAAATAAATGAATATCAGGTTAGAGGAGAAGTAGATCAGGCAAGGCAATAGGTTTCAGTATCTGGGGGGAACAGTGACCGGGGATGGTAGGTCAGAGGCAGAGGTGCAGAGGAGGATTCAGATGGATGTGAATGCATGGATTAGGGTGGAGGTAGTAATGTCAGACAGAAAGATTTCAAGGAGATTGAAAGGAAAAGTTTTGATGTGTGTAACGCCGACCTACCTTTACGATCTGCAGACGCTGGCATTGAGAGAGTCAACACCAGAGGCTGCAGGTGTATGAGAACACCTGAGACTGCGGGAGTGAAGAGGGTGGATAGAAGGAGAATGGATGAACTGAGAGAGGAGATTGGTGTGCAGATGCGCTTGACAGAAAGGCAAGAAAGGCAAGGTGTGCACATTGTGGCGTTCATTCCACATCCCAATTTCTCTTCAATGATGCCACTCAATCTTCACATGAAGTCACGTCCATTTGCCCTTTTTTGGCGATTTGGTAAAGCATCGCTCTTCTTCTTCCTCGTGATAACCATGTGTTGACCTCTTTCAGTCAGTCACATTCACTCCACATATACAGTAAATCAATTAATCACTGAATACATTTTAAAAGCTCTATTGACACGGTCCACGTGACCTGGGCCCTCTTGCTCTTATCCCAGATTGATTGCTCACCTGTTTTCTCATTTATATACAAGGTCTAGGCCCGTAGAAGATCTGGGAAACCGAACAGATCAAAGGACACAACATAACGAAGGGAACAGCAGGACAGAGGATGGTCAAACACTTGGAATATGTCTTCCAATTGAAACAAAACTCACACTCACGATCTCTCTTCGAAAGGAACGTCTAGGAAACCCCATCCGCCCCAATCTATTCTTTCTCAACAATCTTGTTGAGGAAGTTGGGTCATTCAAACTCCATGTTCTCATTATCAGCCATAATCTTTCTTGAGCAAAGTACATTTCAAAGTTGTGCCTCCAAAGCCTTCCTTCACACACCTGACCTCCAATCCACCTACAAGGTTTTCATGCACAGGTTGATGGAGTATTGCTCTCCCCTCTGGGCTGGTCCCCTGCCTCACATCCTGCTCGGCTTGCTACCGTGGAATCCAAGGCCTTTAAGAAGATTGGAATCTCCAGCAATGAAGCTGAGTCTATGCGTCTATTACTTCGCCATCGCAGACAGTTTGGTGGTCTCTCTGTCTTCTACCTCGTCCTTTCTGGTCTTGCGCCCTCGGCTCTTTCCATGATTTGGCTCCCCGGTTTCTGCAGGGCTCATGCAGACCACCATCAACTCTTCTCGTGAAAATACCCAATTCCAGCATCACTGCTTAACTTCACTCATCAGTTGCTCTTTTTTTCATGCCTGGGCAACCAACTTCCACATTCTCCTCAATCTCATTATTCCCTTTGTGTCTCCAAGGCAGTTATTCACCACCATGTCAGATTGTCGCCAATCCAAAACCATGATATTTTGTACCCTGATTAGCCACATGCCCTCAACCCCACCTCTCATTCAAATTTCCAGTTTTCCCTCCTGAGATTTCCCTTCTGTATGCATCTTGTCCACCCCATGCATCATCTTGTGCCCCTCATTCCTCTCCACACGCATTGTTTGTCCAAGTCTCCCACTATTTTTTGGCCTTCGACTGCTGTTGGTGTTGATCCTCTCTCTCTGATGTTCAATTTGTCCTGTTGCGTCCTGATACGTTCAGTGTACGAGTACAAGCTCTTCTACAACCTCGACTATGTATAAACAAGACCAAAAGTCTAAACGGTGCAGCCGGGTTTGTAAAACATTATAAACGACAAACACACATGATTAGCTTTTCAAACAGTCGCTAATGTTGTTTATAACATTAAACATAGAAATTTGGAGGATTCCAGACATCCGTGAGGTAAGTTTTACTTACAGAACTGAGGGAAGATCTACTGTAATCTATATACCCCACAAGGGTTGGTTAATAACATTCCATCTAAAAACCGAGACGAATTCCTTACTTCCACGGTTGTTAGTCCGTACACCGCTTATCATTGATTCATGAACCATACACCGCTTCAATCCATCAACTTTGTAATCACGACATTGGGATTAAAGTGTTATGGTCATATTTACTATATTATTATGATTACGATAACGAAAACGATACAACTGAAACGATACACTACTGTATTAAGAGACCTGGGCTTAATTTGTCCAAAACGGCCCGAAGGTGAGGCATGAAGCCTAAGGCCTATATGTACCGTATTGTTGGAAGAGCTCCTCACCACATACAAGGCTTTCATCCGCAGCTCAATGGAATACTGTTCCCCCCTCTGGGCTGGTGCTCCTGCCTCACACCTTGCTCGGCTTCACGCTGTTGAGGCCAAAGCTTTCAGAATCATTGGAATCTCCTGCGATGTAGTCAACACCGAGGGCCTTTCACTCACTCACCGCAGGCAGGTTGGTGGTCTTTCTGTCTTCTACCGACTCCTCTCCGGCCTTGCTCCCCCAGCTCTCTCTGTGCTCTGTCCCCCCAATATTCTTTCAGGTCGCACAAGATCTGCCTGCAACCCTCTTCTGGTTAAACTGCCAAAGTCTAGGCTCTCTGCTCACCTTCACTCTTTCATTCCCCTTTTCTCCCGCCTCTGGAACAAACTCCCCCACTCCCTTCAATCCCACTCCTCCCTCCAGGTCTTTAAAACAGCTGTTCACCACCATCTCTTATCTTCCCCCATCGAAAACCTTGATCTTTTCTACCCCCGGTAATTCACCCCAGAGTCCTTGCAGTGTTCATATGTTTTATTCCTCTCCCACCTCCCCCCAAGTCCTCCCGATGTCCTTGCTCTCAAATGTTGTGTTTGTGTCCTTCCCCCTCTTCCCCCTCTCTTTTGTGTCCTTCCCCCTCTCTCCCCATCTTGTCTGCCGCTCCCCTTGTTTTTTGTGTTTTGTGTGTCGGTTTGTCTTTTTGTGTGATAAATGTTAGCTCTTTCACGAGCCTCGATCTTGTATACAAAAAAAAAAAAAAAAAAAAAAAAGACGTAACGCCGATGCTTTCGGTATTTGATGGTCATTTTAACAATCGGTTTGTTTGTGTTTCACACTGAATGAAAAACATAAAGGTAGAGCATGGCGATTGTGATATGACAGGTTCGACGATATGTTCGGCCTGAACGAAATTGGAATCAAAATGCCTGCGTGTGGAGAGCCAGCCGCCGTACCGCCGTAATGACATCAGACGAAATTACATCACCCTGTCATGTGACCAAGATCCTCAGCTCTGATTGGTATATGTTGGAGGGGACATACATACATATATACATACATACACACAGACATACATACAGACGGACAAACACTGTTCTCGACAGCTCTGCCCGATGGGATACGCCGTAAAAACGATCTACAACCCAAAGAAGCAGCAATGGGGGATTAGCTCACATGATAGAGTGCTCGCTGAGCATGCACGAGGTCGTGGGATCGATACCCGCATCCTCCACACATCTTATACTCGTATTTAATATTATACAATTATGTATCATCGGTTAACATAAAGACAAGGTATGCACGTTTGACAGGTAACATTCACTCATCCCACATCTCAATTTTCCATCAGTAATTCCCTTCAACCCTCACTTACGAAGTCACGTCTGTTTGCTTTATATTTTTGGTCATTTGGCAGATGACGCTAACTTCGATCTTCCTCTTCCTGGAAGTTGTTTTGACGTTTTTGACCCTTTTCAGACTGTCACATTCACTCCTCATAACAATGAATTGATCACTGCATATTTTTGAAAGTACTAATTACATGACCCACGTGACCTGGGCCCTCTTGCTCTCTTATCCCAGACAGATTGCTCATCTGTTTTCCTCCCTAACTATACTCTGGAACTCCAGCTCTTTCTCATTTTGCCAGCACCCTTCCCGAACCACTCCAGAGGACGACCTCTTCCGTTGCCATGTTCCGTTTTTTACGTTCATTTTTTCTCCCACCCATGTGACACCCTCTCCAGTCCAACCATAATGCCACCGAGTCTCGTTTTCATGAAATTCACATCAAACAACTTTGGACAGCCATACACAAAATACGTAATACTTTGGGGGGGGGGGGGGGGAGTGGAGAACTGAGGGTGTTTCATAGATCATTAAAACGGGGGTTAGGCGGGTGTGGGAGCCACAACCACGTGACACAATCCTCATCTTCATGGGTGCAGCCATCTTGGATTTCCCTTCACCACACAGGATGTGTAATTTAAAACAACCTTGCTTCCACGGGAATTTGTCCAAAAATGGTAGAAGCTCTGCTTAAATCATTCATTTGAGACAACAAGAGGAGAAGAAAGCAAGAGGTTAAAAGTACCACCCATCACGAGCAAATACTACTCGTCGCGAGCAAATATCACCCATTTCTGGCAAATACCAGCAGTCGCTGGCAAGTATCACATGTAGCCAGCAAATATCACCCGCAGCTAGCAAATATCACCTATCATTAGCAAATACCACCCATCGCGAGCAAATACCACCCATCGCGAGCAAATACCACCCATCGCTAGCAAATATCACCCATAGCTAGCAAATATCACCTATCATTAGCAAATACCACCCATCACGATCAAATACCACCCATCGCGAGCAAATACCACCCATCGCTGGCAAATACCACCCATCGCTAGCAATTACCACCCATCGCTAACATATATCACCCATTGCTGGCAACTACCAGCAGTCGTGAGCAAATATCACTCGTAGCCAGAAAATATCACCCGTAGCCAGCAAATATCACCTATCATTAGCAAATATCACCCGTAGCTAGCAAATACCACCTATCATTAGCAAATATCACCTATCATTAGCAAATACCACCCGTAGCCAGCAAATATCACATATCATTAGCAAATACCACCCATAGCTAGCAAATATCACCTATCATTAGCAAATACCACCTGTAGCCAGCAAATATCACCCATCGCTAGCAAACACCACCCATCACCAGCAAATATCACCCGTAGCTAGCAAATATCACCTATCATTAACAAATACCACCCATCGCTAGCAAATACCACCCATCGTGAGCAAATACCACCCATCGATAGCAAATATCACCTGTAGCTAGTAAATATCACCTATCATTAGCAAATACCACCCATCGCTAGAAAATACCACCCATCGCCAGCAAATACCACCCATTGCTAGCAAATATCACCCGTAGCTAGCAAATATCACCTATCATTAGCAAATACCACCAATCGCTAGTAAATACCACCTGTAGCTAGCAAATACCACCCATCGCTAGCAAATACCACCCATCGCTAGCAAATACCACCCATTGCTAGCAAATGCCACCCATCGCTAACAAATATCACTCGTAGTGAGCAAATATCACCTATCATTAGCAAATACCACCCATTGCTAGCAAATACCACCCATCGCTAGCAAATACCACCCATCGCGAGCAAATACCACTCATCGCTAGCACATATCACCCATTGCTGGCAAATACCAGCAGTCGCGAGCAAATATCACCCGTAGCGAGCAAATATCACCTATCGCCAGCAAATGTCACCCGTAGCTAGCAAATACCACCCATCGCTAGCAAATCTGTCAACCCTCGACTCTGATTCTGCAACTGGACCTGACTGCATCAGCCCACGGGTCCTAAAATCCTGTTCTTCCGCTCTTTCACTCCCTCTTTTTGTTCTCTTGACCCTCTCTTTTGTTCAAGGTCATCTGCCATCTGCCATCTGCTGGGAAATCAGCCAACATCACCGCTTTACACAAAAAATGTGCAAAAACAGATCCTAGCAACGACAGACCAACAGCCTTCTCCCAATTATCAGCAAAGTCATGGAATCCATCATTGCTTCGGATATGAAATCTTTCCTCTTCTCCAATGGCTTGATCTCTGATCTTCAATTTGGTTTCAGACCAGGTCACTCCACTCTGGACATGCTGCTTCTGCTGTCTCAACAATGGATGGAGGTCCTCAATGCCAAACAGGAAATCAGAGCTGTCTCCCTTGACATATCACTTGCCTTCGATACGGTCTGGCACCCCGCTCTGCTCGCCCTACTCTCCTCTAATGGTATCCATGGAAATCTCCACGCATGGCTGGCGGACTTCCTCTCTAGTCGTAGTCAACGTGTGGCCCTGAATGGGTTTCTCTCATCTCCTCTTCCTGTTCAGGCTGGAGTTCCCCAAGGCAGTGTTCTGGGCCCTGTGCTTTTTCTATTCTTCATCAATGATCTTTCTGACTCTCTTTAAAATCCTCTCTATCTCTTTGCTGATGACTCCACTCTCTGCCGCTCCATTCCTCATCCCTCAGATCGGCAGTCTGCAGCCTTCTCACACTCTGCAGACCTGGACAAAATCACAGACTGGTCAAACAAGTGGAACATGTCTTTCAATCCAGACAAATCTCACACTCTTACGATGTCTCTCCGTAAAATCGGACTGGACAACCCTCCCATCTACTTTCTGAATAATCCTCTCCAAGAAGTTCTGTCACTCAATCTCTTGGGTCTCACTATCTGCCATGATCTTTCCTGGGAGAACCACATTTCAAATCTGGCCTCCAAAGCCAGTCGCCGACTGGGCATCCTCCGTCGTGCGAAGTCCTTCCTTAGCACACCTGAGCTCCTCACCACATTCAAGGCTTTCATCCGCAGCTCAATGGAATACTGCTCTCCCCTCTGTGCTGGTGCTCCTGCCTCACACCTAGCTCGTCTTCACGCTGTAGAAACCAACGCGTTCAGAATCATTGGAATCTCCCGCGATGAAGCTAACTCCGAGGGCCTTTCACTTACTCACCGCCGGCAGGAAGGTGGCCTTTCTGTCTTCTACCGACTCCTCTCCGGCCTTGCTACCACAGCTCTCTTTGGGCTCTGTCCCCAAAATATTCCTACAGGTCGCACAAGATCTGCCTGCAACCCTCTTATGGTTAAGCTGCCAAAATCAAGACTCTCTGCTCACCTTCACTCCTTCATTCCTCTTTTCTCCCACCTCTGGAACAAACTCCCTCATTCTCTTCAATCCCACTCCTCCCTCCAGGTCTTTAAAACAGCTGTTCACCACCATCTCTAATCTTCCCCCATCCAAAACCTTGATCTTTTCTACCCCTGCTAATTTCACCCCAAATCCACTTTTTTGAAACACCAACTTCTTTCATGGAAGTCGTTGCAGTGTCCTTGTGTTTTATGGTCCTTGTGTTTTATACATCTCCCCCCCCCCTCCCCCCTTCCCTTCCCACGCCTCCTCCCCCCAAGCCATCTCCCTCCCACAGATCTCCCGATGTCCCTGCTCTCAAATGTTGTGTTTGTGTGCTTCCCTTTCTCTACCCATCTTGTCTACCGCTCCCCTTTTTATATACTTTGTTTGTCTGTTTGATTTGTTTGTGTGATAAATGTTAGCTCTTTTACGAGCCTCGATTCTGTATGCAAAAAAAAAAAAAATACTACCCATCGCCAGCAAATATCACCCGTAGCTAGCAAATATAACCTATCATGAGCAAATACCACCCATCGCTAACAAATACCACCCATCGCTAGCAAATATCACCTGTCGCTAGCAAATATCACCTGTCGCTAGCAAATACCACCCATCCCTAGCAAATACCACCCGTAGCCAGAAAATACCTGCAGTCGCTAGCAAATACCACCCATCGCCAGCAAATACCACCCATCGCTAGCAAATACCACCCATCGCTAGCAAATACCACCCGTAGCTAGCAAATATAACCTATCATGAGCAAATACCACCCATCGCTAACAAATACCACCCATCGCTAGCAAATATCACCTGTCGCTAGCAAATATCACCTGTCGCTAGCAAATACCACCCATCCCTAGCAAATACCACCCGTAGCCAGAAAATACCTGCAGTCGCTAGCAAATACCACCCATCGCCAGCAAATACCACCCATCGCTGGCAAATATCACCCATCGCTAGCAAATACCACCCATCGCCAGCAAATATCACCCATCGCTAGCAAATATCACCCATAGCTAGCAAATATCACCTGTCGCTAGCAAATACCACCCATCGCTAGCAAATACCACCAATCGCTAGCCAATACCACCAATCGCTAGCCAATATCACCCGTAGCTAGCAAATATCACCTGTCGCTAGCAAATATCACCCGTAGCTAGCAAATATTTACCTGTCGCTAGCAAATACCACCCATCGCTAGCAAATATCACCCGTAGCTAGCAAATATCACCTGTCTCGAGCAAATATCAACTGTCACTAGCAAATGACACCCATCGCAAGCAAATACCACCCATCGCTAGCAAATACCACCCATCGCTAGCAAATACCACCCATCGCCAGCAAATACCAACCATCGCTAGCAAAACCAACCATCGCTGTGGTTGTGTGCTTCCCCTTCTCTCCCCATCTTGTCTTCCGCTCCCTCTTTTTGTATATTTTGTTTGTCTGGTTGATTTGTTTGTGAAATAAATGTTAGCTCTTTCACGAGCCTCGATTCAGTATACCAAAAAAAATGATCTTTTCTACCCTCGCTAATTTCGGTCCCCTTGTGTTTTATACTTCTCCCCCCCCCCCCCCCCCCCCCCACCCTTCCCACGCCTCCTGCCCCCAAGCCCTCTCCCTCCCACACTTCTCCCTGCTCTCAAATGTTGTGGTTGTGTGCTTCCCCTTCTCTCCCCATCTTGTCTTCCGCTCCCTCTTTTTGTATATTTCGTTTGTCTGGTTGATTTGTTTGTGAAACAAATGTTAGCTCTTTGACGAGCCTCGATTCAGTATACAAAAAAATAATAATAATAAAAAAAATAGCACCCATCGCTAGCAAATAGCACCCATCGCTAGCAAATACCACCCATCGCCAGCAAATACCACCCATCGCTAACAAATAGCACCCATCGCTAGCAAATACCACCCATCGCCAGCAAATACCACCCATCGCTAACAAATACCACCCATCGCTAGCAAATACCACCCGTAGCCAGAAAATATCACCCGTAAGTAGCAAATATCATAAAGCAAATTTTCTCTTCCACGAGCGCAGGGTAATTAAAAAATTGTCGGGTTCGGATCTCCACCAAAATTGAATCAATTCTTTATTGTCACACACCCAACCTGTCCACCAAGTTTTGTCGGAATCCGTCCATAATTTTCTGAGGCATCCTGTTCAGGACAGACAAATCGGGGTGAAAACATAACCTCCTCCCACCTACGGTGATAGAGGTAAACAGCAGAGTGTGTTCCATTACCAAGCAGCTTGAAGAGCACTCGCCAAGTGGCTTGAGCACTCAAATGCAAGCACTCCAACGAATGAGTTGATAAGGAACGGCTGGTTTGGCAAGAGACAGCAACCTGATTGGTAATGGAAGCAAGTAAGGCAAGCTTGAGAACTCCTGTACTTTTACTTCCTGTCAAAATACCATAATTCTCGAAAATTCCAATTGGCTCCGATCCCAAAATCATGTGAGGTTCTGCAAATCCAGGTTACCAGGTATAATTGTATAAATGTGCTGAATATGAATGATATTCATCCCGACATTTTCAAGTGGAGGCTCCACTTGGACACACGGACAGACAGACAAAGAGCTGATGACCGACCGTTCGGAGTGGAATGAATGAATAAATTAATGAATAAACTTTATCAACAACTGATTCAGAGAAACGCAAATATCAATGGGGGATTAGCTCAAATGGTAGAGCGCTCGCTTAGCATGCGAGAGGTAGCGGGATCGATGCCCGCATCCTCCACACATTTTATTATACCCAACGTTATACAATAATTACACATCATCGGTTAACATAAAGACAAGGTGTGCACGTTTGATGGACAACGTTCGCTCATCCCACATCCCAATTTCCCATCAAAGATGCTTTTCAATCTTCACTTGCAGAGTTACGTTTATCTTGGGCGATTTGGCAAAACATCGCTCTTCTTCGTCCTTGTAATAAACATTATTTAACCCCCTTCAGTCCATCGCATTCACTCCTCACATCAATCAATCACTGTATAAATATTGAAAATACGAATTACACGGCCCACGTGATGTGGACCATGGTGCTCTCTTATCCCAGACAGATTGATTACCTTTTTTCTACTACTGAATTATACTCTGGTATCCCAGCCTTGCTCATTTCACCAGCACTCTTCCCTTTGGCCATTCCAGGACACAAACTCTTCCATTATCGTTTTCCTTCTTAACCTTCAACTATCCAGACATTCTGTTCACCTCCACATCTTTTTTTCCCCCTTTTTCTCTCAGCTGAAATAATTCATTCCCCAAAGTCAGGACTGTCACATTCTTCCCTACAGGGATTAAACGAGAAAGAGCAATCACGGATTGCATACCCTCGCCAGGATGTGTTTTCGTGGTTTTAAAGGCTTTTGTGTTAAAACAAATATGGCGGCGGAACCACGTGACCGATAACGTCACAATTATTTATTTTTTTCTCCACCAGTTTATGCCAACATGGCACTCAAGAAATTGCATCTTGATTGGATGAAGTTTTGTACTTGTCGAATTATGACGTCATAATGGAGGCACCAATGACATCATCATTAACATATTTTATTCCCCATGGAGTGTTCTTTACAATGAGCCATGTCTCAATTTTTTTTATTCAGCACTCTCGGAGATATAGAGGTGCAAATTTTTCCAAGATGGCGGCCGAACCACGTGACCGATGACGTCATCATTAACATATTTTATTCCCCATGGAGAGTTCTTTACAATGAGCCGTCTCAATTTTTTCTATTCAGGACTTTTGGAGATGTGGAGGTGCAAAGTTTTTCGGTTTTTCCAAGATGGCGGCCGAACCACGTGACCGATGACGTCATCAATTGGGCACAGTCTATTCCAGGGCAAGACAAATACGTGTGCAAAGTTCGGCGGCGATTCTACGTGCAACGGTGTAGACTTAGTGCTGCAAACAGACAAACAGACAGACAAACCAACCGATCAACATACTTGTCGGAATCTTTTCCGGCAAGGAATAATGCACAAGACCAACCAATACACTTGAAACATCTTCGACCTTCGCAAGTACCAAACAGATCGACAGGGGTGAAAACATAACGTCCATCCATATTTGGTGGCGGAGGTAATAAGTAATGTAACATGTCAAATAGGTTGGTGTAAGAGACACCAACTGTGCTACAGCTCCGAAAAAAGAAGTTGTTCCTTAATCAAAAAATGACGTTTGTGGACAGAAGGACAGATGAACAGACAGAAGTGAACCAATTGCTTGTTGACCAACAGGTTATGTCGCTTCACGCGAGGAGTAATGACTGACTGCTTGACCAAGGCACTACCTGCAAGAAAATCTTTTTGTGCAGACATGGGCACATCCACTACAAGATAGATCAAATGTTTAACATTGCAGAACAATGTTAACACACCTGTGTCCTTGAAACACCTGTAAAATAATTTTTAAAAAGTACGTAATAATCTTTACGCCAAAAGGAAAAGCCAGTAAATATGACAAACCAGGTATAGGGTGAACCCAATTATGATGCAGGTATTCAGGATGTGCTATTTGCCAAGAATCCTAATAGGTATGCAGCATCCTCCGTCCCTTTCTGGTTGACATTGACTGGTCAAACACCACAATCTCTCGCTGGTTTCAATCACTATTTTATATAACTAATACGACAAAAACACATTCATGTTACCCGCTCAACCCTAACATGGCAAACAGTTTAAATACCGTAAAATGGGGTGAATAGGGACAGCAAGGTGGATAGGGACAGCAAGGTGAATAGGGACAGCAAGGTGAATAGGGACAGCAAGGTGAATAGGGACAGCAAGGTGAATAGGGACAGCAAGGTGAATAGGGACAGCAAGGTGAATAGGGACAGCAAGGTGAATAGGGACAGCAAGGTGAATAGGGACAGCAAGGTGAATAGGGACAGCACGGTGAATAGGGACAGCAAGGTGAATAGGGACAGCAAGGTGAATAGGGACAGCAAGGTGAATAGGGACAGCAAGGTGAATAGGGACAGCAAGGTGAATAGGGACAGCAAGGTGAATAGGGACAGCAAGGTGAATAGGGACAGCAAGGTGAATAGGGACAGCAAGGTGAATAGGGACAGCAAGGTGAATAGGGACAGCAAGGTGGATAGGGACAGCAAGGTGAATAGGGACAGCAAGGTGAATAGGGACAACAAGGTGAATAGGGACAACAAGGTGAATAGGGACAGCAAGGTGAATAGGGACAGCAAGGTGAATAGGGACAACAAGGTGAATAGGGACAGCAAGGTGAATAGGGACAACAAGGTGAATAGGGACAGCAAGGTGAATAGGGACAACAAGGTGAATAGGGACAGCAAGGTGAATAGGGACAGCAAGGTGAATAGGGACAACAAGGTGAATAGGGACAGCAAGGTGAATAGGGACAGCAAGGTGAATAGGGACAACAAGGTGAATAGGGACAGCAAGGTGAATAGGGACAACAAGGTGAATAGGGACAGCAAGGTGAATAGGGACAGCAAGGTGAATAGGGACAGCAAGGTGAATAGGGACAACAAGGTGAATAGGGACAACAAGGTGAATAGGGACAGCAAGGTGAATAGGGACAGCAAGGTGAATAGGGACAACAAGGTGAATAGGGACAGCAAGGTGAATAGGGACAACAAGGTGAATAGGGACAGCAAGGTGAATAGGGACAACAAGGTGAATAGGGACAGCAAGGTGAATAGGGACAGCAAGGTGAATAGGGACAACAAGGTGAATAGGGACAGCAAGGTGAATAGGGACAAACAAGGTGAATAGGGACAAACAAGGTGAATACGGACACAAACTGAAAAAAAGTTCGGAAACTTTTTTCGCTGAAAATTGATAACCATACTGATTTGTTGGTGTTTGGGTTGAAAGTGTTCTCTGGTTTTTAAAGCAACTTATAGTCCCTATTAACCCCATATATGGGTTAAATAGGAATAAATAGGATCTTTATGGCTGTCCATATTCACCCAGTTTTACGGATGAATAGAGACAGTCACTAATACAAAAAAATAACAATCAAGAAATGGGGACAGTTTGGAGAAACTTTTTATCCCATTTTTTTTTCATTGGCACCGTGGTTTATATTATGGGTGCACATTATGTGCATCCATCTGAGCTATCAATTTAGCAATAAGTTGGAAACTCAGGATTGTTTCTTGATTGTTATTTTTTTGTATTAGTGACTGTCCCTATTCACCCGTAAAACGGGGTGAATAGGGACAGCCATAAAAAGCCTATTTATTCCTATTTAACCCATATATGGGGTTAATAGGGGCTATAAGTTGCTTTTTAAATAAACAAGAGAACACTTTCAACCCAAACACCAACAAATCAGTATGGTTATCAATTTTCAGCGAAAAAAGTTTCCGAACTTTTTTTCAGTTTGTGTCCCTATTCACCTTGTTTGTCCCTATTCACCTTGCTGTCCCTATTCACCTTGTTGTCCCTATTCACCTTGCTGTCCCTATTCACCTTGCTGTCCCTATTCACCTTGTTGTCCCTATTCACCTTGCTGTCCCTATTCACCTTGTTGTCCCTATTCACCTTGCTGTCCCTATTCACCTTGTTGTCCCTATTCACCTTGCTGTCCCTATTCACCTTGTTGTCCCTATTCACCTTGTTGTCCCTATTCACCTTGTTGTCCCTATTCACCTTGCTGTCCCTATTCACCTTGCTGTCCCTATTCACCTTGCTGTCCCTATTCACCCCATTTCACGGTACACAATAACTGTATGTATACACACAATGACATGAAATGTAAAACCACACATAGGATCTTCTTCTTCACCAATATGCAGTTAGCGGCTGTTGGTAGGCTGGTGAGTAGGATTTCAAAGATAAAACAAGGATTGATCTTAATTGATGGTTACAATTTGCCATCCAGACTCATTTCCCTCCACAGCTTTCCAGAGTTCTTCCTCTTCTCTTCCAATTCCTGTACAAAGAACAACACAGCAAAAAGTTATGTCAGCAGCGCAGTGCGAATTAAACATTAAGTGGCATGAAGAGAAAATTGAACTTAGGTGGAGTGCTGTCACTTTCCAGGGCACTCTGGGTACTTGTTCATGCACACATATCTATACATGTGTCTTACAAAAAAGGGTCGTTTGATTGAACCGAGCCATGGAGGGAAGCTTTGGTGAGTCGGAGAGCCACATGTGGCACCTGTAGTTCAGCTGACAGAGACTGAGTTTTGTGGGATTGAGGACTGTGCCGATTGAGTGTTCATTTGTTTTATACCGTGTACCTTTCCTCTCCCTCCCCTTCCCCAGCCCTCTCCCTTCCATAGATCTCCCGATGTCCCTGTTCTCTACTGTTGTTGTACTTGTGTGCTTCCCCCTCTCTCTCCCCCTCCTGTCTCCCGCTCCCTTTATTATATGTTTTATGTGTCCGTTTAGGTTTTTATGTGTTATGTGTTAGCACTTACCTGAGCCTCGACATTGTATACAAAAAAAGTGGTACTTTATTCTGCCACCTCATGTAGTCTCCTATACATACTATATTGTTTAACTTATGCTTACCTTCTTTTCATGTGCATCCCATGTCCATCTATTTTCTCAGCAACCAAGGTCAGTGTTTTAAGCTTCCATCCTGTCACTGACCTTTTACATTAATTATTATATCAGTTAAGAAAATTACACACTAACCCCTCCCCCAACCGACAACACTCGTTAATAAATCTCGAACCAATATTGCATTTGTACCTTCTTCTGCTTACCTGGTCTTTCTGTGCCCTTGCCATATCCACAGCAGGCTCAGCAAACGGCACTCCTTGCTTAGGCCAGGACCAATCTTTCTCCTTCTTCCCATTAACCTAGAAGGCACCAAGAAAGCCCATGTCTATAGGGTGATCATGAAAAATCGGTTAAACCAGTTTTATTCTTGATACACTGATATACATGTATGACTCAAATGTAAGGATGTTATCCAAAAGGTAGTGTGTTGGGGCATATTTGTTATGGTTCACTATTATATTATAAAATAAAATTGTCCTTTCAACTTGTGTTGTGAAAGCACACCTTACTATAATTCACCAAATGTCTGTCTGTCTGTCCGTCCGTCTGTTCCCAGGTACCGCAAAAACGGCTGAACCGATCGCAACGAAATTTTGGGGGGGTAATCCTAGGACCGCCTGGAATAAAATCCATTGTTTTTCCAATTTTCCAATTTTTCCCAACACGATGGAATAATATTTACCGATATGAACAGTGATGTGGCTTTTATTGAAATTCTACAAATACTGTTTAGATTTTGATGATTTGCGTGTGATATGATTTAACGGATGTTTATATAAATCGTTTAAAATAAAATAAAAGCCTTCAATTTCTGATATTTTGCCTTTTCATTTGGGCCTCCCAATTGAAGCCCCGCCCCAAGGGCGGGTACCGTTGCTAGTAGCACACAATGACAACGTGTATGCTAGACAAGGATTTTGTGTGATGAGTTTGAATGAGCGGCAAGGCTAAAGTGCAAGATGTTTTCGGTAATCGCTTGCCATGTGCTGAAGATTGATGGTATATTCAGGTAAACACCCTGGAATCAAGATTATTATCCCGACGCTTTTTGAAAAAAAACAAACAAAAAAACACTGGGATATTGTAATATCCGTCCGTCTGACATGCTATCTCCTTCTAAATGGTTGTGCACTATTTCACCAATCTTGGTAGTTATGATCACCACAAGACAAGAAGGTGCGAGACCAGTATCATTTGGGCGGGGTGGGGGGGTCAAAAGGCCGAATACCAAAAAATGCAATTACAGGCATATTTCAAAACGTTTTTTGATGAAACTTTATATATGCAATCAACATTGGGGAACGCATGAAATATGTAACGATTTTTTGGATTTGACCCACGGTTCCTGCCCTAGGGGTGGGTACATGTGATCAAAATGGGGGAAAAAATTTTAACTCAAAATTTGATGTTGGATCTTTCCTGGTGGAACTATTTGTCATCTTTCAACTTGGCTTTCAGTGGGAAGCATTGGGATTTCCGATGTAGCACCATCGACTTCGCTCAAGGTAACTTTTGCCTTTGTTCCTTTCGTTGAAATGCAATATCTAGTAGGCTGGCATCATTAAATGTTTTCCACTACTCATTCTTGGATATACAGTGCCTTCAGAAATTATTCACACCCCTTGACTTTTTCAAATTTTGTTGTTTTACAGCCTGAGTTTAAAATGGCTTAAATTGAGGTTTTTATTTTGTCAATGACCTACAAATAACAAAGTGGAATTATATATTTTTTAGAAATTTTTGCACATTGATTGAAAATGAAAAGCTGAAATGTCTTGAATCAATAAGTATTCAATCCCTTTGCTATGACACTCCAAATTGAGCTCAGGTGCATCCAATTTGCTTTGATCATCTTTGAGATGTTTCTTCAACTTGATTGGAGTCCACCTGTGGCCAATTCAATTGATTGAACATGATTTAGAAGGAAACACACCTTTCTATATAAGGTCCCACAGTTGACAGTGCATGTCAGAGCAGAAACTCCACCACAATGTCCACGGAACTGTCCGTAGAACTCGGAGACAGAAATGTGAGGAGGCATAGATATGGGGAAGGGAATAAAACAATTTCTAGAGTGTTGAGAGTTCCCAAGAGCACAGTGAGCACCATCATTAGCAAGTGGAAAGAATATAGAACCACCCAGACTCTTCCTAGAGCTGGCCGCCCGACCAAACTGAGCAACCGGGTAAGAAGGACCTTGGTCAGGGAGGTGACCAAGAACGCAATGACCGCTCTGACAGAACTACAGAGTTCCTTGGCTGAGATGGGAGATCCTGCGGGAAGAACAACAGCCGCTGCAGCACTTCACAAATCTAGGCTTTATGCAACAGTGACCAGATGGAAGCCACTCCTGAGAAAAAGGCACATGACAGCATGCATGGAGTTTGCAAAAAGGCACGTGAAAGACTATGAGAGCATATTTGCAAAGCGCTACATTTGACGGAAACCAAGCACAGCTCAATACCCATCGAACACCATCCCTACTGTGAAGCATTGTAGTGGAAGCATCAGGCTATGGGGATGCTTTTCAGTGGCAGGGACTGGGAGACTTGGAAGGACAGAGGGACCAACGAATGGAACCAAATACAAGCAACTCCTTGAGGAGAACCTGCTTCACAGTGCAAAAGACCTTGGAGTGTAGCGAATAATTACGTTCCAACAGGATAATGACCCAAGCATACAGTCAAAGCAACACTGGAATGTCTTAATAATAATAATGTGAAAGTCCTGAAGTGGCCCAGCCAAAGCCCAGATTTGAATCCCATTGAGAATCTGTGGAAAGACATGAGGATTGCTGTTCACGGACGCTTCCCATCCAACATGACAGAGCTTGAACAAATCTGCAAGGAAGAATGGGAGAACCTCCCCAAATCCATATGTGCAAAGCTGATACAGACATACCCAAGAACACGCAAAGCTGTAATCGCTGCCAAAGGCTCTTCTACGAAGTATTGACACAGGGAGCTGAATACTTTTGTAAATTTGATATTTCTGTATCTCATTTTCAATAAATTTGTAAAAGATTTCGTATTTGACCATGGTACCAACACATATCGGTCGACGTTTTGAAAGGCATCAACCAGATATTTTTCACCGATAAGCCAATGCTAGCAAATTGAGCTGCCGGATTCACACCCCCTTCAAATGGGGACACATTTAATTATGCAGCACCATGAAAAGTACCAGGATGATAATTTCGGGTCAGACCAAGATTTGATCACAGACTAGACAGCTTGAAGGTGAGTATGCAAATTATGAGCTATTCTGGTAGCCCTCAATTGGATTTAATTCAACACTATGGTTTGGGTCCCTACGTTTAGCAGTATGGCAGCTTCCCATACAGCTGTGTCGGTTAGGAATTGGTTGGAGGATCACAACGTTGAAAAGCTGAATTATCCAGCTCAGAATGCTAACTTAAAGTCAAATCTAATTAATGTAGGTTGCCTTACAGTTCCCCATGAGTGCAGGAAACAAAATAACACAATCCACCACTATACTTTTCCTTCCATTAAATGGCAATGATGCAATATTATGCCTAATATCGACAACAATTTGGTCCAAAGTGTTAGTAACAGTAACATCCTATTAGAAATTAAATAAACAGAACTTGCGAATCAACAACTCTGCATATTTCTTCAGTGTCACAATAACTTTGGTAACATAGTTTATCCGATGATGGGAGACAATGTCTTCTAAGCCTCGTCACTCTCCTTAGTTCATAGGCATGTTCAGACTAGGCCTCAGCCTAAGTACATCATGCTCATAGGACAGGCGATGAGCTGTTACTCTTTTGTGTGTTGATGTATTATTTTTCAAGGCTACAGTCAAAGGCCTTCATATATTTATTGAATACACTTACCTATCTTTTTATACCATGTTATACCTAAAACATATTGCATGGTTACCACAGCAAAGGTTAAAAAAGTTACTTTGCTCCACCAAAGGGTTAATGCCTGAGACATCAGTTTCTCCTTGCTTCCCATAGAGGTTAGCATACCTCAATCAATGTTAGGGGGTTTTTATGTTTGTTTTGTATACAACATCGAGGCTCGTGTAAGAGCTAACATTAATCACAAAAAGACAAACTGACACATAAAACATAAGATAAAGGGAGCGGGAGACAAGATGGGGAGAGATGGAAGCACACAAGCACAACAGTAGAGAACAGGGACATCGGGAGATCTGTGGGAGGGAGAGGGCTTGTGGGGAGGAGGCACGGGAAGGGGGGCGGGGGAGGAGAGGTATAAAACACATGGACACTGCAAGGACTTCCAGGAAATAAGTCGGAATTTCAAAAAAAGTGGATCTGGGGTGAATTAGCGGGGGTAAAAAAGATCAAGGTTTTGGATTGGGGAAGATAAGAGATGGTGGTAAACATCTGTTTTAAAGACCTGGAGGGAGGAGTGGGATTGAAGAGAGTGAGGGAGTTTGTTCCAGAGGCGGGAGAAAAGAGGAATGAAAGAGTGAAGGTGAATGGAGAGTCTTGATTTTGGAAAGATAAACCTGATATTTAGGAAGGGTTAGGTTAGGGTTTGGGGTATAAAACCTGAGATGACACTTAACATGTGAGTGTGGTGGAGTGAAAAATATGCTTCACCTCCTGAGGAAAAATAACTTTGAAAGACTTCATCCAATGTGCCAAGGTTGGCTCATAACTCATCCCCGGTACTGGTAGAGAACCTGTAACATGTGCAAGGTATGCTGTTAGGAAACTGTGGCTACGGAAGTGGTTAACCTGAAGAGAACACCTGCTCTAAAATACAAGTTAGCAATTTGAAAAGACAGCATTTTGCTAAAGGACACAAGCTTAGCCGGCATTACAACTGCAGCAAAGTGGTGACTTGTGATTGAAAAGACTGTGAAATAGTGTGGTCGTTTGTGCTTGCCAGACACATTTCAAGAGTCCATTGCATACTTTAAAAGAACCTCAGTGCTGACAGTCTGATGATAATAGTGGAATGAACATGACGGACTCGGTGGTGTAATAGTTAGAGCGTCCGTTCCGAGTCTGGGAGGTCAGCGGATCAAAACCCAGTCGAGTCATGCCAGAGACTTTTAAAATGGTACGTGCTGCTTCCTCGTTTGATGCTCAGCATTTAAAAATGGTAAGAGCATGGACAATCCTCGTAGGTTGGCATCCATGGGGAGGAGGAAATTCTGACTTAGGAAATGCTCCGCTCAGTGTGGTGAGAAAAGCGGCACCATTGTTGTGATATTGCTGGTACCAACAGCAGCACAGGAAGTGACACCACTTCCCCTAAGCTCAGTGGTTGTGCTTGTCTCATGTTGCGTCACATATGTTCGTTCATCTGTATGCACACATGTGTGAGTGGCAGCTCCACTACAAGCCTTACATCATGTATAAAAAAGATGTTGTGGTTGAAACTGAAATAAACATATTGAGCAACTTCTTAAGCATTATAAGTGCCAGTATTATTAAAGGTGGGTCTACACTGACCAACTTTCATCCAATTTGTTGTACAAAATAAATGTCTCGTGTTACAGGAAGGAGGGTGGTTGTTTGGAGGGCAAGTTTTGGGCAATGTTTGCCCTCCAATCCCATGCACCATGCTCTAAAATATACATTTTTCTTCTTAATTGAGGAAGCTATAAACATGTGAACACAAACTCCATGGATGTACTTAAGTTAAGCATGTGCATGGAAATATCCCATGAAACTTTACGAGAATGAGTATTCTGCAAAAAATTTCCCATCACAGAAATGCGTGTGCCCTTTTACAGTATTTTCATTCTCTTTTCATGTCAAAATAATGAATGGAATTAAATTGGGCAAGTTTTATTTAACAATGACACGTTTGTACCTTTGGCCAATTCTTCTTTGTTCATATGCAGCACAAGGCTGCGGAGTAGCATCATTTGCTGAGGGCACAGCTGTGCCGCTGATGCAGTGCCCTCCACTGGTTATGGCAGGAATTTATAATTTGTTTATGGTGCTGGCGATATCTCACCTACTCTTCTCGAAGGACACCTTGGCATGTTTAACGTCCGCCAACGAATGCTGGCAGACGAGACACCCGTTTATCGTCCGCCCGAGGGGCGGCACACACATTATGAATCAGCCTGCCTATGGAACACCAGGATGACAGTTTATCACTGGGTCTGGATTCAAACTCAGGCTAGACATCTTAGAGCTCAGGGTGTGTAACTTTGGCCAATGTGTAAACACTATTGACTGAAATGTGAGTTCACTGTTATTACAAGCTTTTCAAAGTCGATGCTAATCAATAGCTCATCCAGGACAGCAGCCATGGCAAGTAAAACTCACTTAATGATCACAGTCATTTGCTTTCTAAGATCAATGACACAGTTGGTAAGTTGGTACCAATATAAATTCCTCAACAATGGACAACTTACTTGACATAATTGAGAGTTCAAAAACGCATATCGTCTCCTTAACAGGCAACATTTGAGAGGTGAAAGATGAATTTGAGATTTCTTAAATACTTGTGGCTACATATTTGCTTCATCCAGTCAACCAAGTACCATGAAAGAAGAGTACAATGGTGTGAGGTCGATTTCCACGGCTATAAGAGGTAAACCAAAGCAGATGGCACTTCCGTCACATCGTCGCTATGTGATGCCACAGGAATAGTGGCAGGGTCCTTTAAAATGCAAATAAAAATAAATTCTCTCCCTCCCACACATCTCCCTGCTCTCAAATGTTGTGTTTGTGTGCTTCCCCTTCTCTCCCCATCTTGTCTTCCGCTCCCTCTTTTTATATATTTTGTTTGTCTGGTTGATTTGTTTGTGAAATACAAACAATCTGGTCGATTTCCACGGCTATAAGAGGTAAACCAAAGCAGATGGCACTTCCGTCACATCATCGCTATGTGATGCCACAGGAATAGTGGCAGGGTCCTTTAAAATGCAAATAAAAATAAATTCTCGAAAAAAATAAACTTAATCAGCTATATGTACAATGTACATGATATACTTCAATCAATGTTTACATTTATGTTTTAACCCTCCTTTGATAAAAGTCCCAACTGGGAGAAATATCCATCTGAGGATGGTTTCTATGTGAGTTAGACAAAATACACCTATGTCTTCCTTGAGGTGGTGGGTAAGATGCGCCACCTGGTGGTTTACGGTTGAAATCGGAGTAAATATTTTTGGTTAAGATATGTGCAGAATCTTTTTTCTTTGAGGAAGAGCTATCTATTTTGGATCAGACAACAGCAGCTGCAGGAGCAACAGTTTTGTGACCATTTCCCCCATTTTTCAGAGGGTCGGTCGAATAATGGCATTCCTCCATACGGATCTATCCTATCCATTGCGTCAGTTTGGTGCAAACCCAAACATACCATATCTTTCTTGGCATTTAAAATCTTTTAGGACATGTCTTTTTAGGACATCCCCATGGCTTTCTTCACTCTACTACAAACGTTGTTTTATTTACAGCTTCATCTTCTGGTCTTCATTGCTCATGCAGACCATATCAACCAAGCATTCTCTTTTGACATACTTCTTCAATAGTATTGATAAAAAATATATTTTCTTGATTTCTGAGCTTGGGTTTCTTTCTTTCAGAGCCAATCCATTCATCCATCATATTATTGTCATCTCAGTTCTTTACATTATTTTTACATCTTCGATCCACAGTGCCTGCATTTCGCTTCCGGTCTGATGATGTCACGTGGCGATTCTCAAACCGTGACCAAGGCGAGTGCATACTCTTTAGTGGATACTAGATACTCCGACTAGCAAGTCCAGGTTTTTCCAATTATAAAATTTTACTGTTTTAATTCGACTGGATACATAATAACAATCTGCATCAATTTAATAACAATAATAATACAGGCATCTTCTATAACTTGCAAAACCCAAATAGGAAGCAGGTTTGTGCATTATCCCGAGCATGCCATCTTCCCCCATTCTATGTTCATCCATCTCCATCCAGGGTGCTACATCATTCATGCATGTATGTTTGTACACGTTCAGAAAATGACAGATTCATGCGCAAGATGCCAGTGACATCATCACCTTCGGTGACAGAGGTATAACAATGGAACTCACCTATTTGCTGTAGTGAGTCAGATCCAACTGCAATATACAAGTCATCTTTGTACCTTGCAAGAATTGATTTTCTGTAAGAAAAAAAAAGTTCAAAAATATAGATCAATTGTTCATGGGGAGACTGAATAATGAATGCTCAGTTCTCTTTATGATTAATTATTTATTTGGAGTGAAGGAGTCTATATTGGAGTTATATTTACAGTCGTGGCCAAAAATATTGGAACCCTTGCACTTTTTTTTAAATAATGCACCATTTCTTCCAGAAAATTGTTGAAATAAAAAAAATATTTTGGTATCCACATATGTATTTCTTTCGTTTGCAGTGGGACAAAACAAAAAAGCTGAAAAAACTACTAAATCCTAGCTTATTCCACACACAAATCCTAAAATGGCCCGGACAATATTATTGGCACCTTTTAGAAGTTGTAAGAAATAATTAGATTGCAAGCAGGTGATTCTCCTTTACTTTGGAATTGAACTCACCTATGGTGAGTTGCAAGTGCCTGCAATATAAAAACCACTCATTCAACCAGTTTGAATAGAGAAAAGGAGCCATTATGCTGTTTTGTGTCACTGTGTGTACCGCAATGAGCATGGAGAAAAGAAAGAAAACCAGAGAATTGTCTGAGGAGGTCAGACACAAGATTGTAACCAAGCATGGACAAATCAGAAAAGAAAAAGAAATGTCATTGACAAAATTATTGACACCCTTGACTTACTATTTGGCAGCACAGCCTTTGGACAAAATAACTGCAGTCAAGCGCTTCCTAGAGCCATGAATGAGCTTCCTCCACCTCTCTACTGGCAGTTTGGCCCACTCTTATTGTACAAACTGCTCCAGTTCTCCCAGATTTGAATGGTGGAGAAATTGTTTGAATGGTGGAGAGAGGATTGTTCAAATGGTGAAGAAAGCACCTCGATTAACTGCCAAGCAGATTCAAGCTGACCTTCAGACACAAGATACAACAGTTTAAACTTGCACCATCTGTCCCCAACTCAATGAAAGGGGGTTCGATGGTAGGAGACCCAGGAGAACCCCACTGCTGAGAGAGAGAGACATAAGAAAGCACGACTGGAGCTTGCCGAAACACACCTGAACAAGCCAAAATCCTTCTGTGGACAGATGAGACCAAATTAGAGTTTTTTTGGTAAAGCACATCATCTCTATGTTTACAGAAAACAAAATGAAGCCTTCAAAGAAAAGAACACATTCCCTACAGTCACAGATGGCGCAGGTTCAGTGATGTTTTGGGGTTGCTGTGCTGCCTCTGGCACTGGGTGCCTTGAATGTGGGCATGGCATCATGAAAGCAGGAGATTACCAAGGCATTTTGGAGCGCAATGTTCAACCCAGTGTCAGAAAGCT
This sequence comes from Myxine glutinosa, assembly GCF_964187855.1. NCBI lineage: Eukaryota > Metazoa > Chordata > Myxini > Myxiniformes > Myxinidae > Myxine > Myxine glutinosa. Next base: position 25,823,302 of record NC_136269.1, read on the forward strand.
GGGTCTCCGTCGAAGTGCGATCCTCCTTCGTGCTGCCTGCCGGATCGAACCATGTGCCACGCACAGGAACTGCCTGACTCCAGTGAACGTCAGCATGTCCACCAGTATGAGTCTAACCGGTGTGTGATTCACCCCATGTGTGAGTGTGCAAGGCAAGGAATGTTGGGATTTATATAGGTAAGAATTGTTAAGTCTGCTCGTCCTTTTTTCTGTGCTATTGTAAATAAAAGACGTGTACACTTTGTTTCCTTTCGACCTTCTCGTTTATGTCCTTTAATCCATTGGCCCAGCATCGTTCGAGACCAAATCCGGTTGCGCGATTAGGTCCGTAGATCACGCAGGATAAAACCACGACCCACACCATACAATCTGCTTGGCGCACTTCATTGGAATAAAGTGTGGGAACGCGAAGGGTTCAATCCCCCATCTTCCCAGGCACGTGGTCTTTGAAGGTATTTGGGTCGTGACCGATAACCCTTCGACCCGTGATTGGGAGATTGGCAATTGAAGTTGCTTCGCAACCCGCCGACCCCGAGTTTCGTCGTGGTCAACAGCCCATGGACTGTGGGGAAACGGGGTCTTAACCCCACCCTTAGTACGTCGACAGACCCGGGAACCGCAACAATATTAAGGCTGCAATAGGATTTAATAGTTTTGTACATACCATGTAGTTATAAATTGCTTGACGAAGGAGTTTGCTTCAGTTTGACAGTTTGACTAAAGCGTCGTTCCACAAAAGAGTTTGCTTTACGTATTTACTGGATGAAATCTTGGTATGCTTGCTTATTTGATCCATGTTGTCTTTCGTCTGGGCCTTACTGTGCTTTTAATGGAAGGAGCTCAATATTGAAGTGCTGGAATCACCATTCATTGTTTTAAGGCATCTGTACAAATATTGCCACAAACAAAAAACATCCGCGACTCATTTACAACTCCTGGAATGCGTGATAGTCTGGCAAGATAATGAGAACAACATTGAGGGGTTTGAAAAAATACTTTTTTCAATAAAATTCCAGCAAATTAAATCCTACCCAAGTGGAGAACTGAAGACAAGATGATTGATCACATTCCGAGTCCGAGCCATCATGCTGTCTTTCGTGTTGCTGGTGAACTGTAGCATAAACAAGGGATAAGTCAACCAGAGGGAACAAGGACCAATTCAATACTAAACTTCACAAATCCAAACACCCTTTTGCTTGTATATTAATTACTAGCAGGAGCTACCAGGTGGTGGGGAAGGGGAAAGGGGGGAAGTGAATACCCGGTGATACCCAGCTAGATGAGCTTTTCTTGGTGGTGGTTTCGGGATGTGTTGGACATTCAAAAGCTATGGAGTTATTGGCCTCATAACCATTCCTTTCACGCCGTGAGGTGCATAGGGCTGCCGAAGCAGTTTCATTGGTTAAATAGTACAATTCTGGATGGGGCGCCATTGTGAGGTAAGATACTCGGATGGCTTCTTACCCCAGTGAGCTGGTACTCATTTTGCCGACCTCGGAAGGATGACAAGCTGAGTCAACCCATCAGCTGTTATTTCAACGGCATGACATGGGCTCAAACTCAAGACCCTAAGATCTTAAGCCAGCCACATTAACCGTTAAGCCAACACCAGGCTTTATTGGCCTGATGGTGGTTAAATTTTGCCTGCAGGCCGGCGACAGCACTGCGTGACTCCACATCCCAAATTACACTTTATAGTGGCCTTGGTGGCCTCAAAACAGATGTCAAAGCCAACGAGTAGCAGCTTCAAACCTTGCCCAGATTCTGAAGCACATACACCCAAAGTTTGGGGCCTCTAGGTGTTACAGTTAGGCCTTGAAAGAATAACGTTTAAACAAATACAAAAAAACTTGAAAATATGTAACGTGTTTTTTTTATCACGAGTTTTGTAGTAAGTTGGATAATAAGCTATGACATGTAAAAAATTACTGAGTTGTAAGTATGTTAGTCAAGCAAGGTTAAACTACATTGAAATTATTTGAAAAAAAACCAAAAACGTTCTTTTTGAAAACCACTATGCAAGAAGAAACAGATGTGCCATAGGAAATTTCTGAAAAAGAGTATTAACAATAAATTAAATAAATACAAGTGTTTGTGAAGGCCACAGTGCATTTTGAGGTGCCTCACAAATCCTTTGCAACTGTTTTAGCAGCAGACCTAAAAATTATTCTGATGTTCCAAAGAATCCCCTTAATTTGAGTTGTAAAATTATTTCAGGTACCAGGTAATATATTGTTACAGACGCGGTTTTAGATGTTATATTGACCGAGCGGTGGTGTATTACCGCGTCCGAACAGTTACTCCCCGATTAGAACCCGATCCCGCCCGATTCCACTCGAACGTTGGCCAAATCGCGCTATGCTAAATCAATGAAGGAAAGGACACAACGGCTGGGATAAATGAAACGACACAAGGGGGTACAGTTCTCAAGACCTCCGGAGGAGGATATAATTGGTGATGCAGAAACAGGTAGATTACACGGTAAGAGGTAAAGCACAGAAAAGATGGGCACTTAGACACAGTCTTAGCTTATCCCCGACAGACCACAGACAAACGGGACAAGACTGACTTACACACGGATTGATGGCAAGGAAGGACAGGCAGTCGATAGCACAAGGTGCACCTTGGCTCAGGGGCAGAATCAACACGGTCCGGTCCAGAGATGCGGGGAGGTATTTCAGCGCTCGGAGGTGGCGTCTTCTCTCTCCAAGCTGAGGGCGCATCTGACGTCACCTCCCTCTTCCTGCGCATGCTCAGCGGGGAGTGACACGCCCTCGGCTCGTTGTCTCCGCCCCAGATGGAATCGGTCCGCCGCTTCTATTGGGTGCGGGGGGTTACCGGGCTCCGCCCTTGACGAGGAGCGGACAGCGAGCCCCTGCGTGGTAACCCCGTCGGAGCACATGTTCAATGGCGGCTAACCAAGCCGGAGTGAGGACGCACACTCCCCGCGCCGCCGCCGCTGTTGTTGTTGTTGTTGTTGTACCATGAGGAAGAGCTGCGGGGAGGTATTGGGAGGTCCTAAACTTTCTAACGGTGCCATACAATCACATTCTGGTGCAACGAAGAGTCAGAATTAATGGAAACGAGTCCTTAACTGACATAGACTAAGAATAACTAGCAAGATGTCCTATAGTTGTCTACGTGAGATGCGGTGGACCTGGATGCGACATTTAATGGGGGAAATAGGGGAAGGTCGGGTCTACAGAGTGTTGTTTACAGAAAATGGGACTAGGGAATGGGGGATTGGGGATAGTTGGGAAGTATTGGGGAAATAGGGGAATATTTACAAGCGGATATGGATGGAGGCCAATCTCATATCCGCAACATTGCACCCTTCTCTACCTCGGGGCGGCCCGACCCGATAAATTTTTACTTACTTTAGTGTGGCACTCAGATGTAGTTCCCTCTACTATTAACTCACCCTGAGTGCGACAGTTTTACAGATGTTCACAAATGAGTAAATATGTCCCCCTGCGACGTTGCACCCTTCTCCTCACAGAAACACACCCACAGGATAACCGAATCGCGGAAAGAATCCTCAAACTAAACATACAGCCGGTAGGGAGCATCATTTATACAAGACTACACTGATATTTACACGACGATCCAGGACCTGTTCTTTGAGGAACACATGCAGATGTTATGCATAGAGAGAGAGCACGCATGCCAGCATCGATACACCAACCCACGAGTGCCCTGTGGCCTACGGCCTTTAATAATGTGCAGAGCACCCCGTCCAAGCACCAAAAGCACCACCCCATCATGTACAGTCAGCACCATCCGGTGCACCAATAAAGTGTTCAACAATAATGCACCGGTGGTGTCGCAGCCGGCCGATGTTCTGCCGCTGGTCTTGCCTTCTTGAAGTGCACTTGGCCTTCTGGCTACTTTCAAAAATAAAGAAAGGCGCCAACCGCGTCCATTTCTAAATTGTGGCCGTCAGGGGGCCAACTATAAGTGGTTCACCTGTATGGCATAGGTGCCACGTTGACCCATAGGTCCATCAACGGGTGGTGCTTGCCCGCAAAAGAACTGCGGTCCATGGTGGGCGGCCACAAAAATTGCGGTCCATATGGTGTATCGATCCAGGCAGCAAGCAGCGAAAGTACAGGCCCACAACTGCGGAGCCAGCACCTCTCTCTCCCCTCTCTCTGCCCCAAAGCCAGATCCTCGGAGGTGGGAGACAAAAAAAAGACAAGTGAGTAAGGTGGTAAGGGCGCAAAAGTGCACGCAATATTAGGTAATGCACACTAGGGGCACATGGGAACCAGGTGAGACAGGTACGTTCCTACCGTATGCCCCCCCCCCCCCCCACCAGGTAACCTACATTGCCCCTCCCTTACCCCTTACTGTATCCACAAAACACAACACTACCCATAAACATCTACTTTACACATCAACAAACGTCCCTACTGTCTTTCCCGTTCCTCCCATAAACCAAATTCGTCTTCTCTCCCTCCTAACCAATCAAATTTGCCATTTCCAACTCTCATCAAAATTTGCCATCTCCAACTCAACATCAAAATTTGCCATCACCAATTCATCATCAGTCCCTCCTAAGGAGGGAGAGATGGAATCACCCCAATGTCTCATCCACGTCGTGATGCGTCTCACAAATCCACACAGCAATTCTCATTTCCTGCAACACAGAACAAAGGAACACAGGTGTGGAGTCATCATCTTCACCTCAGGTAAGTGGCTGCGTATGGTGCGACAGGTTCATCAATCCTATTTCCTAAATGACTTTAACAACTTTACATTACCCGGGGTCTTTCCCTGCCAATCCATTGGCCAACTTACACTATGGGTTCTAAAAACCAATTCCCATTGACCAAACTGTGGTGCTTCTCAATTTGGGGTCCCACTCCCCCGATTCATCTCCCGGTGCCCTCGCACAATTTCTGGGCTGTGACGTGTAGCTCTCCCAGCAGGTCTACCCACCTGCACACCTCCACCACTGTAGTTGCCACCCGAGCTTACCTGCTCCTCACCCTAACCTAACTAACTGGGGAAGGCCCTCTCGCACTCTCACCCCCTCAGTGCCCTCTCTGGCACGGGCTGCCCGATCCACACCCGGGATCCTCAGGCACCCACTGACACTAACGGCTCCCAGAGCCCACCTGCGGCCTCACCTGGCCGACATCCTCACAGTGGTGGAGTGCCCAAACCAACTACACACACTAACAGGCTACACGCCCAGCCATTTCCACAACACTAATGCACCCATCCACAATACCATTCTGCAACCGCACCACAAATGCCAATCTCCAACCACAATTTACCTATACCCTCTACCTAACACTTACACTACCCGCCCCGGGTACTCGTGAAAGGGGTCCACTCTTCCCCCATCCACACCTTCGCACCATGCACACCACTCCGTACCACTTACTCCAACTCTCTCCACACCACTCATTCCAATACTCCATGTACTCCACACACCTGTACTTGCACACCTGTGCTCTCATACTTGGTGCCGCCTGCACCCTTCTCTCCCCCAAGCGCATTCGCGCTGATCCACAACACTCACTACTCATACACTGCTCCACACACCTGTCCAGTTCTCACACAGCATCATCTCATCTAACTACTCCCCTCTGAAACTTGCGCTTCCCAGTCGTCCCTTTAAACTATTGCGCTCCCTCGTCATTATCATCCACTCTAATCTACCTGCGTCCCCACTACAGGTATCCTTGTCACTAACTAACCTTAACGTTACCTAATGTCATCTTCTAGGGCCCTATCAATATCCTAACCCACCCGGGCTAGTTTTCACTGCCATACACCCCATAAACTATAGCGCATTTGCCCCACCATGGGAAGGGTGGCAGGGATGCCACCCTTACCCACCGGGCCCATCGCTCATCAATCCCCCAGTCCTCTGGCACTAATAAGCCCCCCTTATTCAGAGGTACTGGGTCCCGCCTCGGCATCTAAAGCCGAGGCAATCCACGGGGCGCCTGCTCGCCGGTGTAAGGCCTTATCCGGTCGGCGTGGACGATCCGAGGGAGGGCTCGTGGCCCCATTTTGATTTTTACTACCACGTCACAGACTTGCGACAGGACGACCCCCGGGCCTTGCCAGGGAGAGGTGAGTTTCGGGCACCTACCCTTCCTCCTCCGGGGATTGAAGAACCAAATCTTCATCCCCGGAGTGTACTGACTCCCCTGGCTCCGGTGGTCGTACCTGCGCTTCATCTTTTCCCCCGCCAGATGGAGTTGGCGGCGGGCGAAGGCATGGACTAGCTCCATGCCTTCCTCTAGGTGACGTGCGTACCCCTCCCTCGGCGGGTTAATCACTGTGTCTGGCACGGGACCGCATAGCAAGTCGGCGGGAGCCCGTAACTCCCGCCCATACATAAGCAACGCTGGACTGCATGCGGTGGCCCCGTGCTGGCTGGTTCGGTAGGCCATGAGCAAATAAGGGAGATGTTCGTCCCAGTCATCCTGACGGGTGGCGGTGAACAGTGCCAGTTGTTGGATTAAAGTTCGGTTGAATCTTTCCACCATCCCGTCAGATTGAGGTCTTAAAGGCGTTGTTCTTGTTTTCCGAATTGACAGGAGACTGCACACATCTTTTAGCAATTTGCTCTCAAAATTTCGTCCCTGGTCGGTGTGCAACTCCTGTGGAATCCCATGCCGGCACACAAATCCTTCCACGAAGGCCTGCGCTACCACCCCTGCTTCTTGGTTGGGGAGGGCGTAGGCCTCCGGCCACTTGGTGAAGTAGTCCATCACAACGAGGATGTACTTATTACCTAGGCGGGTGCGGGGTAGTGGGCCTAGGATATCCATGGCCACCCGCTCTAGGGGGGCCCCCACCTGGTGTAATTGAAGGGGGGCCCTCATCCTCCGTGCTGGTCCCTTTTTTGCAGTACAGGCGTCGCATCTCCGACACCAGTCCTGTATGTCGCGCCCCATATTCACCCAATAAAACCTCCGGCGTACCTGCGATGTCGTCTTTGTCCTGCCCAAATGGCCGCCGGGGCGGGTACCATGCACCTGTTGCAATATATCGGTCTTAAATTTATTTGGGACTACCACCAGCCAGGAAGTTTTATCAGAGGGAACCTCCACCCACTTGCGATACAAGATGTTATCCTTCAATTCCAGGGTCTGCCACTGAGCCCAATACGCCTTTGTTTGCGCCCCGAGGGGGGTGACCTCTTCCCCCTTTGGTCTTTGCCACAATTTGACCCAATTGAACACTGGCCCCAGGACAGGGTCCTCCTGCTGGGCCGTGCTCCATGCCAAAGTTCCGAATTCCTCATCTGCGGTTAGTGGCAAAATTGGCCCTCTCACCCGGGTTGCCCGGACAACGAGGGTCGGGTCCGAATCGCCCAATTGTTCCCTCTCCTCGTGTCTCGCACAAAATTTGCAGTTTTCCCCCAGACAAGGACGCCGAGAGAGTGCGTCCGCATTACCATGGGCCTTCCCGGCCCTATGGGCCACATCAAAATCGTACTGCTGCAACTTTTCCAACCACCTTGCAATTTGGCCCTCTGGTTCCTTGAACCGAAGGAGCCATTGCAAAGAGGAATGGTCAGTTCTAACCAAAAATTTCCGCCCGTACAAGTACGGGTGGAAATGGTTCATGGCAGCCAGCATAGCCAATAACTCTTTGCGAGTGACACAATAATTTCGCTCGGGCCTACTTAAGGCCCGACTATAGTAACCAATCACTCTCTCCACGCCCTCCTGTGTCTGAGACAAAACTGCGCCCAATCCTTCCTGGCTCGCATCCGTGTCCAGGGTAAATGCCCCGTCACTAGTGGGGTAAGCTAGAAGGGGTGCGGATGTTAGATACCCCTTCAATTTTTGGAAGGCCTCGTGGCACTCCCGTGTCCAATTAAATCGCGTCCCCTTCTCCGTAAGCCGGTGGAGGGGACGGGCCAACTCCGCAAATTTCGCCACAAAGCGCCGGTAGTAGGAGCAGAGTCCCAAAACTCCCCGCACCTCCTTGATGGTACGTGGTGCGGGCCACTCCTCTACCGCTTTAATTTTGTCTGGGTCCGTTTTTACCCCCTCGCGGCCGATCACGTGACCTAGATAGGCCACCTCTCTTGCAAACAAAGTGCACTTACTCGGGTTCAGCTTCAGCCCTGCCTGTCTGAGGCACCCGAACACCTGGTCCAAATTAGCTACCGCCTGGGGGAAGGTCTTGGCATGTACTAGGACGTCATCCAGGTACACCAGGCATGATTGCCATGGCATGCCGCCTAGTACATGTTCCATCAATCTCTCAAAGGTGGCGGGGGCGTTACACAAACCAAACGGCATCACAGTAAACTGATACAGTCCCTTACCTGTGGAAAATGCCGTTTTCTCCTTCCCTGCCCTATCCATCTCCACCTGCCAATACCCACTCTTGAGGTCCAAAGTTGAGAACCAATTTGAGCCCGCAACGGCATCGAGGGTGTCATCAATCCTTGGCAGGGGATATGAGTCCTTGAGTGTCACGTTGTTTAGCTGGCGATAGTCCACGCAGAACCGCGTGGTCCCATCCTTCTTTTTGACCAGCACAACAGGTGACATCCAAGGACTTCCCGAGGGCTCGATCACGCCTGCGTCGAGCATTTTTTCAACCTGCTCGTCAGCTTCCGCCCTCTTGCTCCAAGGGAGCCGTCGGGCGGCCTGACGAATAGGCCGGGCCTCACCGGTGTGGATCTGATGTTTCACCAGGCCCGTACGTCCAATATCCTCGGTGGACAAGGAGAAGAGGTCCAAATGGGACCCAACCAGTTTGTGTAAGGCCTCCCTCTGGGTACCTCCCAACTCTACGCTACTACGATTTACCATCTCGCAAATGGGATCGGGCCAATTCCTACTTCTTATTGAAGGCTCCCCCCGGGGCCGGCTCGGCTGGACGTTCTCGCCCCTCACTGTCGCGACTTCCTCAACTGGGGTGCAGCCAGCTACCCTCGTGCCCCTTACTATAGTGCGTGGTTCTGTACTTATATTTATTACTCGGACAGCCACTACCGGTCCGTCCGTTTTTACAAGGGTGCGGCCCACGATTAAACCCGGTATGGACTGCGCTGCCACCGGTTCGACCAGGCCGCAGGACTCCTGCCATGTTGGGCGAGCTGCCCACCGGGCCGGCACTATCGCCTCGGCCCTTGGGGGAATGGTCACGGCCTCGGAAGCCTCCAGCTCCGCTCTCTCGGCCGTGCTCACTCCCCCTAACGGCAGCTCTTCTACTCCCACCTGCAGGATCCCCCGGCACAAGTCGATTTTACAACCGCTGGCAGTCAACAAATCCAACCCTATTAAACATGGGTCGCACACCTCCGCCACCCAAACATCTATCTCCCTCCTTACCGACCCTAACTTGAGGGTCACAGAACCACGCCCTATGATCGGGGCCGTTACCCCGGTAGCAAGTTGCAAACTATAATTTTGCAGGCGCTGGATCTTATCCCAGCCACCTGCGCTCGAATCAAGGACCACAGGGCTGATGATCGTGGCGCTAGCTCCTGTGTCCACTACGGCGTCTACCCCCACGCCGGCAATTTTGCATCGGATTGTCAGGCTACCGGTTCCAATCTGGCCACAATAAATGACCTGTCGCGTCAATGAGGGCTCTCCTCCATCCTCTTCTGCCGAACACCGCCCTACGTGCCCGACACCTTCTAGTTTCCCGGGGTCTGGCGGGGGGGTGTCTGGGGTCGGCTAACCCGCTCCCCCCTGGGCGGAGTTGAGGACCTCAACCGCCGGGGATCATCCCGGCGCGTGGCTCGACAGTGCCGCGCCAGGTGACCCAGACGGTTGCAAGTATAGCACCTCACCTGATAAGGTGCTCGTCTCCGGAATTCCAAATTTCCCCCCCTGAAGGTCCGAATTGGATTACCCGCTCGTGGTCCACCGCAGGCCACCTCCGGGGCCGCCTGCCATGGTCCAGGTCCCGCCAGGCGCTGGTCCACCAGCCTCCGGACCATGCCCGCCAGGTCAGGACCCACGTCAGGGGCGGGCCCCCTAAGGGGTCCGCCCTCCATCGGGGATCCCACCTGGCGGACCGCCATTGCGTGACGCTCGCTCCCCCGGGCCAGGGGCCTCGCTGCTTCCCAACGGGCCGCAGCGTCAGCCGCCTGGCTCAGAGTCTGCGGGCGCCACATGGCGAGCTGTTGCCGGAGCTCAATATCCGGGAGGGCCTGGATAAAATGGTCCAGCGCCAGGCTTTCCCGGGAATCCGCTGCCATGCTAGCATGTGCGATCCCCACTGCGCGGCGAATGTCGTGGGCAAGTTCCCCGATGGCTACCTGGGGCTTGCGTTTTCGCAGCGCGAGCTGAGCTTTAACAAGCTCGCTCTGCTGTTCAACGCCGAATCGATTAATTAGGGCGTCGCGGAGGGCTGGCAGGGTGAGAGCACCCGGTGGTAATGCCGTCAGCACCTCCGCCGCCGCGCCGCGCAATGCGGCCACCAGGTGTACTCCACCTTCGTCCTCACCCCAACCGTTGCCCTTACACACACAGTCAAACTGCGCCAGGTACACGCGTAGATCACTCTTGCCGTCATACGGCGCGAGTGGGACCTTGTGGGACCACCTCGTATGCGAGTCGTTGCCCGCCTGCCGGACCCCGTGCGTCGCCCCTTGCGGGGTCAGCGCGGGGCCGAACTGGCCGGGCCCCCACAGTACATTACCCCCAAGGGGCTCTCGTGCCTCCCCTGTCCCTCTAAAAACTACCCCTGTTGGTGTCGATGCATGGGTCATACTTCCGCAACCCGCTACCCATTCCATACCACCACAACCTTGCTCACCCACACCTCGCACCTCTCCCATCACCGGACCCTCTCGCTCGCACCCTCGTTCCATACCCTCCGGACCAGCCATACACCTCACTCTTGGCCTCTCACGAACATCCGGGTCTATCTCGACCCCCAAGCTTATTAAATCACCTGGCGCATCACACGCACGACCATATTGGTCACCACTTACACCGGGTCCTCTTTCTCTTCGCTTCTCCTCCATCACCTGCGAATTCCTCATCCGGTTAATGAGCACCTCATCACGATCCGAACACAGACTTTGGACCAATTCTTTTACTTCCTCCTTTATCTCTTTCTTATCCTCTCTCCGTCGCTTCTTAATTTCGCTCACCCCTTCTTCCACTTCTTCTAATTTCTGCTTCACCTCCTTCATCTCCTCGTGCGCCCCTTAAGTTCTTCCTCTAACTCCACTTAATTTTTTTCTATGTGCTCCCGCACCTCCCGCTCTTTAACCTCCATCACCTCTACCACCTTGTCCATTTTCCTCGTCAGGTCCTCATGTACCGTCTGACACTCTTTTTAAATTACCCCTACGTCCTTTTTCATCTCTTTCTGTGTCGATTTTAAACCCTCTATTACCGCTGTGTTCTTCTTTACCTGGCCCCCAACTCCTTTTGTCCCACTGTCAGTTGTTCTACTCCCAGCGTCAACTCCTCTATACCACCTTGCAATTTTACAGTCCCCTTTCTCACCTCCTTCTCCATGCGCTCCTTACAGTGCCTCACCTCCTCGCGCACTCCTCCGACCTCCTCACTCACACCTCTTCTGATCTCTTCTCCCATCACTTGCATCTCCTGCCCAGATGCCACCCTCATCTGCTCCATTTCCTCCATGTGAGCATCCAATTTAGTTTCTACCCCCATTCTGACCCCCTCTATCTGCTGCCCCATTTGTTTAACTTCCCTTTCCGCTTGGTCCCTCATGTCCCTCAATTTGCCTTCCATACTGTTTTCTAACCCCTCTAACCCCTTTTTCATCCCTTCCATTTGATTCTCCTGAACGGCCATTCTGTTTTCTACCCCCATTAACCCCTCCTGTATTTCCCCTAATCTATTGTCTAATCCCTCTATTCTACTCCCTAACCCTCCGATCTGGGCCCCCATTTGGCCCTCCAATCGCTCACCCTGAGCATCCATCCGGTTCCCCATTACCCCCATTTGGCCCTCCAATCGCTCACCCTGAGCATCCATCCGGTTCCCCATTACCCCCATTTGGCCCTCCAATCGCTCACTATCAGCCCTCATTTGCTCACTATTAGCCCTCATATCGTCCTTCTGCAGGTTGAGGGACGCCTGCATTTGCGCCATAAATTGCTCCATGAGGGCCTGCATTTGGGCCATCCCTCCCACTTGTGCAGCGGGTGCGGCCGCCGCAGCCATGTGCGAGGCGCCATTTTGCGAACCTGCCGCCCTCCCTGCTTCGCTCTCCTCTTGTCCCTCAATTTGGTCCTGGATCGACCCTGCCTCACTCTCCTCTACCGGAACCCAGCCGTCTTGATCCGCCATAGCGCGACTTTCAAAATTCGGGTTTTTATTTTTGTAAAACAAAATCAAATTTCGCCGTTAATAATTTCGAGCGCGTGAAGCGCGCTTCGGGTCCAATCCCACTTCCCGACACCAATTTTTACAGATATAACACAATTGGTGTTCCAAAATTTGGGCCTAACAAATTTAGTCCCAGGTCCGAATCCAACTCCTGACAACCAATTGTTACAGACGCGGTTTTAGATGTTATATTGACCGAGCGGTGGTGTATTACCGCGTCCGAACAGTTACTCCCCGATTAGAACCCGATCCCGCCCGATTCCACTCGAACGTTGGCCAAATCGCGCTATGCTAAATCAATGAAGGAAAGGACACAACGGCTGGGATAAATGAAACGACACAAGGGGGTACAGTTCTCAAGACCTCCGGAGGAGGATATAATTGGTGATGCAGAAACGGGTAGATTACACGGTAAGAGGTAAAGCACAGAAAAGATGGGCACTTAGACACAGTCTTAGCTTATCCCCGACAGACCACAGACAAACGGGACAAGACTGACTTACACAGGGATTGATGGCAAGGAAGGACAGGCAGTCGATAGCACAAGGTGCACCTTGGCTCAGGGGCAGAATCAACACGGTCCGGTCCAGAGATGCGGGGAGGTATTTCAGCGCTCGGAGGTGGCGTCTTCTCTCTCCAAGCTGAGGGCGCATCTGACGTCACCTCCCTCTTCCTGCGCATGCTCAGCGGGGAGTGACACGCCCTCGGCTCGTTGTCTCCGCCCCAGATGGAATCGGTCCGCCGCTTCTATTGGGTGCGGGGGGTTACCGGGCTCCGCCCTTGACGAGGAGCGGACAGCGAGCCCCTGCGTGGTAACCCCGTCGGAGCACATGTTCAATGGCGGCTAACCAAGCCGGAGTGAGGACGCACACTCCCCGCGCCGCCGCCGCTGTTGTTGTTGTTGTACCATAAGGAAGAGCTGCGGGGAGGTATTGGGAGGTCCTAAACTTTCTAACGGTGCCATACAATCACATTCTGGTGCAACGAAGAGTCAGAATTAATGGAAACGAGTCCTTAACTGACATAGACTAAGAATAACTAGCAAGATGTCCTATAGTTGTCTACGTGAGATGCGGTGGACCTGGATGCGACATTTAATGGGGGAAATAGGGGAAGGTCGGGTCTACAGAGTGTTGTTTACAGAAAATGGGACTAGGGAATGGGGGATTGGGGATAGTTGGGAAGTATTGGGGAAATAGGGGAATATTTACAAGCGGATATGGATGGAGGCCAATCTCATATCCGCAACAATATATAGTTTTCCATATCGGACCTACACCTACACAACCAACAAGGGGCCATTGTAGAGCAAATTTGAATTAGGGGAATCGAAAAATCCCAACGTGTGATCAGCAAAGCAATGTGTGTGAAGAGACTTTCCACATAAAACCTTCTGGCATAATCTGTGGTATTTTTGAGCTATCAGGAGCACCGCAACACAAGCTAGACTTCGAGACACACTATGGATAATGAGTAACAGCAAGTAACTAGTTCATTTGATAGTGAAACAACGAAACTAACAAATATGACCAGCATATCAGGTGCACATTCATTCATTGCAATTATATCGCAACGATTCGAGCAAAGCGATTTCCATACGATCAACTTCAACAAATAAATGTTAGGAAGAAGAACACCAACAAGAGAATGAAATATTGGAGATCTAGCGAGATGGTCAAAATTGTGGCCTAATATGGCTCACCTGCCTGACTACCGTGCATAAGGAATAAATAAAATAAATACTGCTCAACCACCTGTCCGATTTGCTATCCCCGGGGATTTTTTTTTTTTTTTAACCTCTCCAGGTTGTCTGATACAACCTGAATTTTTTTTACTAATTACCTTCCATTATTTAAAGAATTATTCCACCCTGAAATCTATCCTGTTTTTGCAACACCCTGTATATATAATATTTGGATTGTTATGTGGAAGGGACAGGAGAGGACGATAGCCAGAACGTGATAAGTTAGCATGGTCCATGTGCATCGGGTAGGCTAGCTTTACACTTGTAACTAGGGACACGTCAGAGATAAGTTGTATGTAATATGTGCACTGGGGAGGCAGTGAGTGTCCATCATAGGTACAGGATAAGGACGTTGTTGCAGTGTCCATCATAGAGAGGTACAGGGTAAGGTAAGGACATTGTAAGGGACCAGCCATGTGCTGAAAGGCATTTCTTAGGGGAATAAAAGGTGCGTGTATGCATGCACAAATGCTCTTGGCCCTGGACTCTGCCCAGCAATCTGTTCTTTAGCTCGTGGGATGCTAAGCGCAACTCGCCATTCGTCGTTTTCGGGCGGTTACCGACTCATCCGGCCTGCAGTTATTGGCGCCCGTCCACGAGCCACAAAGTCAAATGTGACAGGAACCGAAGAGATCAACTCGCTGTTGCATTTCCTCAAATCCTTGCCCGTTTCCATTGTTCTCGTAGATCTGTGTATTGGCGCCATTAGACGTAGAGTTAGTTATTTAATTACTGTATAAGTAGGTGTGATCCCATATTTATTTGTCTTTTGAGCGCCAGGTCTATCCGTTCATTTGTTATTAACATCCTCCTTCTCACCCATATTTTGTTGAATAAACCATTTAATTTGAAATAAGTCTGTTCCTGCCTTTTTCTTCCCACAAGCAGGAAAGACTGCCTGGTTTGGCATTATTGAACGTCCTTGGGGAAGAATATTTAATTGTAATTAAGACTCCCGCTATTAGAGCATGGATAGTTAAAATAAGCACTGTCCTCTCACAGCGACTTGTAAGGATCATTCACTTGGCCATTCACGGAGGTATTAGACCTCTGGCTCAAAAGCTCCACATTTGCAGTACCCTCTGAAGTGAATATATTGTTGCGGATCTCGGCGCCGGCCTTCTCCCCTTACCAAGGGGGGATTAGTCCCCTTGTCTTTGACTGACCAACGGGACCCGGGACCTATGACGTCCTTCCCGGACAGCACGAAATAGGGTTTTAGGACTAAGAATTCGCTATTACCTAATTACTCGCGCTGCCCAGAAACGAGGAAATAAGCCCCGCACGAATCACGGGTGTTGGTGGATACGCCGAGCGGTAGCGAACCCGTGGCCCGAGCCATTATCAATGACTAGACCCCAATCCAAGCGGTTCTTATTCGTGCCACGCTTACCCAATGATGGAAATCACAGAAGCGGTCGAATTGGAAGAAAAGGAATAACAAGATTTATTTACACGATGTACAATGATCAGAAGAAGAAGACACAGTGCAGCCTTAATCACAGTCTTAACTTATTCCCTGGACAAACGGGCCCGTTCACACTCAGACACACACGGGGTTTGCAAACGAACAGGTCAGCACGTCCAGGGATGGCGTCCGGGCAGCTCTCCCTCTGGTCCCCAGCTCGCACCGCGAAGTAGATGAATAGTAGAGACGGCAGGAGCTCTCCGCGTGTCGTTGGCGCGCACGGGATAACACGGGCGAACGGTAGGGGCTGGGCTCTGGCGGTTAATCACTCGCGTGGCTGCGTACATAATAGTTCAATACAATCAAGGGCTCTCTCTCGTGCAAGTGCTCACTGCAGTTCTCATGAAGCCTTCTTGTAAGTCGAGTCCTCTCCCTTCTCATAACTCCTCGTATGCATGCGAGTCCTCTCCCTTCTCATAACTCCTCGTATGCATGCGAGTCCTCTCCCTTCTCATAACTCAACTCCACGACTCGAGCGCCTGCCTCTCCCTTCTCATAACTCAGGTGGGGGCCTCGCGCAAAAGGGTTTTATTGCCACGCCCATAGAACCCTCTGGAACTCACCAGACGTTCTTCACCACGCCCTATCACGCCATGCCCTTCGAGCCATGGTTGGCTGGTGGCCCTTACCGTCATCGCCTCTGACGTGCTCCTTGATGCCGCCCCTCCTTGACCCCCGCGCTCCTCCCTCTTCTTAGGCCTACCTCATGTTACCCGACTAGTGTCGAGCAAACAAAGGGCAGCGAATGCTGCTGGCAGCCAAAGCGTAACACACGGAGGGATCAGCCAAAATGGGGCGCGGGATCGATTATGCCCATCGGTGGAATTGGAGGGTGGCCGCAAAATGAAAGGACCTAAGCTCATTTCTTTACACAACGCAGATGTTACTAGGGAAATTGCCTACTCTTACACATACTATGACATAACTAATACTCTAAGTGGGCCTACGTGTTGCTTGTGGACTAACTGGGGGGGGCAAACCTTTAGCCTTTAATGATGTCATATGTACAAATCTCAAAACCGTAGCAATATATATATATATACAGACTTGGCATTTAATATGGAATTTTTTTTTTCTTGACTTGGGTTTACTTTCTTAACTCAGTATATAAATCTGGTGAGTTTCTTTTACACTTTGGTGATTTATTTGATAAAAGAACCATGTCACTGATTGTCTGTTGCAGCAAGAAGTCAACAACAGGATTATATCACAGGTGGCATGGCAAAATGTACGGACAGGTGCATTTGATGATTGGCTTCACAGTCGGGTATACAAGGGTTGTTGCGTTCTGTATTAGTGGAAAACAACTGCTGCACGTCTCCAAAAGTTATTGCCGCTTCCTCTGGAGATGGTCCGTCAACTCGACAATGCTGTTTGTCATGGAGTGGTGGCTTTACGAAATTACGGCATGAAACAGCGTGCTATTGCTCGGCAGTATGGCATCACTCAAGGTCAGGTATCAAAGATCCTGAAACGAAATGCTCAGAGGGGTGTCCCTACTCCAATACCGAGGCCAGGTCGTCCCCGCAGAACCACAAGGAGGGATGATCGCCAGCTGCACCGGTTAGTCCGCAATGGCCGTACCAAGTCAGCTAATCGGCTTAGGGCTGAGTGGCAGCAACTGACAAATGTGCCTGTATCCAGAAGGCTAGTCAACCAACGACTGGTTCAAGCAGGCTAACATGCCAAACGTCCCCTGAGAAAGCCACGCCTGACCAGACAACACCGCCAGCGCCGATTGCAGTGGGCCAGAGAGCACCGTCAATGGCAGCCAAGACACTGGAATCACGTGATCTTCAGTGACTAGTCTAGATTTCTGGTCTATCGTCAAGATGGCCACGTCCGAGTGTGCAGACAAGTGCATGAAGCCTACAACAAAGATTGTATAGTGCCAAGAGTCCAAGCTGGAGGTGGTGGGGTGACCGTTTGGGCTGCTTTTCGTGCAGGGGGCAAAACTGACCTGGCTGTTCTGAATGGAAACCTGAACCAGTTCAAGTACAGGGCCATTCTGGAAGAAACATTGCTTCCATTTGCTCTTGCAGCCTTTCGAGGAAAGTTTGTCTTCCAAGATGACAATGCACGGCCTCATCGTGCTCGTATGATCCAACACTTTCTTGCTGACCGTGGTGTAGAGCATATGGAGTGGCCTGCCATGTCCCCGGATATGAATCCGATAGAGAACTTGTGGGCAGAATTAACGCGTCAAATCGTCCACTTGGACCAGCAGCCGACCTCTGTGCGTGAATTGCAGCAGGCTATTGTCACTGCATGGCAGGCGATTCCTGTCCAAACCTTGGCAAATCTCGTGAACAGCATGCCTCAACGTGTACGTGCTATCCTGAATGCTCGTGGTGGTTACATGAAGTACTGAACTGTAATTTTACCGTCCGTAATCCCAGTCGTAATTTAACTTTTGTTTTTGTTAAAACATTTTTTGGCTAATGTGCAAAATAAAGAGATACTTCTGGAAAACGTACAAAAGTTTAACACAGTACTGTCCATGAATTGAGTTCGATATCAGTTTACATCACTTTCAAGGATCAATTTATTTGTTTCGAAATGTCAAATGTGGTTTTTGGTTCTTTTAAGGGTCATATAAACAAAATCTAGAATAATTTCAACATAATTCCAATGAACTTTTGGTTCTAAGACATCTTGAAAAGTAAGTTCACCCCCACAAAAAAATATTCCATATTAAATGCCAAGTCTGTATATGTATATATATATATATATATATATATATATATATATATACATATATATATACATATATATATATATAAAATTTCAAAACACACCTGGTCACAAGTGTGCCTCACTGAACGGGTCCTCAGTCGAGGTCCTCAGCATCATCCCGTTTCGGCCCTTAAACCTCAATACGGTCAGCTAAGGTGGGCCAGCAGGGGCACAAACGCCTCCACATGCAGCAGCTACACCCAGATGCGTACATACCCCCAACCCCAGACAGTGAGAACACAGACTACAACAACAAAACCGCCTCCACTCCCAGAATCCACAGCCCCTCATCCACTCTCACACACCAAAAAAAAAAAAACCCAACAGACCACCTACCCTTACAACATGCACCACTCAAACAAAAACACATTTATGCAAAATCACACCCACTCCTGCAACACACACACCCACCTCCATTTGCTTTCCGTGCTCAGTCACTACCCCTTTAGGCTGAAATGAACCACCACCCACAACATGTGTATATATGTGTATATATATATATATATATATATATATATATATATATATCCTACTACTTCTTTAATTCCAACAATTATTGCCACCTTATGAGGATGTCTGGGGTACATTTTTAGCCCATGTCTTTCACGAACCGGGTGGCCAGGGTTGACATTTGCCCAACAGTGACAGGAATTTCGAATTTCACGATGACTCGCATTCTCTTCCTGAAAGACACCATGGGATCTTATGATTTTGTTGTGCAACTGAAAGGTGCTCTTGAAGTATTGTTATCACAATACAACATCATTCTGTTGCAGTTTCACGGAGCCTTTTCGGAGCCTTGAGGAGCTTTTCAGAGCTTCTTGGGAATAAACAGCCGTTCATTGCCCTGCATGCGAATCAGAAAGCTGGTGACAGTTTATTCCTGGGTCGAGATTCAAATGTAGGCTCGACATCCCAATGGCTAAGTTCTGTTATCCTGGTATTTCACAGACAGGGTGACACATCAATCTGTGGACCGTCCTCCCGATGGATGTTAAAATTGGGTGTCCCACCTGCTGGCATTAGTTAGTGAACGTTAAAGATCCCAAGGTGTCCTTCCCAAAGAGTAGGTGAGGTATCCCGGCACCGTGGCTAAATTACAAATTCCGGCTTACTCAGCCGAATATCCACCATCGGAGTGGCGAACTGTCCATGCTTGCAACCCTCGGCAATAAGCTGCTTTTTCAGAATCGAAATTCTGTGAAGAGCATGGTGAATAATAATGGTGAAAAAAATATATGCACCATAGCTCCAATATGCAAATACATTATATGAATGAAGTTCTCATTGGTTCATAATTTGTGCTCGTATTGTAGCTTTAATGGGTGTTTTAAACAAAACAAATAATTGCGGTGAAGAATATTGTTAAAAACAGTCGATAATAAGATGTTGTTTTAGAGGAGAAGCTTGGTCATAGAAAAGTGATCACAAAATGAGTTTCCTTAAAATACTAAAATTTCAACACATAATAACTGCGCTGTATGTTAAATAATGTCATTTAATTGCTTCACATCTTCTTTAGATCAACCATAATCTATTAAATAATATGTGAACCAGAGCAGATCCTATTGAAAACTTTAACTGACATAATTCATCAAAATCTTTTTCGTGTTACCAGTAACGTTCCTCCATGGATGTGGGAGACAAATCTTAGCGTCTTGCAGATAAGTTTTTGCTTATCAGAGTCAAGCATCTGCAACAAAAGAAATGGAGTAAATGCGAGCAGAGGTTGTAGTCTGGCTACAAACCCAAATTCCCAGGTTATAACACATAACATTTTGGAACAAAAAAAATGCTACTTTCATTGTGAAGATCAAGAGCTGGTTGGGATACAACAACAACAACAACATACATTTTAAGGCCATTTTCCCTGCTAGAGCGGGGGTTAGCCTTGCGGTCCCCATGACAATCTTCTCCATTTTGCCCTATTTTCTGCATCTCCCCTTGTTAACCCCCTTGCCTGCATTTCTTCTTCCACCATCTTTAGCCAAGTCTTTCTCGGTCTTCCCCGTCCTCTACTTCCTTCTACATTCATTTCAATCACTCTTCTCAACCAGTCACTTTCATCCTTCCTCAACACATGACCAAACCATCTCAACCTGTTTCTCTTCCCAGCATCCATCACAGGCTCTATTCCCATCATCTTTCGCAATTCATCATTTGTCTTCCTCTCTCTCAACGATACTCCGCACATCCACCGAACCATTCGCATTTCCACCCTTTCCAGCCTTCGTTGCTGCTCTACGTTCATTACCCATGTCTCGCTCCCATAAATCATAACACTTCTCACACATGCAGCATACACCTTTCCCTTCAGCTTCAACGACACTCCCCTCCTCGTCAGCACGCCACTCAGTTCCCGAAATGGTTGGGATAGTGGCATTTTAATCAGGTAGTGATAAAAGCACCTAAACGTCATACATTTAATAAGCATATTTGTTAATAATTTGTAATGTCTCAAAAATATGCTTGTTATTACCTAGTGATACAAATAACACAGTCAAGCCAATTCAGTCATCAAAGTAAGAAATTGTCTGTTCATCTCCTGTTTGAGGTGCAACGTCCATTAAATACAATTACCTGGAATAGGTCGTATTTGGTGCCCAGGATGAGTAAAGGGACTGGGAATAGATCCAGTTTATTTATATCCTAAATAAGGAAACAAAAGTGGTGTCATTCACATGTAAGATATGAAATGTAATGGTTAAATTATCAGCTGTTTCTTATAGATTTTAAAAAAACAGCAGAGCAATAAAGTGTTTCACAACAAGGATGCAACATCCAATGCTCTAGGATGAGCAATTTAAGAGCTCATGCTGGAAAATTATGTACGGAATGATGTATGAGCTCAGAGAGACATTCACTGACAAAGGGCTAAGCCCATACATATTTACACTGGAAAGGAAAGGGCAATCGGATGGAAAGACAGACTGGGATTTTTTTAAATAAAAGCTTGAAGTAGACACATGATTTGACATAGTGATCATCAGCTGACAGCTTAAATGAATAGACGTAGGAACAAGATTGTGAAAAGAACTGCAAGGTAGTTCTACATAGAGAAAAATCGCACCCATGTCCGAAGGAAGTGGTTCAGTTTGGCATTGTTAACATGAAATAGGCAAAGAAACACCTTTAGAAACCTTTAGAATTACGCATTAAAAGCCTCTGGAATAACCCTTTAGAATTAAACACGGTGGGTTAGAAAGGTTCTTCTTCATTTTTGACGGACGGATGGAAGGAAGGACATAGCTAAATATTGAAGTGGCTTAACCGCTTAAAAATAGGGAACCTTTTGACAACCTACAAGGGCTTATTTCACAGCATGATGGAGTACGACTCTCAGGGGTGGTTTCAGTGATTTATGAAGCCTGAGGCAAAAGTCCAGGGTGCCCCCTCCCCATACCCTTTATTCCCACCAAACCCACTCTGAACAAGAATAAAGCCCCCGATTTTCACAACGCATGTCCTTTCAATAATGCACCCCATTTTGTGATTTGATTTGACACTATTCTCCAATATTCACCAAAACAATACAGAAAATGTAGAGCTATTACCATAATATTATAATAGGAATGTAATGACTCTAGATTCATTTGTCATCTTGGTTTAAGTGAATTGTATTGGGCTCGAAAAATGACATACTCTAGCTATAACTAGGAAGAAATAGGGTTTGTAAGGTACAAATGTTTTTACCTGTTAGCCCTAATGTTATACCGCTGCTGCTGCCGCCGCTGCTGCTTCATCCTCGGTTTTACTTTTGAAGAAATTTGTAACTTTTAATAAACTTTCATGTCATTTTTCTCTGCTATTTTTTTTCGTTTTTCTGCCCCACTTGGATAATTTCATTTCACTGCTTCTGGCTAACTTTGCCAAGGTATCAGTGGCGATGCACAGCAGTCATAGCCAGTTGAAAGCATGAAACATATCGCCACGATAAGTGGATTCCCAAAGAAGACGAAGAATAATTTTGCCTTGGTAGGCCATAAAAGAATGTCAGCCCGATTGATGACGTGTGCACGTCGTTTTTTAATTGTTTTTTTACGACTGATGAATAGCACGAGCTTGATCGATTACACGTCGACGTGTGGTTGTCATTAAAAAAAATACAACCTACAAAAGCAAGAGGAATAGCTCATTTGTGAAGGGAGGGTAAACATCTGGAACGAGTTGTTGTTGTCATTTTTTGCTACAAGGGAAAATTGAAATACAGTAGATGAAATACACTGGGTGATGGAGGATATGATTTCACCCCTGTTGTTCGAAACACTGGGTGATGAAATTGATAGATTATTCAGTTGGTCATATAGTACATCAACTCCCACCAGGTTTCCTTCCCCCCGCACCCACCCGGAGCATTGGCCCAGGGCAATTGCACAGGCTGCCCCATAAGTAAGACCACCCCTGACTTCTGTCCTGTCTCCTACACCCTTCCTCCTTTTTATCAATGACCTTCTTTCTTCTTCAAATAACAAAATGCAGTCGTATGCTGATGATTCGACGTTACATTCCTCCATGTTTTTCCCATCTGCCCCATCTTCCTTCACTCGATCTGCATCTCGTTTCATCACATCCACCTCTTAAATTCGGATTTGGACAAGATTTAATGCTTCTAAAACTCAATTTCTTCCCATCTCTCTTTATAAAACTCCCCTCAACTCTCCAATCTCCTTTGAAAGCTTCACAATTACAACATACTAGGGCATGCCCGTACTATATATAAGCTAGGACGTGCCCGTACGTGGGTGCCCGTTCCTTGCCAAAAAAAAAAAAAAAAAAAAAAAATTGTGTAGGGGTGTGTGTGTGTAAACATCCTAGGGCGTGCCCGTACGTGGGTGCAAAAAAACATGCGTGCAAACAACAACAACAAAAAAAAACTTTGAAACCACGTGGCAGTAACGACCACAGAACCCCCCCCCCCCCTCTATTTACATGAATGGTTTGGTCCATTCGCAACGACCACAGAACCCCCCCCCTCTATTTACATGAAATGGTTTGGTCCAAAGCGAACGGCTTGCGGTGTTTGGTAAAGAAATCGCCATAGCTCGGTAACTACTTGTCCGATTAATTTCAAACCTTGAAAAGGCACATCCTCGGGTCCCCAGCAATATACCTGGCAAGTTTCAAGTATATCGGACCGGTAGTTGTCGAGAAACAGCGGTCACAGACAAACATACACACATACACACATACAAACACACATACACACATACACACAGAGATTAATGGAATTATAGATAGATGATTCAATAAACCTACTAGGTATTACCCTAACATCAAATTTATCCTGGAATCCACACATTACACAAATAGCTAAGTCTGCCTTGAAGAAACTAGGAGACCTGTTCAGATATCAAAGATTCTTCTCCTCTCAACAGTTGCTTCAACTATATAAAGGATTGATTTGTCCTTGTATGGAGTACTGCTCTCACATCTGGGGAGGTTCTAGCTCCACATACTTCCTGGACAGAATTGAATCCAACGTAACCTGACTTATCAACTTTCCCAATATAACCTCAAACTTGACCCACTCAAACTACGCCGCAAAGTTGGCTCTCATTCTCTTTTCTACAGGTATTACTTCGGTTTCTGCTCCCGAGAACTTGCTGCTTGTGTACCTCTGCCATTAGTGAGACCACGGAATACTCGACAATCCACTACATCGCTTGATTATTGCGTGGTCATTACCAACTCAAGGGTGGGCCGTTATGATGTTTGTTTTTTCCCCTCTACTGCCAAAATCTGGAACTCTTCTCATGTATTTCCCAACACTTATGACCTTCCCCTTTTCTAAAAGCAGATTTTTCAATTACTCAAAAACTCTTAGACTATTCTCTCTTTCTTCACTTTTCTATCATGCAGCTCTTTTATTTAAGGCCTGGCCTCAATGAGGACTATATAGTCCGTGAATGGAGCCTTCTACATAAAAAGGTGAGAAAATTTTAGTTCCTTTGCAGCTGAAATTAAATAAAGTGCGATGGTGAGGGGGACAAGAGGAGGGAGGTGCAGGGAATGTCCAAAAGCACTATCATTTTATCAGAACTCTGTTATCGAAAGGCCTGAACCATCCTCCCACTTGACTCCCAATATGTCACAGTGTTAATTCCAATCGCTTTGGACCGTAGCATCGAATCTCAAAGCCATGAGGATGTGAAAGGAAATATCATGAAAAGGTTGCAAATCTGAGCTAAAGAATTGAATGTTTCTAACATAGAGCCATTACTATGATGATGGAACATGTATATACATATTTTTGAGGAATAACTTAAAAAGGAAGGATAGGTTTAATATACACCACTTTTTTAAAGTTTTCAATTTCCTAGAACATATACCACACATGAAGTGAAGGTCTGCAATGATGAGCCACCTTAAAATACTACTGTCTCATATCCTTGTCCAAAATGTACAAGCTTCACCACAAATATTAAAGAATTGCAAATAAATAACTAAAGGTACTGTATAGATAAAACAATGAAAATATTGGCCTCACCTACCACATGGTCGCTGCCAACTTTCTTTAACATCTTGTTTTTCATTTGATTATGGATGTTATGATCTACTTTAACCAACTCTGCCATTGCAGCCTGGACAGAAGCTCGAGCCAGCATCAGAAGATCCAGCACATTTTGGCAAAAGTTTTCAGGTGCAGACAGATCCAGAACCAATACAAGAGTGAGCCTCCTGCACACAGCATTTCAATAGTTTTAATCACAGAGTTACTTAAAACATGCATTTAAAAACTGCAAATATTTCAATAGTTAAGTGAGTGACTCAAGAAAAAAGTGAATTTTGTATATATAGACAAGGATCTTGGAAGAGATATACACTGAACAGGTTTTTTTTGTATACAAAGTCGAGACTCGTGTAACAGCAAACACATAAAACACAAAAACATAAACAGAGACATAAAACATATAATAAAGGGAGCGGGAGACCAGAGGGGGGGGAGAGAGGGAAGCACACAAGCAACAGTAGAGATCTGCGACATCAGTAGATCTGTGGAACGGAGAGGGCTGAAGGAGGAGGGATGTACATGGTATAAAACAAACGGAAAGTACTAGGACTTTCAGGAAAGAAGTCAGAATTTGAAAAATGTGGATTTGGGATGTATTCAGGGGGGTAGAAAAGATCAAGGTTTTGGATGGGGGAAGATAAGAGATGGTGGTGAACAGCTGTTTTAAAGACCTGGAGGGAGGAGTGGGATTTAAGAGAGTGTGGGAGTTTGTTCCAGAGGCGGGAGAAAAGAGGATTGAAAGAGTGAAGGTGAGCAGACAGTCTGGATTTTGGCAGTTTCACCAGAAGAGGGTTGATGGCAGATCTTGTGAATCCTGAAGGGATATTTGGGGGACAGAGCACAGACAGAGCAGGGGCAGCTAGGCCGGAGAGGAGTCGGTAAAAGCCAGAAAGACCACCAACCTGCTGTCAGGACATAACAGGACAAAATAAACAGTGGAGAGCTCGTGGAGGGGGGGGGGGGCTGGGTGGGGGAGGGCTGCGGAGGGGCGACAGCAGAAAAGTTGAAGGCCAATATAGAATGCCACTTAGACAAACAATGGGGTTGGACAAACAAATGGAGGAATGGGGGTCAGGAAAGGATGCATAGGGTGGACAAGATGGATACAGAAGGAAACTCTTCGGAGGGAGAAACTGGAAATTTGGAAGGAGGAAGGCTTGGGGTGGGTGGGGTTTGGGGGTTAGCGAGGGTAGATTTAGCAAGGATAATTTAGATTAAGCCAACAACAAAAAAATCAACAATCTAAACCAAACCAAGATGTGTTACCAACAACACCTATTAAGCTTAACTCCTCAAAGTGAGCCCTTAGAATACCCTACTCAACACAAGGAGAGGGCGCTCCAGGGGGGCTCGATTCACTTTTGGTTAATGAACTAAAACAAGACAGCAAAAAGTAAACCACATCAAGACAATATCCAATTAAGTACCCAACATAACAGCTAAAACTGGGAAAATAGTAAACCCAAGACATTTGTATTCGACAACTGTGCCAAATGGAAGCTCGAAGTAAAGCAACAAGAACAAACATAAAAAGCAACAACAACAAATATAAAAATCAACCAAAGAATGACAACACACTGACATACTTACAATTTTTGTCTGACCTTTGTGAACAATGTACAAAGCAAAATATATCTTATACAGTTTTTGTTTTGTTTTTTTGTGTACAGAGTCGAGGCTCGTGAAAGAGCTAACATTTATCAAACAAACAAATCAAACAAACAAGCAAACAAAGTATATAAAAAGGGGAGCGGTCGACAAGATGGGGAGAGGAAGGGAGGAAGCACACAAACACAACATTTGAGAGCAGGGACATCGGGAGATGTGTGGTAGGGAGAGGGCCTGGGTGGGGGGGGGGGGGGGGGGGGCAGGATAGGTATAAAACGCAAGGACACCAAGGACTTCCAGGAAAGAAGTCGCCACCTCAAAAAGTGGATTTGGGGTGAAATTAGCGGGGGTAGAAAAGATCAAGGTTTTGGATTGGGGAAGATAAGAGATGGTGGTGAACAGCCGTTTTAAAGACCTGGAGGGACGATAGTGGGGGGGCCAATGTAGCAGATTGAAATGCCCGGTGAAATTGCTTGTTAATTTTTGGACACTGGTTGGGCTGTCTTTAGGGATGATATAAGTTCTAGAAAAAATATGTCTCCAATTGTTTCAAGTTCTTTATGGCGGCCATTTTGGATTTTCAAAATGGCGGATGTCGAAAACGTAAAATTCCATTATCTTGGCTTCTAAATGACCTAGAGTTTCGATTCTGGTGTCCAGTTGTACATTTTTGGGGATAGAGAATTGAATGAAACCTTCTTTAATAACCTACAAGGGATAAAAATAGGTTTTTATGGCACAGCCGAACCAGTGTCCAAAATCTAACTTAATGCACATCTATCTTAATTGGTATTTGTTATTTGTATGTTCCAGATTCGTGACCCTGAGCTATGATGGAGCCAAAAAGCAAGAAAACCAAGAAAGAAACTGATTTCACACTTTGCATTCAGTGCCAGGATCCCCAAGGTGCACTAGTGACTGAGCCAGCACTGGGCTCATATGCAAAGTTTCTCCAGTTCATCCAGGAGAGGGCACGATATGGTGATGCCGACTTCAAACAGATCAGCGAACGATTAAGCTGTTTCACTGCCACTGACTTGAGGAACAATAAAGCAAAGTGGCACCGGGCATGTTATGGATCTACATGCAACACTGCTCACCTGGAGCGTGCTAGAGTTCGCCACCAGAAAGCCTGCGAACATGGCGACACCCAGCATCTTCATAAGAGGTGTGGACGTCCTTCTTCTGCACCTGCCGCTGCAAGTACCTCAGGTTCTACGCAAGACGAGACTCTTCGCTTCACACGTTCATCATCAACTCCATTCAACAGAGACCTTTGTTTCTTCTGTCAAGAGGTCACTAAGGAAAGTGTACATGTTGTATGCACGTTCAACGCAGGTAAACAGCTGAAGAAAGCTGTTGAAGAAGGCAGCAACCACAAGTGGAAAGTTCAGCTGAGTGCTGCCATCAGTGCACATGATGCTCATGCGATCGACGTCAAGTATCATCTCCCATGCTGGGTGCAGAATGTCCAACGTGCTCCCAAGAGTGGGACATCAAGTGATGACAAAGAACACATACTGCAAGAAACTAATGTTATCAAAATAGCCGCAGACATTGAGTTTGTCAGCCTTGTTCGCTCTCTACTCCAAGCTGGTGAAATTCTCAACATGTCTGACCTGAAGTCGGTTTACTCCAGGATTCTTGACAATAATGGTGTGCACAATGTCCCATCACCTACTACCCAAGGCATGAAGGAGAAAATCAACTCTCACATTGATGACGTTCACTTCATGAAACCAAAACGTCGAAACGAGTCAGACTGTGTATTCTCCACTGCCGTGCGTGATGCAGCTGTCGAAGATGCAATGACGAAGACAAATGAAAAAAACATCGAACAACTGTTTGAGAGTGCCTCTGTTCTCCGCAGTGCCATTGCTTGTCAGAACAAGCACCCATGGCAATTTGAAGGAGAAATGAACACTGATGATGCTGAAAAGCATGTACCCAAAGTACTCTATGCTTTCCTCCGCTGGCTACTGGAAGGACCAGCCACGAGCATTGAGCCAGAGACTATGCGCTCAGCCACTATTCATCGAGATGTTATAACCATCAGTCAGAACATCATGTACGGCTACAAGTCAAAACGCCAAGTCACGTACAAGCCCAAAGAGCCAGATGCACCATTCCGCCATCGCTTAGAATGGCCACAGCAGCTTGCCGTTGCCATTGTAGTCCATCAGTCCACCAGAAACAAGAAGCTTCTGGATTTCCTGCATGGGTTCGGTCTGTCTGTTGATTATAGTCGGATCTTGCGGTTGGAGACACAGCTGGCCAACTCAGTCATAGAGTCTACGACAGAACAGGGTGTATACTTTCCAAGAACCATGCGCATAGGGACGTTTGTCTTCTTTGCAGTGGACAACAGTGACTTCAATGAAGACACACCTGATGGGAAGCGGACACTCCATGCTACAGCCTGGGCACTCTACCAACGACGGGAACATGCACCCTCCACAGATGAACATAGAACACTGACACTACATGACCGAAAGGCCAGACACCGTTCACTCAAGGTTCTGACTGCTCCAGACTTTGTTCCTTGCCAAGCACCAAACAAACAATCTGCCACAGGTACCACGTATAGCTTCAAGACACGGTCAAACCCAGATGTCACCAAGCCGTACTCTGCGACGGACACAGTGTGGCTACTTTCACGCACAATCATGCGAACAGCTGAAGCTGAGGACGTACAAGACGACATCATCCCACCAGATGACCAGCTGCAAGCTGCAGAACCCCAGCATGCTGACCCTGTTGGGTCACTCGTCCACGATCCAAAACAACCACCTGGCAGTAGGATCAAGCATCACGATATCCCAACTTGGACAGCCTACAACTCACTGCTCTCCTCTTCGAAGCCTCTGACAGAGGTCAACGCCCTGCCATTGGTAGCAGCACCAGCCCATGAATGGCAAACACTGATAACAGTCTTGAAACAGACACAGCAAATCAACTGCATGGTCATGGGTCCCGATAGGAAGACAGTGATCACCTTAGACATGGCCCTGTATGAGCGAGCCAAACAGCTGGAGATGACCAGAGATGACTGCAAAGGCAAGTGGGTACTGCGACTAGGGGAGATGCACACTGTGATGGCTGCACTGAGGGCTGCTGGGAATGCCATAGAGGACAGTGGTCTTGACGAGGCTTGGTCTGAGGCTGATATCTATGGCCCAACAACGACCAGACAAATACTGGAAGCCAAGCACATGAAGAGGGCTTTGGAGGCCCACATCACCACTGTCCAAGCCCTCTTCGACCTCTATGTGGACGAATTCTTCCAAGAGCATCCCCATCTGAGGGGCCCATGTACCCAGTCAGCACAACAGGTTGCCCAGAGCTGTCATCTACACAACCGAGAGGAGATGACAAGCGCGCAGAACAACATGCTAGCTGTCCTCGAGTCAAACGAAGTCCTGGAGGCCATGGCAAAGTTTGATGAGAGGAAAGAAGCCAAGAGTCCACTGTTCAAGTTTGTGCGACGCTACATGCGGATGATAATGCTGATATACACATTCATCCGTGCCACCCGTGATGGACAATTTGAGCTTCACCTGTCTTCACTGGATGAGATGTGCATATACTTCTTTGCACATGACAAACAGAAATATGCCAGGCTGACTCCCCGGTACCTTGCAGAGATGAAGGCCCTGAAGATGACAGATCCAGGGATCTACCAAGAGTTCATGGATGGGAACTTCAGTGTCCATAAGAATGAAATCCCCTTCTGTGCTGTAGGTGTGGACCATGCACTGGAGCACATCAACAGGATCATGAAGGTGACAGGGGGTATTGTGGGCATTACCCAGAATGCCAGTGCCCGCGAAAGGTTCTTTCTGACAGCACCAGAGCTGAGTAGGCTTGCTGAAGAAGCCCGTCAGATGGCTGGCTCACAATCAGCTACACGCAAGGAGCACCACGACCTATCAACCACAGTCTGGGCTCGGCAGGAAGACAACATTCGTCGACTGAAGAATGTGATCAGAGAGTCCATGAATCCCATGACGCATGAGGGTGAAGACCTGACGACTATCATCACCAAGGTGGTGATGCCAGCTGAAGTACAGAAGGATGTCTGCAACCAAGATGAGATTGGTCAGAAAGCGTATAACACGTTTGTTGCAGAGCGCATCAACACAAATGAAATCAACCTTTGGGCCAGAATGGGAAAGGTCAAACTGAAGATGTGGAAGAGTGCCAGGAAAGCTGTGAAGCACAAACTGGCAGACAAGGTTGTAGAGCTGAAAGACGACAGGTCACTGTTTGCGCGCATGCTGATCGTGGCCCGCTCACGACCAGAGATCAACTTGAAGGATGCCATAGGTCAATATGAATTCACCGCGCTTCCACGAACCCTCTTTGCAATGGCTGGGACACTACTACCATGCACAGACAAAAGCAAGCTCATGGGCATCCTAGAAGATCTACCCAAGAAGTCAACTGGCACTGGTCAGCAGCCAGACGACGACAATCCTGAACATACTCCACCCCCTCCCAAGAAGGTGACTGTCATAGACGGCATGGCATTAGTGCAAGCAATGGGTAAGCCACAATGGGTCAAAACATGTGCCCAGTGGGCTGGCCATTTCAATGCAACACTGGACTGCAAGACCAACGGGTATGATGAAGTCCACCTCGTGTTTGACCGATATGATCTGCCAAATTCACTGAAAGAGGCCACACGGGAGAGGCGCCAAGGTGGCAAGCCGCCCACTGCTTACCACGTTCAAGACAGCACCCCGATTGGGAAACTGACAGCAAAACAGTTCCTGTCGCACACCAACACCAAAGATGAGCTAACTGTCTATCTGGCAAAGAAAGCTCTGTGTCACTTTGAGGGGACTACCAAGGTCTTCATCGTCACTTCAAGGCAGGATGTCTTCTCCAACTGCATGGATGTACAGCATCTCCGTAGCTCCCAGGAGGAGGCTGATACGAGGATCTTTCTTCACAGTCTAGATGCCGTCCGAAGAGGTGCAACACAGCTGTGCATTCAGTCACCTGATACTGATGTATTCATCCTAGCACTCCACCGGTACCATGAACTATGCAAAGACACATACTTCATCACGGGTGTGGGGAACAAGAAGAGGCAAATCTCACTGGAACCAATAGTACATGAACTTGGTGTCAGGAAGGCTGCAGCCCTACCAGGATTCCATGCATTCACGGGAGCAGACCAGACTGGTCGGTTTGCCGGCAAGGGAAAGCTCACATGTTGGCAAGCCCTCAATAGGTGCTCTGTTGAGGTGGTATCTGCGTTTCATGACCTTGGGGCCTCTGAGGAGCTGAGAGCTGACACAGAAAGTGACATTGAGGCATTTGTATGCCAGCTGTATGAGCCTCGTACTACAGTTGTGGATGTGGGCAAGCTGAGGTGGAGACTGTTTACCAAGAAACAGCTAGAGGCACAGAAGCTGCCACCAACACGGGGAGCTTTACATGAAGCCATTGCTCGTGCACATTTCCAGGCCATGGTGTGGCATCAGGCTGATGTACCGGACCCCCAGCTTCCACAACCAACAGAACATGGATGGAGAGCAGAAGGAGATCAGCTGGTGCCCATCACAACCAAGGACCCTCCAGCCCCAGCTGCCATCACACATCTAATCAAATGTAACTGCAAGAAGACCCAATGCATGTCTCACTGCTCATGCAGGTCTCAGCATCTCAACTGTTCTGAGATGTGTATGTGTGGGGCAGATGAAGAGGTGTGTGGTAACACGGGTCAGGAGCGCCCCATGGGAATCGATAACACTGATGATGAGGAGGATGGAGATCCTTCAATGTAACAATGAACACTGCCAACTAAAAATATTGCACAAAGACATTATAAGTGTACATTTGAACACTAAAGTCCAGCCTTTATGTGATTTAGAAGTGAAAATGATGGAAAAAAATATATATATGTGTTGGCATAAGTGCGTGAAAATCCAAGATGGCTGCCATAAGAACCCTTTTGATCATATGTAGGTGTATAAATGTGTGTTTATTGGATTAAGTATCCGCAAATATGTACATTTGGACACCAAAATTAACACTCTAGGTCATTTAGAAGCCAAGATAATGACAATTTCGGTTTTCAACAAACGCCATTTTGATAATCCAAAATGGCCGCTATAAAGAACTCGAAAAAAATGGAGACATATTTTTTCTACAACTTCTATCATCCCTAAAGACAACCCAACCAGTGTCCACAAATTAACATTTGAATTCAACGGGAAAACATTGGCCCCCCCACTACGAGTGGGATTGAAGAGAGTGAGGGAGTTTGTTCCAGAGGCGGGAGAAAAGAGGAATGAAGGAGTGAAGGTGAGCAGCGAGTCTTTATTTTGGCAGTTTAACCATAACAGGGTTGCAGGCAGATCTTGTGCGACCTGTAGGAATATTTGGGGGACAGAGCCCAGAGAGAGCTGGGGGAGCAAGGCTGGAGAGGAGTCGGTAGAAGACGGAAAGACCACCAACTTGCCTGCGGTGAGTAAGTGAAAGGCTCTCGGAGATAGCGTCATCGCGGGAGATTCCAATGATTCAGAATGCTTTGGTTTCAACAGCGTGAAGACGAGCTAGGTGTGAGGCAGGAGCACCAGCCCAGAGGGGAGAGCAGTACTCCATTGAGCTGCGGATGAAAGCCTTGTATCTGGTGAGGAGCTCAGGTGTGCCAAGGAAGGACTTCGCACGATGGAGGATGCCCAGTCGGCGACTGGCTTTGGAGGCCAGCTTGGAAATGTGGTTTTCCCAGGAAAGACAATGGCAGATAGTGAGACCCAAAAGCTTGAGTGACAGAACTTCTTGGAGAGGATTATTCAGAAAGTAGATGGGAGGGTTGTCCAGTCGGTCTTTTCGGAGAGACATCGTAAGAGTGTGAGATTTGTCAGGATTGAAAGACATGTTCCACTTGTTTGCCCAGTCTGTGATTTTGTACAGGTCTGCAGAGAGTGAGGAGGCTGCAGACTGCGGATCTGAGGGATGAGCAATGGAGCGGCAGAGAGTGGAGTCATCAGCAAAGAGATAGAGAGGATTTTCAAGAGAGTCAGAGAGATCATTGATGAAGACCAGAAAAAGCACAGGGCCCAGAACACTGCCTTGGGGAACTCCAGCCTGAACAGGAAGAGGAGATGAGAGAAACACATTCAGGGCCACATGTTGACTATGACTAGAGAGGAAGTCCGCCAGCCATGCGTGGAGATTTCCATGGATACAAAAGGAGGAGAGTTTGGTGAGCAGAGCGGGGTGCCAGACCGTATCGAAGGCACGTGATATGTCGAGGGAGACAGCTCTAATTTCCTGTTTGGCATTGAGGACCTCCATCCATTGTTGAGACAGCAGAAGCAGCATGTCCAGAGTAGAGTGACCTGGTCTGAAACCAAATTGATGATCAGAGATAAGCCATTGGAGAAGAGGAAAGATTTAATATCCGAAGCAATGATGGATTCCAGATGGAAGTACTGTACTGTGCAAAAGTTTGGATTATTCCAAAGATATTCATTCTTAAGGGTAAATTCATCTGATAAGTCAGATGTGTTTATTGTTGTAAATTAACAGCCTTTAGAAATGTGCGTGAAACAAACTGCTTCAATGAACAAGCATTCTGAGTATTGCGCTGCAATACATGTCCCCTACCGGCAGTCTGTCGTCCGGAAAACTGTTGGGGAAATTATCAAAGTTCAAAGTGCCATAACTTTGTCAAAAATGATCGAAACGTCGTGAAGTTCGAACTTAATCTGTAACTTATCATGAGGAAACCAGGTGCCAAGTTTGAAATCATTAGCATGAAGAGTTTAGACAAAAGGTCCGGAAAACTGTTCTTTGCGTGACGGACGGACAGACGGAGGGACGGAGCGCAAACCTATAGTCCCCTCCGGTGTACACCGGTAGGGGACGAATAACAGAAAAGTGTCATTTTATATAATCAGTTAATACTTTGTGTGGCCGCCAATTGCCTTCTTGAGTGTCATTACTCTTTTACCCATGCTTCATGTATACGAATGAAGCACTCTTACATTCATATTATGCCAAATATTCTTTAATATATTCCACAGTTTTGTAAGGTTCATTGGGTTCCTCTTGTTCTTCTGTTTCCAGGTAATCCCATATATCCTGGATGGAACTCAAGTCCTCAAGACTTGATGGAACTCAAGAACTCAAGTCCATATTCTAGGGTGGCCGTACTAACACCAGCTGTAACATTGTTCTCCAATACTGTTTTACCATATTGTAAGTGGTTTTGTGTCATTATCTTGTTGGAAATGACTCCTCTTCCAACTAAACGATTTCCACTAGGAACTGCATGGTGCTGTAGTATCTGCTTGTATTTTTCTTTTTTTAGCATCCCATTGATTACCTTTGTCACCATAGGTGGATGGAGGATATGATTTCACCCCTGTCTGTTTGCTGTTTGTCTATCTGTGAGGAGGATGTCTCAAAAGGTTATGTACCGATTGGGATGCAATTTTGTGGATGGGTTGGGTGTGTGACAATGACCAATTGTTTATGTTTTGGTGAAGATCTGGACACTTTAATTTTTATGGCTCCATTGACGGTCGCTGGAGGCATTATTAAGTGATTCTTCGCCATTGAGTTATAGGGCCAAAACGATACAACAACAACAACAACAGGCATTTTAAGGCCATTTTCTCTGCTAGAGCGGGGGTTAGCCTTGCGGTCCCCATGACAATTTTCTCCATTTTGCCCTATTTTCTGCATCTCTCCTTGTTAACCCCCCTGCCCGCATTTCTTCTTCCACCACCTTTAGCCAAGTCTTTTTCGGTCTTCCCCGTCCTCTACTTCCTTCTACATTCATTTCCATCACTCTTCTCAACCAGTCACTTTCATCCTTCCTCAACACATGACCAAACCATCTCAACCTGTTCCTCTTCACAGCATCCATAACAGGCTCTATTCCCATCATCTTTCACAATTCATCATTTGTCTTCCTCTCTCTCAACGATACTCCGCACATCCACCGAACCATTCGCATTTCCACCCTTTCCAGCCTTCGTTGCTGCTCTACGTTCATTACCCATGTCTCGCTCCCATAAATCATAACACTTCTCACACATGCAGCATACACCTTTCCCTTCAGCTTCAACGACACTCCCCACCTCGTCAGCACGCCACTCAGTTCCTGAAACTTCTTCCATGCACATCTCACTCGAGCAACCGTTGTCGAGTCTGATCCACCTTCTCCATTCAGCACGTCTCCTAGATAGCAAAATGTTTTCACACCTTCCAGCTTCACGCCGTCTCCAAGATCCAACTCAACATTTCCTCCATCTGCAGCTCCCTCTGTGCACACCTTACAACGATAGGGCCAAAACGATATCTCAAATATGGCACAATATCTCAAAAGGTTATAGACGGATTTGGCCAAAACTTGTTAGACAGGTTGGGTGTGTGAAAAGCCCATGTTAGTTCAATTTTGGTGAAGATCCAAATCCAGATAAGATAATTTTTTAATTTTCAAGTGTTTCTTCACCACTAAAAGATGTCGCCAAAACGATATATCGCAATTTACTTCAAAAATTATGGACGGATTATGACAAAGCTTGGTGGATGAGTTTGGTAGGTAACAAGAACAAGCTGATTAGATTTTGGTTAAGGTCCGGATGCAGATCTGGCCTATCAGTGGGATTCAAAATGTAAACTAAGCGAAGGTATGTGCAATACCGTGTGCTGTTCTAATTTTACATTCTGAGATAGAAGTGCATCTACCGAGTGACGTTCTGAGATACAAGCCCACAGTCACAGAGCCTCCCCCATGCTTAACAGTAGGCTGTAGACAATGTGTGTTGTTGTAACGTTCTTCAGGTCTTTGGCGTATGAACTAGTGTCTCTTAAATTCAAAAAGTTCAAACTCCGATTCATCAGACCAGAGTACCTGAATCCATTGTTCATTTGCCTAATCTTGGTGTTGCTTTGCAAATTTCAGTCTTTAAACCTTATTCGGTGGTCTTAGCATTGGTTTCCTTGCTGAAACACTGCCATGGAGACCAGCTGCAATCAGCCTCCTGCGCATAGTGCTGGATGAGATGTTAATATTCAGCCCGGCTCTCATTTTGTCAGCTGCTGACCTGACGTTGTTCTATCACGTAAGCTGAGCAACCTCAAGTGATTGTATTACTTTGAGGAGGTTCTTCTGCGTCTTTCTGGCCTTTTCTTGTCCTGTATTGAGCCAGTTTATTTCAGGCATTGCAAAGTATACTTCACATCATTGTACGAGTACATCTTCAGCCATGGGCGGACTGGCCATAGGGCATTTGGGCAATGCCCGGTGGGCTGGGACCGCTAGGTAAAAAATGGGCCGCTGGGCTGGATAAAAAAACTGCTGAAAAAAAAAATTGTCACGGAAAACTTCTGCCTCCATCCCCGGGGATTCCCCGCTAAAAATCAAAAGGTCAAAAGGGCATTATAATTACTAGCAACGGTAGGTCCCAATGAAAAGGCAAAATATCAGAAATTGAAGGCTTTTTTTATTTTACACGATTTATATAAACATCCGTTAAATCATATCACACGCAAATCATCAAAATCTAAACAGTATCGTTAGAATTTCAATAAA
Organism: Myxine glutinosa; assembly: GCF_964187855.1. Classification (NCBI taxonomy): domain Eukaryota; kingdom Metazoa; phylum Chordata; class Myxini; order Myxiniformes; family Myxinidae; genus Myxine; species Myxine glutinosa. Next base: position 25,860,241 of record NC_136269.1, read on the forward strand.
ATCCACATCACTGTGCTCAGAGACTGGTGTGCAGCTGTGTCACGATCTTGTTCACCAGATCTGTATTCCTCGGACTGCCTCCGAGACTGGTGTGCAGCTGTGTCACGTCCTTGTTCACCAGATCTGTATACCTGGGACTGCCTCCGAGACTGGTGTGCAGCTGTGTTACGATCTTGTTCACCAGATCTGTATTCCTGGGACTGCCTCCGAGACTGGTGTGCAGCTGTGTTACGTCCTTGTTCACCAGATCTGTATTCCTCGGACTGCCTCCGAGACTGGTGTGCAGCTGTGTTACGATCTTGTTCACCAGATCTGTATTCCTGGGACTGCCTCCGAGACTGGTGTGCAGCTGTGTTACGTCCTTGTTCACCAGATCTGTATTCCTCGGACTGCCTCCGAGACTGGTGTGCAGCTGTGTCACGATCTTGTTCACCAGATCTGTATTCCTCGGACTGCCTCCGAGACTGGTGTGCAGCTGTGTTACGATCTTGTTCACCAGATCTGTATTCCTCGGACTGCCTCCGAGACTGGTGTGCAGCTGTGTTACGATCTTGTTCACCAGATCTGTATTCCTGGGACTGCCTCCGAGACTGGTGTGCAGCTGTGTTACGATCTTGTTCACCAGATCTGTATTCCTGGGACTGCCTCCGAGACTGGTGTGCAGCTGTGTTACGTCCTTGTTCACCAGATCTGTATTCCTCGGACTGCCTCCGAGACTGGTGTGCAGCTGTGTCACGTCCTTGTTCACCAGATCTGTATTCCTCGGACTGCCTCCGAGACTGGTGTGCAGCTGTGTCACGTCCTTGTTCACCAGATCTGTAATTCTTGGACTGCCTCCGAGACTGGTGTGCAGCTGTGTTACGTCCTTGTTCACCAGATCTGTAATTCTTGGACTGCCTCCGAGACTGGTGTGCAGCTGTGTTACGTCCTTGTTCACCAGATCTGTAATTATTGGACTGCCTCCGAGACTGGTGTGCAGCTGTGTCACGTCCTTGTTCACCAGATCTGTAATTCTTGGACTGCCTCCGAGACTGGTGTGCAGCTGTGTTACGTCCTTGTTCCCCAGATCTGTATTCCTCGGACTGCCTCCGAGACTGGTGTGCAGCTGTGTCACGTCCTTATTCACCAGATCTGTATTCCTCGGACTGCCTCCGAGACTGGTGTGCAGCTGTGTTACGTCCTTATTCACCAGATCTGTATTCCTCGGACTGCCACCGAGACTGGTGTGCAGCTGTGTCACATCCTTATTCCCCAGATCTGTATTCCTCGGACTGCCTCCGAGACTGGTGTGCAGCTGTGTTACGTCCTTATTCCCCAGATCTGTATTCCTCGGACTGCCTCCGAGACTGGTGTGCAGCTGTGTCACGTCCTTGTTCATCAGATCTGTATTCCTCGGAATGCCTCCGAGACTGGTGTGCAGCTGTGTCACATCCTTATTCCGCAGATCTGTATTCCTCGGACTGCCTCCGAGACTGGTGTGCAGCTGTGTTACGTCCTTATTCCCCAGATCTGTATTCCTCGGACTGCCTCCGAGACTGGTGTGCAGCTGTGTCACGTCCTTGTTCATCAGATCTGTATTCCTCGGAATGCCTCCGAGACTGGTGTGCAGCTGTGTCACGTCCTTGTTCACCAGATCTGTATTCCTCGGACTGCCTCTGAGACTGGTGTGCAGCTGTGTCACGTCCTTGTTCACCAGATCTGTATTCCTGGGACTGCCTCCGAGACTGGTGTGCAGCTGTGTCACGATCTTGTTCACCAGATCTGTATTCCTGGGACTGCCTCCGAGACTGGTGTGCAGCTGTGTCACGTCCTTGTTCACCAGATCTGTATTCCTGGGACTGCCTCCGAGACTGGTGTGCAGCTGTGTTACGTCCTTGTTCACCAGATCTGTATTCCTGGGGCTGCCTCCGAGACTGGTGTGCAGCTGTGTCACGTCCTTGTTCACCAGATCTGTATTCCTCGGACTGCCTCCGAGACTGGTGTGCAGCTGTGTCACGTCCTTGTTCACCAGATCTGTAATTATTGGACTGCCTCCGAGACTGGTGTGCAGCTGTGTCACGTCCTTGTTGAATGTTCACCAGATCTGTATTCCTCGGACTGCCTCCGAGACTGGTGTGCAGCTGTGTCATGATCTTGTTCACCAGATCTGTATTCCTCGGACTGCCTCCGAGACTGGTGTGCAGCTGTGTCACGTACCTGTTCCTGCCTCCGATAGTCATCGTCTAGGCGAGCCTTCTTTCTTGCAACAGCTTCCTTGGACGTTTTCGTTAATGAAGATTTCCGTTTGGGAGGCATTTTACCGGTTTATCTGAAACGGTACCCGCCCAGTAACAGGTACCAGAGAAAACAAATCGTTTGCGCAATGGGCTCTCCGATATTCGATGTGTTCACGGTTTGAATTACGTAACGTAATGTTTGTGACTTTTGTGTTCACGGTAGTGTCTGATGTGACGGTGTGAACGTAATTTCATAATGTTTTTCGTTTTTATTTTCGTAATCGTTTAATGAACCTTTAATGTTTAATGAACGTTTAATGTTTAATGAACATTTAATAAACGCAAGAATAATGTTTAATCTCTATATATAAAGGAGGAGTGTCTGTCTGTGTGTGTATGTGTGTGTCTGTCTGGATGTCCGCTTAAAACTCAAGAACTACACATCGGAGAAAAGTTTGGGACACAGATTCAGAATCAGCATAAAATCCCGGTGGTTTTAGGCTACGTTTTATTTTAATATCAATGGTTTTAAAAAACCGCGCCAGCTGCAATTCCATGGTGTAGTTTGTGGCGGCGCTAGACGTTCGGGGTGCATTGCAATGGTTTGTCGGGTTTGGCTGTGGGTCCAGAATAGCTCCAATTTCCTTAAGTTCTTCTACGTTTATTTTGATTCTTCTGTTACAACGCCTTCCTTATCTACCTTATATCCCCCCGACGAGGCCTCTACATAATTTCATGCGGCAGAATTTCGTGCATTTTGAGTGAAAGAAGTGAGACGAAGTTGAAGGAGGAAGAACTCGAAGAAGAGGCGCGATCACTCTGGAGGCCTTGATCGTGAGTGGAAATGGCGGGAATTGCGTTTGTATCGCAAAGTAAAGGATCTGCATTCATTTCTGAACTTGCATTGGTGGATTGTTATACATCTGCATTATTTTTCATAACAAAACTTTATGTTGATCTTGAAGGCTCCAAGCACGGACTATATATATATAGCCCTCATTGAGGTAAAAATAAAAGTAAAAATCCTGCTATCGCTTGCCAAGCTAGCCGTTCCCCTCTCCCCCTCCCCTCGCCTCCTCCCCCTCCCTCCTCTTCTCCCCTCTCCTCCTCCCCCTCCCTCCTCTTCTCCCCTCCCTCCTCTTCTCCCCTCCCCCTCTTCTCCCCTTCCCCCCCCACTTCTCCCCTCCCCCCCCACTCCTCCCCTCCACCCCCCACTCCTCCCCTCCACCCCCCACTCCTCCCCTCCACCCCCCACTCCTCCCATCCCCCCCCACTCCTCCCCTCCCCCCACCCTCTCCTCCCCTCCCCCCCCCCACCGTCTCCTCCCCTCCCCCACCCTCTCCTCCCCTCCCCCCCACCCTCTCCTCCCCTCCCCCCACCCTCTCCTCCCCTCCCCCCCACCCTCTCCTCCCCTCCCCCCCCACCCTCTCCTCCCCTCCCCCCCCACCCTCTCCTCCCCTCCCCCCCCACCCTCTCTTCCCCTCCCCCCCCACCCTCTCCTCCCCTCCCACCCTCTCCTCCCCCCCCACCCTCTCCTCCCCTCCCCCCCACCCTCTCCTCCCCTCCCCCCCACCCTCTCCTCCCCTCCCCCCCATTCCCCTCCCCTCCCCTCACGTTCCCCTTCCCCTCCCCTTCCTCCTCCCCTCCCTTCCCCCCTCCCTCCTCTTCTCCCCTCTCCTCTCCTCCCCCTTCCTCCTTTTCTCCCCTCCTCCCCTCTTCTCCCCTCCCCCCCTCCTCTCCCTTCCCCCCCTCTTCTCCCCTCCCCACCCTCTCCTCCCCTCCCCACCCTCTCCTCCCCACCCCACCCTCTCCTCCCCACCCTCTCCTCCCCTCCCTCTCCTCCCCTCCTCCCCCGTTCCCCTCCCCTCCCCATCCTCCTCCTCCTCCTCTCCCTTCCCCCGCCCGGCAATGCCGGGTACTTCCCATGGCCAGCTGTAGGTGGGCTGCTCGAGGGTTGGAAAACCAAGCAATCTTTATGTCTTGGCACCAAGTCATAAAACCAGAAATGTATTCCAAGAGGTTTTGAGAAATTGAAAATTGACAAAACGTCATGGAGGAAATGTACTGTGATATTGCTCTAAAATATACATGTTCTTTTCATCATATATTTGTATTATTCTTATTCAACCTGGGCGAAGCCCCCCCTCCCCCCTCCCCTCCCCTCCCCTCCCCTCCCTCCCCTCCCCCTCACCCTCCCCTTCACCTCCCCCTCACCTCCCCCTCCCCCTCACCTCCCCCCTCCCCCCTCCCCCTCCACTCCCCCTCCCCCTCACCTCCCCCTCCCCCTCCCCCTCCACTCCCCCCTTCCCCTCCACTCCCCCCCTCCCCCTCCACTCCCCCCTCCCCCCCTCCCCTCCCCCTCCCACCTACCCCCTCCCCTCCCCCCTCCCACCTACCCCCTCCCCTCCCCCCTCCCCTCTCCTCCTCCCCCCCTCCCCCCTCCACCCTCCCCCCTCTTCTCCCCTCTCCTCCCCCTCCCTCCTCTTCTCCCCTCCCCCCTCTTCTTCCTCCCCCCTCTTCTCCCCTGCCCCCCTCTTCTCCCCTGCCCCCCTCTTCTCCCCTGCCCACCCTCTCCTCCCCTCCTCCCCCATTCCCCTCCCCTCCCCATCCTCCTCCCCTCCCTTCCCCCGCCCGGCAATGCCGGGTACTTCCCATGGCCAGCTGTACGTGGGCTGCTCGAGGGTTGGAAAACCAAGCAATCTTTATGTCTTGGCACCAAATAAGAAAACCAGAAATGTTGTATACCAAGAGGTTTTGAGAAATTGAAAATTGACAAAACGTCATGTAGGAAATGTACTGTGATATTGCTCTAAAATATACATGTTCTTTTCATCATATATTTGTATTATTCTTATTCAACCCGGGCGAAGCCGGGTACCTCAGCTAGTGATCATTAAATGAATGAATGAATGAATGATTGTATGAATAATGCCATGGCGTCGCGTTGGCAGCAGTGACAATATAAAAATGTTTGCCAAGAATTTCAAAGAGAGAAAAGGAACTTTTATCAGCAATGTCGTCTATCCTGAAGTTCTAAGCTGAAGAAGAGGTACCGTACAAAATCATTCAATTCTTTTTCCTAAAAAAAAGCGTACAGTTGATATGACTAATCACGATTTGAAACACGATGGAATAATATTTACCGATATGAACAATGATGTGGTTTTTTAAATTGAAATTGTAAAAATACTGTTTAGATTTTGATGATTTGTGTGTGATATTTAACGGATGGATGTTAAAATAAATCGCGTCCCCCAATTGAAGCCCCGCCCTTAGGGCGGGTACCGTTGCTCTTAAGTCTTAATATATAATGGCGATACTGAAGCGCGGTGCTACGCGCGCTTGCTTGCACAACAAGAAGGAAGCGGACAACGCGCTGAGTTTAAGAGTCTTTATTAAAAGAGCTCACTGTAGCACTGGCGCGCTCCGGGCTGCGCGCCCGGTGTATATCCTGAGGCCACGCCTACCCCTCGGGCGTGGCCGCCGCCTACTTGGTGCGCAGAATGATGTCACCACGCCAGTGGGCTTTCGTGTCCGCCACAATACAACAATTTTTACCGCTTTGCTTTGAAGAACGGGAATGAAGGGGGAGGAGCGTGTTAATATGTCTGGTTGAAGGTTTTGGGCTGTGAGGGGGTTTGAAGCCAGATTTTAATATTACAGCCGCCATGTTGGTGCTCGTCATCACTGTGATGCGAAGCGAAAGATGCCTCAGAGCTGTTACATTCACAATCGCTATGTCGTATGTACTCCCGAAACGTGTTTCCTTCATTGTAAAAACTACCAAGTCAACAGTTAAAAGGATTTTGAGCCGACAGGCCTAGTAAGTTTAGATAGGTCTACTGACTACTAATCTAGTATTGATAACAATGTCGCGAACTGACTTACGATGCTAAATTGGACACTATTGTGTAAATTGGTCCAACCGAATAGTGGACACTATTGTGAGCAGCATTGAGCAGCGGTTTGACAGATCAGCAACATCAACATTGCATGCTGATCTCTCACTTCTTCACCCAAGGAACTTTGATCAAGTGCCATCGGGAGCTATGGAAGAGCTGCATAAACATTTGCTGAGATTTGATGATTGTGTCACTGTGGAACAACTACGAAAGGAACTGCGAAGCCTTGGAGAACAATGGTCAACACTGAAACAATCAGTAGCAGATGCTTATACAGTGCAGGAGGACAGTGAGTCTGAACAGGACAGGAAGACTCTGTCAAGTACATGTAAGTCATGTAAAGCCTGTCCTCTCTGCTGCTACAAGGTGCTCCTCAAGTTGAACCTCTTGACTGATGCCTACAAGAGCATTGGGCTTGCCTACAAGCTGCTGCTAACGCTGCCTGTGTCACAAGTGGCATGTGAACGATCTTTCTCTGTTTGAAGAGAATCAAAAGCCGTCTGCGAAGTACAATGACACAAGAACATCTTGAGGCGTTCATGTTGATGTCTGTGGAAAAAGGGATCCGGGCCAAACTTGAAACTAAGGATATCATTGATGGTGTGGCTGCCAGAAGCAGCGAACTGCGCAGGCACCTACTCTCTCAGACATGACATGTGCTCGTGTTACTGAAAATAAATGTAATTTTTAGTGGATTTTATTTAGTTTTTTTTTCTTTTCAAGCATTTTGTCTATTTTCTCAGATAAGCAACATATAAATGAATAATGGGCCGACCTAGGTGAAGGATGCCTGGGCCGGTTTTAAGACCCAGTCCGCTACTGAACTTCAGCTTTACTGCTATTTTCTTCATAGTGTGCCCTTCTCACCAGCGTTTGGATCTTCACATGCTGCTCTGTTGAAAGTTGCTTCCTTGGTGCCATTCTGAACCCACTCATCGATTTTCAACCGAGGCAACAAGCTGATGAAAATTAATTTCACATATTCACTAATTTGCAACTTTTATTGTGGCCCTCTTCGGGAAGGGAGAGGGCAAAGCTTGGCTTACGTCTTGGCCCTTTCCACGTCACATTTAAAGGTGGATTTTTTTGTCAGGAATCAAAACAATTGTAGATATATATTCCTTATGCATAGTGGAAATTGATACACAAAGGGGCAACAGTTGCCGCGGGACGAGACTACAACGGTTGCAAGTATTCGTCGTCACACGATCCTGCACCATTTGGCCCATCATTGCCATGGTGCATAAGCAGGTTAATTTTTGCTACAGCTATAAACATCAATCTTCTTGATGGTGGTCTAAAGTCTAAATAACCTGATCTGGATCGGGTAACCCATCTTGTTATGAAATAAGGGCCAGAGAAAATCAACAGAACGTTGGTTTAATTGATTTAGGTATGCTAATCTCCGTGACAAGCAAGGATAACCTGACACCTCTGATGATAACCCGTCGTCGGAGCAAAATAGTTTTAGGTGTTAAACCTTCAGAAACAAAACACAAAGTGAAGGACCTGATACCCAACAAAGCATTTTCAGATATAAAAGCTCTAAAATCAGAAGGTGAAAAGCTACAGAATGACATTCATATACATCCTCAGTTACCTTATTGTATTTGTGGTGATTGGGATTTTTAAAAGGCTGGAAAATAACGTCCCTCCACCAAGTTCCCACACATGGGCAATGTCTTTAACCTGAAAATATACCGTCACAGGTGTGTAAGCATGGTTTCAAACAATAAACAAGAGAACATTGACAGCATAATTAATAGCAAATGACACGTTGCTGTACACTTGTATCCATTAACATCATAAGACGTTTCAAGTGTAAATATGATATCCATTTCTATTATTATCATCAATAATGTGAAGATACAATGATCACTTTAATGGGGGTAAAGGCACTGTTGTCTCGAAGCAGACTAGCTAACCCCTCCCAGCCCGTTTTGTTCTGTGAAGAGACAACATTTTACATCTGTTTTGTTTCAGTGCAAGGGGCTAGTTTGTTCTGCTTTTGTCCTTTGTGTAGCCCCCACTTCGAGTGGCCTTGTAGGCGCTTTGTGGCGGGCAAAATCCCATAAAAATATAAAATGTAAAAATCACTTTTGTCCTCTTGTTTGTAATGTATTCTATTAATTATTCCCTCAAAAAAGTCATGAATTAATATATCTTCTTGATCGATTCCCCAAAACACCTGTGTTTGGAGGCTAGTTAAGTAAGATAATATGTGTCTCCCTACTCTGTCTTCCATATCCCAACTGGTAGAAAGTGTATCATCTTGCAGGCTCTGCCAATATCAAGACGGAGATGGTGCCCAAGAAAAGGAAGTTACTTCAACTGTATACTTAATTACAAGTTAAACTGTATAATATATATATATACATAGTACATACATATATATATATATTGTTGCGAATATGGAATTTGGCCTCCATATCCGCTTGTAAATATTCCCCTATTTTCTCCAATACTCCCCAACTTTCCCCAATCCCCCATTCCCTAGTCCCATTGCATGTAAATAACAATCAGTAGAGCCGACCTTCCCCTTATTCCCCCATTAAATGTCGTGCCCAGGTCCACCGCACCACACGTAGACAACTTTCGGACATCTTCCTAGTTATTCTTAGTCTATGTCAGTTAAGGCCTCGTTTCCATTAATTATGACTCTTCGTTGCACCAGAATGTGATTATATGGCATCAGTAGTGAGTTTAGGACCTTTCCCATACCTCCTCCCATCTTCTTCCCCGTCTACAACAACAGAGGGGCACGGCGCTGCGCGGGGGGGAGTGTGCGTCCTCCCACCGGCTCGGTTCGCCGCCATCGACAATGCGCTCCAGACGATGCGCTCCAGACCATGCGCTCCACGGGGTTACCACGAAGGGGCTCCTTGTCAGCTCCTCGTCAAGGGCGGAGCCTGGTAAACCCCCCGCACGCACCCAATGAGAAGCAACGTGCCGATTCCATGAGGCGGAGCTAACGAGCCGAGGGCGTGTCACTCCCCGCCGGATATACGCGGCCACGCGCCGGATGTGACGTGAGATGCGCCCCGAGCTGGAGAAAGAAGGACCTGCGAGCGCTGAGAGAGAAAGGCCCGCCTGTGAAAGAACGTCCCCTCCGAGCGCTGTGAAACCTCCCGCATCTCTGGACCGGACCGGGTCGATTCTAACCCCTGAGCCCAGGAGGACCTGGAGCCATCGACAACCGCTTTCCTGCCATCAACCCCCGTGTGAGTCAGCCTTGTCCCGTTTGCCTGTCGTCTGTTGGGGAATAATATAAGATTGTGTCTAAGTGCTTGTCTTTCTATGTTGTACCTCTCGTCCCTGTAATCTGACCTTCCGTAACGAATATAATCTCCTCCGGAGGTCTTGAGAACCGTATCCCTGGTGTCGTCATTTTATAACCCAGCCGGGTGTCTTCTTTTTCTTATTGAGCCAGCGTGGCGCGGCTTCGTCAACGTTCGAGTACAATCGGGTAATTTGTGCGGACACGACGGCCATTCCGCTCGGCCCACCTTAACATCAAAGTCGTGTCTGTAACAATTGGTGTCGAGGAGTGAGATTCGGACCCGGGACTAAATTAGTTAGGCCCAAATTTTGGGAGGGAAAATCGAGCCGGAGCGCGTACGGTGCTCGACCAAATCGATCCGGAGCGCGGTCCCGCGGTTACTGCGCTCGACCAAATCGATCCGGAGCGCGGTCCCGCGGTTACTGCGCTCGACGAAATTATAACAGCAAAATTTGGATTGGTGTTACGAAACTCGAATTTTGAAAGTCGCGCTATGGCGGATCAAGACGGCTGGGGTCCGGTAGGGGAGAGTGAAGCAGGGTCGGTCCAGGACCAAATTGAGGGACATGAGGGACAGGAGGAGAGCGAAGCAGCGAGGGTAGCAGACGCACAAAATAGCGTCGTTGTGCCCGACATTGCGGGAGCGCAAAATGGCGCCTCGCTGGTCACCGCGCCCGCGACCGTGGCAGCGCCCCTGGTGGATCCGAACCTTTTTATGTTGCAAATGGGGGCCCTTATGGAGAGGCTAGAAGCAAAAATGGGGGTAATGAATAACCAAATGGGGGTAATGGGAAACGAAATGGGGGTAATGAGGGACGAAGCGAGGGGTACCGGTGAGGGGTTAGACAATAATTTTAAGGGATTAGACAAGAAATTTGGGAAGTTAGACAATAATTTTGAGGAGTTAGACAAGAAATTTGGGAAGTTAGACAATAATTTTGAGGGGTTAGACAACGGGATAAAAGAAGTGAAAAATGGGTTAATGGGGGTAGAAAATAGAATGGCTGCCCAGGAGAATCAGATAGAGGGAGTGAAAAATGGGTTAGAGGGGTTAGAAAACAGTATGGAAGGCAAATTGAGGGACATGAGGGACATGAGGGACCAAGCGGAAAGGGAAGTTAAACAAATGGAGCAGCAGATAGAGGGGGTCAGAATGGGGGTAGAAACCAAACTGGATGCTCACAGGGAGGAAATGGAGCAGATGAGGGTGGCATCTGGGCAGGAGATGCAAGTGATGGGAGAGGAGATCAGAAGAGGAGTGAGTGAGGAGGTCGGAGGAGTGCGCGAGGAGGTGAGGCACTGTAAGGAGCGCATGGAGAAAGAGGTGAGAAAGGGGACTGTAAAATTGCAAGGTGGTATAGAGGAGTTGACGCTGGGAGTAGAACAACTGACAGTGGGACAAAAGGAGTTGGGGGACCAGGTAAAGAAGAACACAGCGGTAATAGAGGGTTTAAAATCGACACAGAAAGAGATGAAAAAGGACGTAGGGGTAATTAAAAAAGAGTGCCAGACGGTACATGAGGACCTGACGAGGAAAATGGACAAGGTGGTAGAGGTAATGGAAGTTAAAGAGCGGGAGGTGCGGGAGCACATAGAAAAAAATAAAGTGGAGTTAGAGGAAGAACTTAAAGGGGCGCACGAGGAGATGAAGGAGGTGAAGCAGAAATTAGAAGAAGTGGAAGAGGGGGTGAGCGAAATTAAGAAGCGACGGAGAGGGGATAACAAAGAGATAAAAGAGGAGATAAAAGAATTGGTCCAAAGTCTGTGTTTGGATCGTGATGTGCTCATTAACCGGATGAGGGATTCGCAGGTGATGGAGGAGAAGCGAAGAGGAAGAGGACCCGGTGTAAGTGGTGACCAATATGGTCGTGCGTATGATGCGCCAGGTGATTTAAGAGGCTTGGGGGTCGAGATAGACCCGGGTGTTCGTGAGAGGCCGTTGGTGAAGTGTGCGACAGGTCTGGTGTGCGAAAAAGGAGGTGTGCGAGGAAGTCCGACTCTGGGGTGTGTGAGGAAAAAGTGCGTGCCAAGGAGTAGTGAGGGTGCTGGCGAGAGTGAGTCGGTCGTAGCGCGTGTGCGAGGGAGCACATGGAAGCGTGGTGTGGTGAGTGTTACAGAGGGTGTGACGGGAGAGTGTGCGCGAGAAAGGTGTGTGACGGACAGGTGCATGGGGAAAGAGTGTGCTGTCAAGAGTAAGGGTGAGTGCGGGGTCAAGAGTGGAGGTGAGAGTATTGAGAGTGACATGGAGCGTGAGTTAGTTGTGACAGGTGAGCGAGGATGTACACCTGGGATGGAAGGATGCACACCTGGAATGGTAGAGCGTGAGTGGGAATGCACGCTGGAGTTGGTGGTGAGGCACATGGTTGGGTGTGCGAATGAGGGCACACCTGTGATTGTCACAGAGGAGGTGACCGAGGAGGGGGCGCGAAGCGGTGTATTGGTGAGGTGTGCGAGCAACGAATGTGTGCCAAAGTGTTCGGTGGTCAGGTGTGTGACCAAGGCTGTGAGTGGAATGGGTGTACCTGGGTGTGTAAGGAAGGGTACGAGGAGCATGGGCACAGCTGGATGTGTGAGCAAGGAACGGGCTGCGGGGTGTAAGCGTCCAGGTGAAGCATCGACGTTACACGGGTTAGAGGTTAGAGCGACTTTTAGCCGAAGCAGGCCCTCGGTGCGTGCCGGGCCTCGCTTTGAACGGCCGCGTCCAGGCTCCACTAGGCGGAGCTGGCAGCCCGATAGGAAGGGTCGTCATGGCGACCACTTTTTGGTGAGACGTGCCGGCAGGTCGAGAGCGGGACATTGGATGGCTCCGTGCCGAGATGGTGCGTGGGATCTCGGCACGGGTAAGCCCCCGTCCCTGCCCCGAATGCCGGACGCATCCAGCCGCCGGCACAGAACAACCCGCATTCATGGCTTGGCTTTACGAAGCCGGGCTTTGGACAGGGATTGGCGCACCGAGAGGTATTAGTGAGTCGACTGGGTGATGAGGTTAGTGTTTTGGACCCAAAATTGGAGAAAAACAAAATTTGATGATTGGCAAGGGATTGGCAGTAGTGATTGGCAGATGATGGGTAGTGATTGGCAAATTTTCGATTTGTTGGAATTTGATGTGCAAAATTGGTAGTGAGAGACCCCCGATGTGGTGGGATGGCAAATCCACCATCCTTCCCATGGGGGGGCAAATGCGCACTAGCTTATGGGGTGTATGGCAGTGAAAACTAGCCCGGGTGGGTTAGGTTATATTGTAGGGATCTAGGAGAGATTGACATTAGGTAACGTTAAGTTTAGTTAGTGACTGATACCTGTAGTGGGGACGCAGGTAGATTAGTGTGGATGATAATGACGAGGGAGCGCAATAGTTTAAAGGGACGACTGGGAAGCGCAAGTTTCAGAGGGGAGTAGTTAGCTGAGATGATGCTGTGTGTGTGAGGATGGAACAGGTGTGATTGCACAGGTGTGCAACTGGACAGGTGTGATTGCCCAGGTGGGCAACTGGACAGGTGTGTGGAGCAGTGTGTGAGTAGTGAGTGTTGTGGATCAGCGCGAATGCGCTTGGGGAGAGAAGGGTGCAGGTGGCACCAGGTGTGAGAGCACAGGTGTGCAGGTACAGGTGTGTGGAGAGAGTTGGAGTAAGTGGTACGGAGTGGTGTGCATGGTGCGAAGGTGTGGATGGGGGAAGAGTGGACCCCTTTCACGAGTACCCGGGGCGGGTAGTGTAAGTGTTAGGTAGAGGGTATAGGTAAATTGTGGTTGGATATTGGCATTTGTGGTGCGGTTGCAGAATGGTGTTGTGAATGGGTGCATTAGTGTTGTGGAAATGGCTGGGCGTGTAGCCTGTTAGTGTGTGTAGTTGGTTGGGCACTCCACCACTGTGAGGATGTCGGCCAGGTGAGGCCGCAGGTGGGCTCTGGGAGCCGGTAGAGTTGTGGATGGGGCCCGAGGATCCGGAGGATGGACCCGGGTAGCCCAGTGCCAGAGAGGGCACCGAGTGGGGAGAGTGCCAGAGGGCCTTCCCCAGGTAGTTAGGTTAGGGCAAGGAGCAGGTAAGCTCGGAGGCAACTGCAGTGGTGGAGGTGTGCAGGTGGGTAGACCCACTGGGAGAGGTACACGCCGCAGCCCAGAAATTGTGCGAGGGCACCGGGAGATGAATCGGGGGAGTGAGACCCCAAATTGAAAAGCACCACAGTCTGGCCAATGGGAATTGGTTTTTAGAACCAATAGTGTAAGAGGGCCAATGGTTTGGCCGGAGAAAGACCCCGGGTAGTGTAAAGTTGTAAAGTCATTTAGGAAATAGTTAGGATTGATGAACCTGTCGCACCATACGCAGCCACTTACCTGTGGTGATGATGATGACTCCACACCTGTGTTTTCTTTGTTTGTTGCAGGAAATGAGATTGCTGTGTGGATTTGTGAGACGCATCACGACGTGGATGAGACATTGGGGTGATTCCATCTCTCCCTCCCTAGGAGGGACTGATGATGAATTGGTAATGGCAAATTTTGATGTTGAGTTGAAAATGGCAAATTTTGATGAGAGTTGAAAATGGCAAATTTGATTGGTTAGGAGGGAGAGAAGACGAATTTGGTTCATGGGAGGAACGGGGAAGACAGTAGGGATGTTTGTTGATTTGTAAAGCAGATGTTTATGGGTAGTGTTGTGTTTTGTGGATACAGTAAGGGGTAAGGGAGGGGCCATGTAGGTTACCTGGTGGGGGGGCGGGCGTACGATAGGAACGTACCTGTCTCACCTGGTTCCCATGTGCCCCCAGTGTGCATCACCTTACATTGCGTGCACTTTTGCGCCCTTACCACCTTACTCACTTGTCTGCTTCTTTTGTCTCCCACCTCCGAGGATCTGGCTTTGGGGTAGAGAGAGAGGAGAGAGAGGTGCTGGCTGCGCAGTTGTGGGCCTGCACTTTCGCTGTTTGCTGCCGGGATCGATACACCATATGGACCGCAATGTTTGTGGCCACCCACAATGGACCGCAGTTCGTTTGCGGCCAAGCACCACCCGGGGATGGACCTATGGGTCAACGTGGCACCTATGCCATACAGGTGAACCACTTTTAGTTAACACCAAGTGCACCACAAGAAGAGCAAGAGACACCTGCAGGGTTAGGGGTTGTCGAATTTATTTTTATTCCAATGAACAATGGTGACTGCACCGATTGGTGGTGGGGTGGTGCTTTTGATGCTCGGGAAGGGTGCTCTGCACGTTATTAAAGGCCGTCGGCCACAGAGCACTCGTGGGTTGGTGTATCGATGCTGGCAAGCGCGCTCTCTCTATGCATAACATCTGCATGTGTCCCTCCAAAAACAGGTCCTGGATCGTAGTGTAAATAGCAGCGTAGTCGTGTAAATAATGCTCCCTACCGGCTGTATGTTTAGTTTGCGAATTCTTTCCGGATTCGGTTATCCTGTGGGTGTGTTTCTGTGAGGAGAAGGGTGCAACGTCGCAGGGGGACATATTTACTCATTTGTGAATATCTGTAAAACTGTCGCACTCAGGGTAGAGTTAATAGTAGAGGGAACTACATTGCGTGCCACACTAAAGTAGGTAAAAATTTATCGGGTCGGGACGCCCCGAGGGTAGAGAAGGGTGCAATGTTGCGAATATGGAATTTGGCCTCCATATCCGCTTGTAAATATTCCCCTATTTTCTCCAATACTCCCCAACTTTCCCCAATCCCCCATTCCCTAGTCCCATTGCATGTAAATAACAATCAGTAGAGCCGACCTTCCCCTTATTCCCCCATTAAATGTCGTGCCCAGGTCCACCGCACCACACGTAGACAACTTTCGGACATCTTCCTAGTTATTCTTAGTCTATGTCAGTTAAGGCCTCGTTTCCATTAATTATGACTCTTCGTTGCACCAGAATGTGATTATATGGCATCAGTAGTGAGTTTAGGACCTTTCCCATACCTCCTCCCATCTTCTTCCCCGTCTACAACAACAGAGGGGCACGGCGCTGCGCGGGGGGGAGTGTGCGTCCTCCCACCGGCTCGGTTCGCCGCCATCGACAATGCGCTCCAGACGATGCGCTCCAGACCATGCGCTCCACGGGGTTACCACGAAGGGGCTCCTTGTCAGCTCCTCGTCAAGGGCGGAGCCTGGTAAACCCCCCGCACGCACCCAATGAGAAGCAACGTGCCGATTCCACGAGGCGGAGCTAACGAGCCGAGGGCGTGTCACTCCCCGCCGGATATACGCGGCCACGCGCCGGATGTGACGTGAGATGCGCCCCGAGCTGGAGAAAGAAGGACCTGCGAGCGCTGAGAGAGAAAGGCCCGCCTGTGAAAGAACGTCCCCTCCGAGCGCTGTGAAACCTCCCGCATCTCTGGACCGGACCGGGTCGATTCTAACCCCTGAGCCCAGGAGGACCTGGAGCCATCGACAACCGCTTTCCTGCCATCAACCCCCGTGTGAGTCAGCCTTGTCCCGTTTGCCTGTCGTCTGTTGGGGAATAATATAAGATTGTGTCTAAGTGCTTGTCTTTCTATGTTGTACCTCTCGTCCCTGTAATCTGACCTTCCGTAACGAATATAATCTCCTCCGGAGGTCTTGAGAACCGTATCCCTGGTGTCGTCATTTTATAACCCAGCCGGGTGTCTTCTTTTTCTTATTGAGCCAGCGTGGCGCGGCTTCGTCAACGTTCGAGTACAATCGGGTAATTTGTGCGGACACGACGGCCATTCCGCTCGGCCCACCTTAACATCAAAGTCGTGTCTGTAACAATATATATATATATATATATATATATATATATATATATATATATATATATATATATATATATATATATATATATTGTCGTGTGACTACCCTGTAGTGAACACCGCAGGGTGCCACAGATGACCAAATGAGCTTAACACTCTGAGGCGTTCGATTCAATATGACGGTATTCGTTATACAAAGGGAAAGGGGGATGACGAACTTACCTGGATGGCCTCCATCCGACGTCTTCACACCTGAATAAATTAACTCAAACCGAGACAGAATAAAAATGTAGAAATAAACAGGTTTAATGAAAGAAATGCCGGTAACAAAGAAAATGCACGATAAACTAAATTCCTAATTGGAGCGCTCCCATGCAGACCCGAATACAGACAAAGGATAAAATAACTGGAAAATAAATAGATGTGATTTGTGGCACTTATCTCCAATCAGCTGGTGTATCTCGTAAGGAATCGTCAAAGATCGTCTGAGGCCTCTATGTCTTTGCGTGTGAAACATGCTCGTTGGCGCGAAGTAGGCCTCCCGCGCGGCCCGCTCACTCCTGGCTCCGTGCGCGAAGCGAACGGCCTTGGCATGCAGCTCGCTGCTCCAGCCGTGCTTGTCCTCACAATCGCTTCACAGCAACCGCAGCTCTCCGTCCGCAGTTCCGCCTCCTCACGACCACTAGCAAGATGTCGGAACACGACCGTTCGCAATGAAGCTTCCTCGCGCAAGTGCAATAGCGACCGTTCACCACCAGATCCCAAAACGAGAAGAACCAAAAGGACGTCGATGCTGAGAGAGATAAAATGACGATGCCGAGAGAGATAAAATGTCGATGCTAAGAGAGCTATTTGGTGACCGTTCACCAACAAAGTCCGGACCCAAGAAAAGATAATGAAATGCGCGGAGGCATCCGCCTTCCCCGAACACCAGGACCCGAGCAACGACATGTGGCACCAAAGAGAGACAATGCGGAAATGCGACTGCACGCTATAAAATCTATGACCAAGAGGACGTCGATGCTGCAAAAGCCAAAATGCGACCGTTTGCTATGGGGATCCAGAATTGGAAGGATAAATATCCGCCGTTCCAATTGTTTTGTACGCGCGGCTCTGACGTCATCCATACCTGCTTCACCAATCCCATAGTCCCATCTTACCAGTCTTTGTGCCAATCAAATCCCAGTCCAATCACTGCCCTTCAGGGCATGGCTCATGGCCCTGCCTGTCCTGTGTGCTCACCAAGTCGGTGTTATCCACGGTAATGCCTTATGCCTGGTTTCCGGTTGGTTTTTTTATTTAGTGTGTTTAATGGGCGATTTCTGGCTAGATGTGTGTAGTGCAGTGTCATAAGGAACACAGGAAAATATTACAGAGGCAATGACATACAGGGGATTAATTTACCCATAATCCCTCGCTAATTAACAAACCCCACCCCTCGTGATGGGGATGAAGATACAAGCTTACACGACATCCGGTCTACACAAATTTCCTACTTATTACATGGGGTTTCTTCTTCTTCACGAAAGTCGGAGCACACTAATCTATACAATTCTACTTGGACTAAGGTAATTACTGCCGACCCCCTACAAACGTAACAATATACATATAAATATTTATATAATATATTACATATATACAGTGCATATCAAAAAAAAGGTAATCCGAATTCAAGGGGTTAATATGCAAAGGTTATTTAGTTTGACAATTTACATGTGGTTTACCAATTATGAGGAGATCCTCAGCTTTCCATTGATGCCTTTCATGCATCATTGCTGTCACACATGACCGAGTACATGTTCATTGAAAATGACAAGTTCAAATCGCATTTTTACAAGTTTGGCTAATCGGTGCAAGACAGTTTGAAATGGACGCATTACTTGTCGACTGCCAAGTTGATTATGTAAAATTGTTAAGCTGGTCTGGTAATCGTCGGTTGCGTCATCCTTTGTTTAAGATGGGTATTTAAGATGGGCCTACGGAGTATGGGTTTAGAGACAGTCTGAGTCATTGAAAAGATGGCTAACAATGACTGAACAGCGGACCTTCGTGGTTACAACCTTTCACCAAACTGGAAGTCTGCAGCGAACTCGTGATGCGTTCAGGGAACGTTTCCCAGAACGGGAGCCTCCAGCAGCCAAAACCATCTGGGCGAATGTTAGAAAAATACCAAGAGCATGGCACTAGCCTCAACCGCAACAAGGGGAATTCTGGTAGGAGGCGCACTGGGCGATCAGAAATGAACATTGCAGCAGTAAGGCAGAAAGTTTTGGAGCATCCTAGGGATACCAGCGCAGGAGGAAATGGGACGGGATTGCCTTAGGCAACATTCAACCGAATCACAAGACTGGACCTCCACCAACATCCAGATCGGATTCACATCCGGCATCAACTTGCGCCCAGGGATTTTGCCAGGAGGCTGGTGCTTGCCGGATGGTTGATAGCACGTTGCGAAGCAGATGTCAATTTCCTGCGGTATCTCATTATCGGCGACGAAGCTGCTTCACCATGGACGGCAAGGTCAATACCCATAATGTTCTTGAATATGCATCTTGACTTTGTGGAAGTGGTCAGGTGATCGGACCATTTTTCTTTCAAAGAATGTCAATGGTATCAGGTATCTGCAGATGATCAATGATGAAGTTTTACCGCAGCCGGAGGAGAACTTTGAGCGACAGGTTCGTGGTGTCTTCAGATATCTCTGGTGGGCCCAAGACGGCACCCCAGCACATCGTCTTATCGCTGTCCGAGATCGACTGAGGGAACTCTTTGGAGACTGAGTCATCGCCCTCAACCATGCAGTGGAATGGCCGCCAAGATCACCTGACCTCACACCATGTGATTATTTCCTTTGGGGACATTTAAAGAACAAGGTGTTCGTAACTCCTCCCCGTGATCTTGACGAATTGCAGGGCCGTATTCGACATGAAGTGGATGCTTTGTGCAATGACCCGGCTATGGTGAGACGAGGAGTTCAGGGCATGCTCCACGGCTGTGAGCTTTGTGTTGAAAGGGGAGGTGGACATGTTGAAGGTGTGGGTGCGTAAAGGCCAATCATTCCTGAGAAAAGTTCACATCTGACGTTCATTTTGCACCAATTATCCTGACTTGAATCAATTAGCCAAACTTGTAAAAATGCGATTTGAACTTGTCATTTTCAATGAACATGTACTCGGTCATGTGTGACAGCAATGATGCATGGAAGGTATCAATGGAAAGCTGAGGATCTCCTCTTAATTAGTAATCCACATGTAAATTGTCAAAATAAATAACCTTTGCATATTAACCCCTTGAATTCGGATTACCTTTTTTTTGATACGCACTGTATATATACAGTCACGTGAAAAAGTAAGTACACCCCATGTAAAGTTTTGACTTTTTCAACATATTTCAACATACAGCTATTTGATCTTCATTTCAACAATATTGATAGATAAAGGTGATATAATATAACAAATATCACGAAACATTTACATTTTGTAGTCCATTGTATAATTTAAATAAACATAAATGCAAATTTCGCATGTGGAAAAAGTAAGTACACCCCTACATTTATCACAACTTCAAATACCTAAAATTAGAATCAGGTGCACCAGCTCAGGTACAAATGATTAGAACATCGTTAGAGAGGATCTTGGAGGAACCTGTCTTATTTAAACCTCAAGTTTGGTTTGCTCTTTGTTGTTGAAGTGTGTGGCGTCACCATGCCGAGATCAAATGAGCTCTCTGAGGCCTTCAGAAAGAAGGTTATAGATGCCTACAAGTCTGGGAAGGGATTTAAAAAGATCTCCAAACAATTTGAAATCAATCATTCGACTGTCCGGAAAATCATCTACAAGTGGAGAAGATTCCAAACAACTGCCAACTTGCTCAGGCCAGGCCGCCCCAGCAAGTTCAGCCCGAGAGCAGACCACAAGATGCTGAAAGAAGTCTCTAAGAACCCCAGAATGTCATCACGGGACCTTCAGGTAGCTCTTGCCACTGTTGATGTCAAAGTGCACGAGTCTACCATTAGAAAGAGGCTGCACAAATTTGATCTACATGGGAGGTGTGCCAGGAGGAAACCTTTGCTGTCCAGAAAGAACATCAGGGCAAGACTAAAGTTTGCCAATGAACACCTAGGCAAAGACCTGCACTTCTGGAACAATGTGCTCTGGACAGATGAGTCAAAGGTAGAGCTATTTGGCCACAGTACCAGAAGACATGTTTGGCGAAAACCAAAGACAGCATTAGACCACAAGAACCTGATACCAACTGTAAAGCATGGTGGTGGAAATATTATGGTTTGGGGCAGCTTTGCTGCATCAGGCCTGGGCAGCTCACCATCATCGAATCCACTATGAATTCTTCATTGTACCAGAGGGTGCTTGAGGATAATGTGAGGCCATCTGTCGGAAAGTTGAAGCTCAACCGAAGGTGGACCTTGCAACATGACAATGACCCTAAACATACCAGTAAATCCACCAAGGAATGGCTGAAAAGAAAGAAATGGAGGGTACTGGAATGGTCAAGTCAAAGCCCGGATCTAAATCCCATCGAGATGTTGTGGGGGGGATTTCAAACGAGCTGTGCATGCAAGAAACCCCTCAAACATCGCACAGCTGAAAGAATTCTGCATGGAGGCGTGGGCAAAAATTTCTCCCAGTCGATGTCAGAGACTGGTAGACAGTTATAAGAAATGCCTACTTGAGGTTGTTTCTGCCAAAGGGGGCAATACCACCTATTAGAGCCAAGAGTGTACTTACTTTTTCCACATGCGAAATTTGCATTTATATTATGTTTTTATATTATTATGTTTATTTAAATTATACAATGGACTACAAAATGTAAATGTTTCATGATATTTGTTATATTATATCACCTTTATCTGTCAATATTGTAGAAATGAAGATCAAATAGCTGTATGTTGAAATATGCTGAAAAAGACAAAACTTTACATGGGGTGTACTTACTTTTTCACGTGACTGTATATATATATATATATGTATATATATATATATAATTATATATATTACATATATATAGTATATATATGGTGCCCCTTTACCTCTGAGGACGGAAGATAGCAGTCTTCTGAAACGTCAGGTTGTATCGAAAGAATAGATATTCTTTATGGCTCAGCAGTGCTTTTTTAAATCACGGTATAATATATATGCATATGTATATATTGTTGCGGTTCTCTCGCCGGCCTTCTTTCCCTTATCAAGGGGGGATTAATCCCCTTGTCTTTACTGGCCTGGTGGAACCGAGACTTATTACGTCCCTCCCGGACACACGCGGGGTAGGGTTTCGGGACTACTTTCTCGCTCGTACCTAAGTACCCGCGCTGCCCTGGGAGCGAGGAAACAAGCCTCGCACGAACCACGTATGATGTTAGTATGCCGAGCGGATTGCTTACACGTGGCCCGCGCAGTCTTAACTTAGTGGAACCCGATTGGAGCGATCCTATTCGTGCCACGCTTCGTCAACTGGAGAAATCACAGAAACGATCGAATCAAGAAGAAAGGAAGAACAGATGTGTTTAATTATTCCCACACGTATATACAGTTCAAGGACGAAGAAACACAGAGCAATCCTTAAACAGTCTTAACTTATCCCTTGGACAACGGGCCCATCTCACTCACATTCACACAGGGGATTGTAGATGGGCAGGTGTTCCCCAACGCGTCCAGAGATGGTCCTCGTCCAGCTCTCCACGGTCCCCGGCACGTCCCGCCAAGATGGTGGCAGGTGAAGGCAGGGACTCTTAGCGTGTCTCTCAAACAAAGGGCTGATCGGGGCAAATGGTAGAGGGCGGACTTTAGCGCGGCTGGCGGTTACTCAGCCTCGTGCACTCGCTCGGCTGAAATGCGCTATTTCGTTATAAACGCACCTGGCTGTGCCCGCGTATATGTAGCGACCAACCCCTCGTCTTCAATACACTTGGTGTTGGTTAGCGCGCGTTCTCGTGTAATGGTCAAGTTCATCAGGCAGTACAACGCGAGTGCTGTTATCTCTCTCTCGCAGCAAGTCAAGTCCTGTCGAGGGCTTTTGCGCAGCGGTTCTTATAGCTACGCCCCCCGAACCTTCTGGAACTCACCAGACTCTTCTCACCACGCCCTCTGACGCCACGCCGTCGCCACCACCCTCGAGCTCTGATTGGCGGCTCGTGCTTACCGTCATCGCTTCTGCCGTTCCACCCTCGACTCCGCCCCGACCTTCCTCTGCCTGCCTCATGGTAACTCGCTCAAAATGAACCAATGCTTAGCAAAATGGATCGAGCCTATGGACGTATGTTTGTCGGTGGAGTAGGGCCTATTTTCCTTGATCCTACTCAACGCAGAACTAACACTGGAAAGGAACTAAGCTCACAAATACTAAGAAATAACTATACTACAAATGAGGCTACATGTTGCTTGTGTGACTATCTATGGGGGGCAAACTTTAACATTTATTGAGCTCACTGTACGAACCTCAAAACCGCAACAATATATATATATTCACAAATTCACAAGTTAATTCACCAATTCACCAAAAATTAACATAACAATGAGAAAAATAAATTTCAAGAATTAACCAGTATCCCTCTTTAAAAAAGGTTATTGTTTACCTGTCCTCTTGTTTTCCTGGCAAACGTATAGTTGAGAGCAGCAGTGGGTCTTGGTGGTTCATCCCTGAAAGTTGAAATGATTGTGAGATGGTGCAACAAAAGTATAAGTTAATGAGGATGTATGGATGTGAAATACAACCAGTGATTTACAGATTACACCAGTTAAGAGAATGGTCAAAATCTAGTTTTAGCACAGTTACTGTTGAAATGAGTGTCGGGCAGCAGAGAATTGAACAATCTTTTTAACTTATGCAGACAATATAAATGGCATTTGATGGAGAAGAAACTTACCGATCTAAAAATTGATTAATCACTGTCGTCTTCCCCTGAAACAGTAAAAGAGCAGGAAGTGAAAACCTCTCAAAGGATCAAAATGATTGTAACCATTTCTCACATGTATGATGGGTATTGCAAACCACTCTCACTAATTTGCCAAACTTTTCTACGACTTGATGGAAAACTGATCATGACATTAGCATGGAATTTTTTTTACAATTGACAAAACTTGGAGTTTTCATGTTCATACAAAATTAAACCAATCAATATATTTCATAAAAGGCATTTTTAATTTGGGATTAAATATCAAATAGCTTTCCAAGGAATAAAGAGTATAAAGTTCAAATGAGTGGAGAATCAAGAACTGCATATAATATACCAAAGAATGAACACAGTGTAAAAACAAAAAACAACAACCTCCAATCTTAGAACAAAACAAAAGGACTATTATACCAATACAACAACAACAACAACAACAACAACCAGAAACTAATTGTGAGTTATAAAATGGAAATATTCCTTGCTGTGTACAAATTTATCTTTGCAACATTTAAGTGAAACTTATTTTTTTAAAGACAACTCAAATATTATTGTAAGTATAGTGTTGTAAATGTTTAACAAAAACAAATGTATTCCCAGATTTATTTTACTCATGGATCGCTTTAGCGCAATTTTCCCAGCCTTTTTCCTTTGGCGCGCAGAATAAACAAATAATGAAAGGAACAAAATAATGTCATTATAATTATTCATTTTCAGTCACAAGTGTCTTTTCAACTTATAATGGACAAATAGACAGACAGACAAGACTATCCGATTAATTAACCCCACTTTTCGCTCCGTGCGTGTGGGGTAATCATAAATTAATTCATTATTACCCCACACATGTGGAGCGGAAAAAAACAACAAAAATAACAACAACCCCTCAAAATCACAATTGCATTCATATTATCAAACCAGTGAATGTGTGTTTACTTCCGGATCGGGAGGAGCTTCGTATGGATCAAAACTCAAAATCATAAATGTATTCAGAACTCCATTACAAACTTATATTAATCGTTCATTGTCCACAAGTATCATTCTACCGATAACAACAACAACAACAACATTGTCTACAAGTATCATTCTACCGATAACAACAACAACAACAACAGGCATTTTAAGGCCATTTTCCCTGCTAGAGCGGGGGTTAGCCTTGTGAGCCCCATGACATTTTGCCCTATTTTCTGCATCTCCCCTTGTTATCCCCCTTGCCCGCATTTCCCCTTCCACCATCTTTCATCATTCATTTCATTTCATTCATTTTCATTCATTTCATCATTCTACCGATAAAATGGTAACAAATTAATTAGGCACACAAACAAAGGCCAAATGCAAAACCCTTGCCAAGGCCCTTTGGCAGTGTCGTACCTGCTCCCGACAGACAAAGCGTCATAAAATACAATTTAACGGCATAATTAAAATATATATTGGCCATAAATCCCTCACACCAGAATTCCATCTCTTGATGAAGAGGGTTCCTTAAGCGCCTCAGCGAAACTTGGAATGAGCACCAAAAACTGCGTACAAAATCACTACAATATCTCTCTGGTCACATATCTGGACAACAAGCACCATGGAGAAGGAATAAATTACGGATGACTAGCAGGCGCTACCCGGTGCCGACGGCGAGGTGAACTTTTCCTGGTGGTGGTTTTGGGACGCGTCGCACATTGAAAACCTATTGAGTTATTGACCTCATGGTGGTTACCTTTTGCCTGCAGGCTAGCGGCAGCCCTACCTGACTCCACGTCCCGATATACGCTTAATTGCAGCCTCACAACTGACGTCAAGGCCAACGAGTGGTAGCTTAAATTCACCTTGCCCAGATTCTCAGGTACATACACCCAACGTTTGGGGTCTCTATGTGCTATGGTTCGGTGATGAAAGGATAACGTACAAATGCACAAACACACAAACACTTGAAAATGTTTATGAAATGAGTAAAACTCAAGAAAAAACTAGAACGGCACTCAGTAGAGAGCATACCTGCGCCTGGTTGGCCATATCACTCAATGGTGAAGAATCACTTTAAAATTAAATAATTCTCATATCCGAATCCATATTCGGATCTTCACCAAAATCCACCTTGTTGGCCAGTGAATGATGAAGAATCACTTAAAAAATTATACTAGCTGGATCTGGATCAGGATCTTCACCAAAATTGAATCGATTCTTCCTTGTCACACACACAACCTGTCCAACAAGTTTCGTCCAAATCCATCCATAACTTTTTGAGATATTCTGCTATGTATCGTTTTTGGCCCTGTCTCCCAATGGTGATGAATCACAAAGAAAATTAAATAATTCTCATATCCGAATCCATATTCAGATCTTCATTAAAATCAAATCGATTCGTCCTTGTCACACACACAACCTCTCCACCAAGTTTCGTTCAAATCCGTCCATAACTTTTTGAGATATCCTGCTATATATCGTTTTGGCCCAATCTCCCAATGGTGAAGAATCACTTTAAACATTCTAGTAGCCGAATCCGAATCCGGATCTTCATCAAAATCTAATCATTTCGTCCTTGTCACATAAGCTACATCTCAGCCAAATTTCGTCCGAATCCATCCACAATGTTTTGAGATATCTTGTTCACAGACAGACAGACAAACAAACTAGAAATCGGTCAGAGACCGAGGACTTGCCGGAATGTACTTTTTTTTCAGGGGTGTTGGTTAGAAGGGAATCGGATAATGTTTGACAGAGTTATTAGTAAAAAAAAACGATTTTTGACCTTGAGTTTGACCTTTCAAGGTCACTCAAGGTCAAAGGTCATGGTGCCAAATGAAATGTCGTATGTGACTTCCTATATGTCAGTAACAGTAAGTGTATGCATATCTCTTGTACTTTTAGAGTTATAGTGGTTTGAAATATATTTAAAATGAAGACTCGACCCCCCCAACCCCCTGATTTCACGTTTTGGGTGACCTTGACCTTGACCTTGGGCCTAAGAGAGTTAAAAATTGGGCACAGTCTATTCCAGGGCAAGACAAATATGTGTGTAAAGTATGGCGATGCTATGTGCAATGATGTAGACGTAGTACTGCGCACAAACAGACAGACAGACAAGACAGACAAACCAACCAACCAACATACTTGCCGGAATCTTTAGGGGCAAGAAACAAACAGACAGACAGGGGTGAAAACATAACCTCCATCCACATTTGGTGGCGGAGGTAATAAAATCCCCAAATCACTTATTCCGTTTCTGTTCCAATGCTGGCTCTTTATCTTTAGCCTATGAGTGAACTCAACTTGGAATAGTTTAAATAAAGGATCTGGGTTAAAATAGAAAGGTACAGGCCTGGCTGCATGAAAAATGTGAATAAATCTTACCCTGAATATACGTTATTCTAAAACAGCAAGACATTGACACATGTCGGTTCATTTTGTTACACTCGCCCCATTCTTCGTGCCAAAGAAAAATATGGTATTTTCTTGGGGACGAAGCCGATCGTTGTTCTCAGCTTCCTGCTGCATAGATGCCGTCAATTCTCTTTTGGCGTATTCCCACAACGAATCTCTGTTGGTGAAAGAAAAAAAATTAATACAAAAAGTTAATACATTGAATGATATAATTATGCAGCAAAATATGGATCATACAAGTCCAACAAATAATCCAAAATACTTTTTACCCCAATAAAAGATCATGGAAAAGTATGAAAGCAATGGTCATGAAGAGCACATTTAAAGGGTAGAAATTAAAACCATGAATGGAAGAGAAAACCATGTTACAAAAACTTTTTTTTTTAACAGCAATCTAAAGTTAATGGAGTACATTTTACACATCCAGGAAAAATACCTTGCGTACTTTTACATTAATACCGTACGTAGATGGCAGTGTACTTTTACATTAATACCGTACGTAGATGGCAGTGTACTTTTACATTAATACCGTACGTAGATGGCAGTGTACTTTTACATTAATACCGTACGTAGATGGCAGTGTACTTTTACATTAATACCGTACGTAGATGGCAGTGTACTTTTACATTAATACCGTACGTAGATGGCAGTGTACTTTTACATTAATACCGTACGTAGATGGCAGTGTACTTTTACATTAATACCGTACGTAGATGGCAGTGTACTTTTACATTAATACCGTACGTAGATGGCAGTGTACTTTTACATTAATACCGTACGTAGATGGCAGTGTACTTTTACATTAATACCGTACGTAGATGGCAGTGTACTTTTACATTAATTACAAGGATCTTAGTAGACATTGTAACTTTGCACTAATTTCTCAACATAAGCTAGAATGTCTTAACGACGTGTTTGTCTCTGGAATCAATGTATCCAAAACCGATCCAGTTTTGTTTCCCAGCTTACCCTCTACATACTCAACTTCGTGTCCTTCTCACCCGAGTTCTGCCCAGCCTCGGACCTACTTGTCCAACCAGATGGCATAATCGCCCAGGTTTTCAAATCCTGCTCTGCTGCTCTTGCATATCATCTGTCTGCCAGTTATCCTGCTCTTCCCTTTGGTCACCTCCCACCTGCCTGTAAATCCACAAATATCGCTCCCATCCACAAGAAGGATACAAATGCTGATGTTCTCAACGAAAGAGAAGTGAGCATGCTTCCAATTATAAGCGAGCAAAATATAATCCATATCTACTGATGTCAAGTCTTTCCTGTTTTAAAATAGCCTGGTCTCTGACCAACAGTTTGGATTCTGGATCGATCATTTAACACTGGACTTGATGCTGCTCCCCCTCTCAACAATGGTTGGAGAACCTAAATCTCAAAGAGGAGGTCAGGACTGTTTCCCTGAACACATTCTGGGTATTCGACACAGTCTGGCATTCTGCTTTGCTTGCCACCTTAATGCCTGGAATTTTCACTTCCTCCAACCACAGTCCGTCTCGCCATCAATGGATTTCCTCTTCTCTCCTCTCACAGTAGAGACTGGAGTACCCCAAGACAGTCTTTTGAACCCAGTTTTATTCTACATCTACATAAACTACCTCTCTGGTGTTCTGGAAAACCTTCACTTCCTTGTCATAGATGGCTCCACACTGTCATACGCCATGCCACCCCACTGATGGCAGTCAGCATATGTGCGTAGCACCTGTGGATCACTCTGCGCTGGTGTTCCTTCCGCACCTGCTATCATCATTTTTCAGCAACAAGCATCAGTAAGGTAAAAGTAGTTTCACAACTGAATAAGACAAGACAAGGCAATGCCATGGCGAAATGGTTTAAAAATTAATAAACAGTCCTAAATTTAAGCTTATCCCAGAGGAGGTTTTTTTTTTTTTTTTTTTGTATACTGAATCGAGGCTCGTGAAAGAGCTAACATTTATTTCACAAACAAATCAACCAGACAAACAAAATATACAAAAAGAGGGAGCAGAAGACAAGATGGGGAGAGAAGGGGAAGCACACAACCACAACCGAGGCTCGTGAAAGAGCTAACATTTATTTCACAAACAAATCAACCAGACAAACAAAATATACAAAAAGAGGGAGCGGAAGACGAGATGGGGAGAGAAGGGGAAGCACACAACCACAACATTTGAGAGCAAGGAGAAGTGTGGGAGAGAGAGGGCTTGGGGGGAGGAGGCGTGGGAAGGGGGGGGGGGGGTATAAAACACAAGGGGACCAAAATTAGCGGGGGTAGAAAAGATCAAGGTTTTGGATGGGGGAGGATAAGAGATGGTAGTGAACAGCTGTTTTAAAGACCTGGAGGGTGGAGTGGGATTGAAGAAGGTGAGGGAGTTTGTTCCAGAGGCGGGAGAAAAGAGGAATGAAGGAGTGAAGGTGAGCAGAGAGTCTTGATTTTGGCAGTTTGACCATAAGAGGGTTGCAGGCAGATCTTGTGCGACCTGTAGGAATATTTGGGGGACAGAGCCCAGAGAGAGCGGGGGGGGCAAGGCCAGAGAGGAGTCGGTAGAAGACGGAAAGACCACCAACCTGCCTGCGGTGAGTGAGTGAAAGGCCCTTGGAGTTAGCTTCATCACGGGAGATTCCAATGATTCTGAAAAACAGAATATAATCGTTTTTAACTCACCTTGGATAGTGTAAGCAAACACAGAGTGGAGTTTTGTTAATTGAAATGTAAAGAAACTAGGTTCATGCATGTGTAAGGACAAACTCTGTGAGGAACCTAGATCACATGGTTCTATGCTTTCATATGTCGCACATGGCTGCTGGTTTGCATCACAGCCGAGTGCAGTCGAAGGGGTTAAAGCCGTGCCCACTGTAGGTTCTTCTTCTTTCGTATTCAGCACAAGGCTGCGGGGTAGCGGCATTGGCTGAAGGTGCGGCCGTGCCGCTGATGCAGTGCCCTCTGTTGGTTAGGGTAGGAATTTGCAATTTGGCCATGGTGCCGGCGATAGCTCGCCTACTCTTCGCGAACAAAACCATGGGATCTTCAACGTCCATCAACTTATGCCAGCAGATGAGACAACCAGTTTATTGTTTAACCTCCATCCGATGGATAAATATCCATCCGACAGACGTTGATGAATCTGCAAAACATCAGGATGAAAGTTTATAGCTGGGTCGATATTCCAAACCAACCAGGCAAGACAGCTCAAAGGTGAGGACATATAGCTTGCAGGTATCCAGGGGTGTGTTCAGTTACCAAGTTTCTTATAGAGCGCTCGCCAAGAAGCTGAAGCACTTAGGCAAGCACTCTGTGCTGATAAGGAACGGCTGGCTTGGAAAGCGCTAGCAAGCTGCCTGGTAACTGAACACACCCCAGCAGGAATGATCGGACTGAGGAGCAGGGCACTTGCTCGAGACGGACGAAGTGACGGGCAAGACACAAACTCGTCCGAGAAGACGTTTATTGTAAAAACCAACTCGGGAACTCTGAAAAGCCCATTTATCGGGCTGCATATATACACAAAGAATTAAGTTAAGCACCCCCCCCGTTTTTTTACAACCTCGCACATTACAAGTTTGTTGTCGTCAAAACAGTGTAATATACCCATGATATTGCTATATTTTCTGGAGAAGTGATATTATGGTCACATAAAAACATAACAATCATGCCGTTTTCAATATTTTATTCTGAATAATTTAAGGTGAAATTTTTTGGGAATTTTAGGCATATTTTCACCTCAATTTAAGTATGGAGCTATAGGTCCATCACGGACAGTGTGGATGACGTTTATGTTTTCTAACGTACAGTCATTGTTCTGAGAAGTCCTCTAGCGATCTTTGCGTCAATAACGTGTGTAGGACCCACGTGATCGGATCACTGACTCAACCAATCACTTTTTTTCACTTTGATCACTCAATTTCATCAATGGATAATTGCTATTGTCATACCAATCATTATTTGATCTCACATACCTTAGAATATATGCCAATGTATACATATTGTTGCGAATATGGAATTTGGCCTCCATATCCGCTTGTAAATATTCCCCTATTTTCTCCAATACTCCCCAACTTTCCCCAATCCCCCATTCCCTAGTCCCATTGCATGTAAATAACAATCAGTAGAGCCGACCTTCCCCTTATTCCCCCATTAAATGTCGTGCCCAGGTCCACCGCACCACACGTAGACAACTTTCGGACATCTTCCTAGCTATTCTTATTCTATGTCAGTTAAGGCCTCGTCTCCATTAATTATGACTCTTCGTTGCACCAGAATGTGATTATATGGCATCAGTAGTGAGTTTAGGACCTTTCCCATACCTCCTCCCATCTTCTTCCCCAAACAACAACAATAACAACAACTACACCAACAATTACAACAACAACAGAGGAGATGGCGGCGGAGCGGGGGAGGATGCGTCCTCACACCGGCTCGATTAGCGCCATTGACCACGCGCTCCACGGGGTTACCACGAAGGGGCTCCTTGTCAGCTCCTCGTCAAGGGCGGAGCCTGGTAAACCCCCCGCACGCACCCAATGAGAAGCAACGTGCCGATTCCACGAGGCGGAGCTAACGAGCCGAGGGCGTGTCACTCCCCGCCGGATATACGCGGCCCCGCGCCGGATGTGACGTGAGATGCGCACCCAGCTTGGAGAAGGAAAGCCACCTGCGAGCGCTGAGTCAAATGCGCCCCCAGCCTGGAGAGAGAAGTCGCCACCCCTCGAGCGCTGCAATACCTCCACCGCATCTCTTAAACTGGACCGTACAGTACCCTGTCCTTGAGCCAAGAGTGCACCTTGAGCCATTGATTCTGCCTTTCCTAGCCATCAATCCCCGTGTGAGTCAGCCTTGTCCCGTTTATCTGTCGTCTGTTGGGAATAATATAAGAGTGTGTCTAAGTGCTTGTCTTTCTATGCTGTACCTCTTGTAGTTGTAATCTAACCTTCCGCCTTAATATAACCTCCTCCGGAGGTCTTGAGAACTGAACCCCTGGTGTCGTATTGTGTTATTGTAATCCAGCCGGGTGTCTTCTTTTTCTTATTGAGCCAGCATAGCGCGATTAGTCAACGTCGAGTATAGTCGGGTAATTTGTGCGGACACGACGGCCATTCCGCTCGGCCCACTTTAACATCAAAGTCGTGTCTGTAACAATTGGTGTCAGGAGTGGGATTCGAACCTGGGACTAAATTTATTTAGCCCAAATTTTGGACACCAATTGTGTTAGTACGGTAACAATTGGTGTCGGGAGTGAGATTCGAGGCCCGACCAAATTTTGAAGAAAAAAAAACGAATAGAGGAAAAAAAAAATTTGGTCAAAATTTGGAGCGGCCGAAATTTGTTTTGTTTTACGAAACTCGAATTTTGCAAGTCGCGCTATGGCGGATCAAGACGGCTGGGGTCCGGTAAAGGAGAGTGAGGTAGGGTCGATCCAGGACCAAATTGAGGGACAAGAGGAGAGCGAAGCAGTGAGGGCGGCAGGTTCGCAAAATAGCGCCGTCACGCACGAAGTAGCGGGCGCGCAAAAAGGCGCCTCGCACGAGCGTGCGGTAGCCGAGCCGGCTGTATCAGCGGGCTTTAACATGCAGCCGATTGACATGCAGGCCCTCATTGCGCAGTTACAGGCAGCTGTACAGATGAGTATGGGGAGCCAAATTGAGCGATTGGGTGAGCGGTTGGG
This sequence comes from Myxine glutinosa, assembly GCF_964187855.1. Classification (NCBI taxonomy): domain Eukaryota; kingdom Metazoa; phylum Chordata; class Myxini; order Myxiniformes; family Myxinidae; genus Myxine; species Myxine glutinosa. The sequence continues at coordinate 25,892,282 of NC_136269.1, forward strand.
GAACCGGATGGATGCTCAGGGTGAGCGATTGGAGGGCCAAATGGGGGTAATGGGAAACCAAATGGGGGTAATGAGGGACGAAGCGAGGGGTACCGGTGAGAAGTTAGACAATAATTTTGAGGAGTTAGACAAGAAAATTGGGAAGTTAGACAATAATTTTGAGGAGTTAGACAAGAAAATTGGGAAGTTAGACAATAATTTTGAGGGGTTAGACAACGGGATAAAAGAAGTGAAAAATGGGTTAATGGGGGTAGAAAATAGAATGGCTGCCCAGGAGAATCAGATAGAGGGAGTGAAAACTGGGTTAACGGGGGTAGAAAACAGAATGGCCGCTCAAGAGAATCAAATAGAGGGAGTGAAAAATGGGTTAGAGGGGTTAGAAAACAGTATGGAAGGCAAATTGAGGGACATGAGGGACCAAGCGGAAAGGGAAGTTAAACAAATGGAGCAGCAGATAGAGGGGGTCAGAATGGGGGTAGAAACCAAACTGGATGCTCACAGGGAGGAAATGGAGCAGATGAGGGTGGCATCTGGGCAGGAGATGCAAGTGATGGGAGAAGAGATCAGAAGAGGAGTGGGTGAGGAGGTCGGAGGAGTGCGCGAGGAGGTGAGGCACTGTAAGGAGCACATGGAGAAGGAGGTGAGAAAGGGGACTGTAAAGTTACAAGGGGGCATAGAGGACCTGACGCAGGAGGTGGAGCAGCTGACGGTGGGACAAACGGAGTTAGTGGAGCAGGTTCAAAGGAACACTGCGGTATTAGGAGGGTTAAAAGCGACACAAAACGACATAAAAAACGACTTGATAGCGACAAAGAGGCAGTGTCAGACGGTACGTGAGGGACTGACAACGAGGTTGGACGAGGTGATAGAGGTAATGGAGACGAAGGACCGGCAGGTGAGGACGCACCTGGAAACGGTCAAGGTAGCCTTGGAGGACGAGCTTGAGGAGACGTACCGGGGAATAAAAGAGGTGAAGCACAAATTAGAAGAAGTGGAAGAAGGGATGAGTGAAATTAAGAAGCGACGGAGAGGGGATAAGAAAGAGATAAAAGAGGAGATAAAAGAATTGGTCCAAAGTCTGTGTTTGGATCGTGATGATGTGCTCATTAACCGGATGAGGGATTCGCAGGTGATGGAGGAGAAGCGAAGAGGAAGAGGACCCGGTGTAAGTGGTGACCAATATGGTCGTGCGTATGATGCGCCAGGGGATTTAAGAAGCTTGGGGATTGGTTTGGATCCGGGTGTTCGTGAAAGGCCGTTGGTGAGGTGTGTGACAGGTCTGGTGTGCGAAAGAGGAGGTGTGCGAGAAAGTCCGACTCTGGGGTGTGTGAGGAAAAAGTGCGTGCCAAGGAGTGAGGGTGCTGGCGAGAGTGAGTCGGTCGTAGCGCGTGTGCGAGGAAGCACGTGGAAGCGCGGTGTGGTGAGTGTTACAGAGGGTGTGACGGGAGAGTGTGCGCAAGAGTATGCGCGAGAAAGGTGTGTGACGGACAGGTGCATGAGGAAAGAGTGCGCTGTCAGAAGTAAGGAAGAGTGTCCACCTGTGGTGAGTGTTACAGAGGGTGTAACGGGAGAGTGTGCGCGAGAAAGGTGTGTAACGGACAGGGGCATGAGGAAAGAGTGCGCTGTCAAGAGTAAGGGTGAGTGCGTTGTCAAGAGTGGTGGTGAGAGTATTGAGAGTGACAAGGAGAGTGAGTTAGTTGTGACAGGTGAGCGAGGATGTACACCTGGGATGGAAGGATGCACACCTGGAATGGTAGAGCGTGAGTGGGAATGCACGCTGGAATTAGTGGTGAGGCACGTGGTTGGGTGTGTGAATGAGGGCACACCTGTGATTGTCACAGAGGAGGTGACCGAAGAGGGGGCGCGAAGAGGTGTATTGGTGAGGTGTGCGAGCAACGAATGTGTGCCAAAGTGTTCGGTGGTCAGGTGTGTGACCAAGACTGTGAGTGGAATGGGTGTACCTGGGTGTGTAAGGAAGGGTACGAGGAGCATGGGCACAGCTGGATGTGTGAGCAAGGAACGGGCTGCGGGGTGTAAGCGTCCAGGTGAAGCATCGACGTTACACGGGTTAGAGGTTAGAGCGACTTTTAGCCGAAGCAGGCCCTCGGTGCGTGCCGGGCCTCGCTTTGAACGGCCGCGTCCAGGCTCCACTAGGCGGAGCTGGCAGCCCGATAGGAAGGGTCGTTATGGCGACCACGTTTTGTTGAGACGTGCCGGCAGGTCGAGATCGGGACATTGGATGGCTCCGCGCCGAGGTGATGCGTGGGATCTCGGCCCGGGTAAGCCCCCGTCCCTGCACCGAGTGCCGGACGCATTCAGCCGCTGGCACAAAACAACCAGCATCCATTGCTTGGCTTTACGAAGCCGGGCTTTGGACAGGGATTGGCGCACCGAGAGGTATTAGTGAGTCGACTGGGTGATGAGGTTAGTGTTTTGGACCCAAAATTAGAGAAAAACAAAATTTGATGATTGGCAAGGGATTGGCAGTAGTGATTGGCAGATGATGGGCAGTGATTGGCAAATTTTTAATTTGTTGAAATTTGATGTGCAAAATTGGTAGTGAGAGACCCCCGATGTGGTGGGATGGCATCCCTGCCACCCTTCCCATGTGTGGGGCAAAGGAGCAATAGCTTATGGGGTGTATGGCAGTGAAAACTAGCCCGGGTGGGTTAGGATATTGTGTGTAGGGATCTAGAGAAGATGACCTTAGGTAACGTTAAGGTTAGTTAGTGACTGATACCTGTAGTGGGGACGCAGGTAGATTAGTGTGGATGATAATGACGTGGGAGCGCAATAGTTTAAAGGGACGACTGGGAAGCGCAAGTTTCAGAAGGGAGTAGTTAGCTGAGATGATGCCGTGTTTGTGAGAATGGAACAGGTGTGATTGCACAGGTGTGCAATTGGACAGGTGTGTGGAGCAGTGTATGAGTCGTGAGTGTGTGGATCAGCGCGAATGCGCTTGGGGAGAGAAGGGTGCAGGTGGCACCAAGTGTGAGAGCACAGGTGTGCAAGTACAGGTGTGTGGAGAGAGTTGGAGTAAGTAGTACGGAGTGGTGTGCATGGTGCGAAGGTGTGGATGGGGGAAGAGTGGACCCCTTTCACGAGTACCCGGGGCGGGTAGTGTAAGTGTTAGGTAGAGGGTGCAGGTAAATTGTGGTTGGATATTGGCATCTGTGGTGCGGTTGCAGAATGGTGTTGTGGATGGGTGCATTAGTGTTGTGGAAATGGCTGGGCGTGTAGCCTGTTAGTGTGTGTAGTTGGTTGGGCACTCCACCACTGTGAGGATGTCGGCCAGGTGAGGCCGCAGGTGGGCTCTGGGAGCCGGTAGAGTTGTGGATGGGGCCCGAGGATCCGGAGGACGGACCCGGGTAGCCCAGTGCCAGAGAGGGCACCGAGTGGGGAGAGTGCCAGAGGGCCTTCCCCAGGTAGTTAGGTTAGGGTAAGGAGCAGGTAAGCTCGGAGGCAACTGCAGTGGTGGAGGTGTGCAGGTGGGTAGACCCACTGGGAGAGGTACACGTCGCAGCCCAGAAATTGTGCGAGGGCACCGGGAGATGAATCGGGGGAGTGAGACCCCAAATTGAAGAGCACCACAGTTTGGCCAATGGGAATTGGTTTTTAGAACCCATAGTGTAAGAGGGCCAATGGTTTGGCCGGAGAAAGACCCCGGGTAGTGTAAAGTTGTTAAAGTCATTTAGGAAATAGTTAGGATTGATGAACCTGTCGCACCATACGCAGCCACTTACCTGTGGTGATGATGATGACTCCACACCTGTGTTTTCTTTGTTCTGTGTGCAGGAAATGAGATTGCTGTGGATTTGTGAGACGCATCACGACGTGGATGAGACATTGGGGTGATTCCATCTCTCCCTCCTTAGGAGGGACTGATGATGAATTGGTGATGGCAAATTTTGATGTGCAGTTGGAGATGGCAAATTTTGATGAGAGTTGAAAATGGCAAATTTGATTGGTTAGGAGGGAGAGAAGACGAATTTGGTTTATGGGAGGAACGGGGAAGACAGTAGGGATGTTTGTCGATTTGTAAAGTAGATGTTTATGGGTAGTGTTGTGTTTTGTGGATGCAGTAAGGGGTAAGGGAGGGGCCATGTAGGTTACCTGGTGGGGGGGGGCGTACGATAGGAACGTACCTGTCTCACCTGGTTCCCATGTGCCCCCAGTGTGCATCACCTTACATTGCGTGCATTTTTGCGCCCTTACCACCTTACTCACTTGTTTCTTCTTTTGTCTCCCACCTCCGAGGATCTGGCTTTGGGGTAGAGAGAGAGGAGAGAGAGGTGCTGGCTGCGCAGTTGTGGGCCTGCACTTTCGCTGTTTGCTGCCGGGATCGATACACCATATGGACCGCAATGTTTGTGGCCACCCACAATGGACCGCAGTTCGTTTGCGGCCAAGCACCACCCGGGGATGGACCTATGGGTCAACGTGGCACCTATGCCATACAGGTGAACCACTTTTAGTTACCACCAAGTGCACCACAAGAAGAGCAAGAGACACCTGCAGGGTTAGGGGTTGTCGAGTTTATTTTTATTCCAATGAACAATGGTGACTGCACCGATTGGCGGTGGGGTGGTGCTTTTGATGCTGGGACAGGGTGCTCTGCACGTTATTAAAGGCCGTCGGCCACAGAGCACTCGTGGGTTGGTGTATCGATGTTGGCAAGCGCGCTCTCTCTATGCATAACATCTGCATGTGTTCCTCCAAAAACAGGTCCTGGATCGTAGTGTAAATAGCAGCGTAGTCGTGTAAATAATGCTCCCTACCGGCTGTATGTTTAGTTTGAGGATTCTTTCCGGATTCGGTTATCCTGTGGGTGTGTTTCTGTGAGGAGAAGGGTGCAACGTCGCAGGGGGACATATTTACTCATTTGTGAATATCTGTAAAACTGTCGCACTCAGGGTAGAGTTAATAGTAGAGGGAACTACATTGCGTGCCACACTAAAGTAGGTAAAAATTTATCGGGTCGGGACGCCCCGAGGGTAGAGAAGGGTGCAATGTTGCGAATATGGAATTTGGCCTCCATATCCGCTTGTAAATATTCCCCTATTTTCTCCAATACTCCCCAACTTTCCCCAATCCCCCATTCCCTAGTCCCATTGCATGTAAATAACAATCAGTAGAGCCGACCTTCCCCTTATTCCCCCATTAAATGTCGTGCCCAGGTCCACCGCACCACACGTAGACAACTTTCGGACATCTTCCTAGCTATTCTTATTCTATGTCAGTTAAGGCCTCGTCTCCATTAATTATGACTCTTCGTTGCACCAGAATGTGATTATATGGCATCAGTAGTGAGTTTAGGACCTTTCCCATACCTCCTCCCATCTTCTTCCCCAAACAACAACAATAACAACAACTACACCAACAATTACAACAACAACAGAGGAGATGGCGGCGGAGCGGGGGAGGATGCGTCCTCACACCGGCTCGATTAGCGCCATTGACCACGCGCTCCACGGGGTTACCACGAAGGGGCTCCTTGTCAGCTCCTCGTCAAGGGCGGAGCCTGGTAAACCCCCCGCACGCACCCAATGAGAAGCAACGTGCCGATTCCACGAGGCGGAGCTAACGAGCCGAGGGCGTGTCACTCCCCGCCGGATATACGCGGCCCCGCGCCGGATGTGACGTGAGATGCGCACCCAGCTTGGAGAAGGAAAGCCACCTGCGAGCGCTGAGTCAAATGCGCCCCCAGCCTGGAGAGAGAAGTCGCCACCCCTCGAGCGCTGCAATACCTCCACCGCATCTCTTAAACTGGACCGTACAGTACCCTGTCCTTGAGCCAAGAGTGCACCTTGAGCCATCGATTCTGCCTTTCCTAGCCATCAATCCCCGTGTGAGTCAGCCTTGTCCCGTTTATCTGTCGTCTGTTGGGAATAATATAAGAGTGTGTCTAAGTGCTTGTCTTTCTATGCTGTACCTCTTGTAGTTGTAATCTAACCTTCCGCCTTAATATAACCTCCTCCGGAGGTCTTGAGAACTGAACCCCTGGTGTCGTATTGTGTTATTGTAATCCAGCCGGGTGTCTTCTTTTTCTTATTGAGCCAGCATAGCGCGATTAGTCAACGTCGAGTATAGTCGGGTAATTTGTGCGGACACGACGGCCATTCCGCTCGGCCCACTTTAACATCAAAGTCGTGTCTGTAACAATATACACAAAGAATATATATTAGGGGGTGCTTACCTTAATTCGTTGTGTAGGGGTGCTTAACTTAATTCTTTGTGTATATATCCAAACCAGAAAGCATAACCGAAACCGAAAGCCACGCCTCTCAGGCGAGGTGTGTTTCGGTGGTCACGTGACCGACAGGTGCAAAGGATTATAACCGCACGCGCGGCACGCTTTGGTGGTCACGTGACCAGCCACCCCGGCACCGAGGTTGTCCGCCGGTGACGTCACCGGCTGGAGCAAGGAGATTCTGATGCTGGTCTTGCTTGGGGGACCCATGGGTCGCTACACACGCCCCCCCCAGAATGGACTTGATCCAGGAAAGTCAACCTGAGGGGGGTCCGGATGACCCGACCGAAACGACCCCTGGCCAGTCACGGGGGGGGGGGGGGGGTCCGGTGGTAGCAGGTGGTCGGACGGGGGGGGTGCAGTGGACGGGGAGCGGCCGCGCCACGGTGGGAGAGCCAGCCGTGGCGGCTGGCCGACGTCCATGTGGGTCGGTTTGGGCCGGTCCAGCGAAATCCAGTCCGCCCGGCCGCCGATGCTGACGATGAAGGACTTGTTGTCCCATCGTAGGACCCAGAAGGGTCCGTCGTATGGTGGTCGGAGCGGCCCCCGGTGCGCGTCGTGGCGCACGAAGACGTACTCCGCCGAGCGGAGTGCTGGGGGGACGTAGGATTGGGGGTCGCCGTGGCGGGACGTGGGCACCGGGGCGAAACGTCGGGCGGCCTCCTGGAGGTCCGTGCGCTGGCGTGCGGCGGACCAGGGGCTGGTGGCGTCGGGAATGAACTCGCCCGGTACGCGGAGGGCCTGGCCGTACACCAGCTCGGCGGTGGACGCCTGGAGGTCCTCTTTGGGGGCCGTGCATAGGCCCAAAAGGACCCACGGGAGCCGGTCGGCCCAGCCGTCGTCCTGGAGGTCGGCCATGAGTGCGACCTTCATGGAGCGGTGGAACCGCTCGGACAACCCGTTGGCCTGGGGGTGGTAAGCCGTGGTGCGGTGTAGGGTAACGCCCAACCTGCGGGCGATCGCGCCCCATAGTTCGGACGTGAACTGTGGGCCGCGGTCTGACGAGATGTCCGCCGGTGCGCCGAAACGCGCGACCCAGGTGGCGATGAACGCCTGGGCCACGTCAGCGGTGGTGGTGGAGGTGAGGGGCACGGCCTCCGGCCACCTGGTGGTCCTGTCCACCATGGTAAGCAGGTGGGTGAACCCCTGCGATGGGGGAAGGGGACCCACCAGGTCCACGTGGACGTGGTCGAACCGTCGCTCGGGCACGGTGAAGGGAGCCAGCGGAGCCTGGGTATGCCGGTGGACCTTGGCCCGCTGGCAGGGTGTGCAGGCGTTGGCCCAGTCGTGGACGTCCCGTCGCAGCCCATGCCAGACGAAATGCGCCGCAACCAGCCGCTGGGACGCCTTCCGGCCCGGGTGAGAGGCCGTGGAGCGAAGCAAAAATGCGACGCCTCCAGGTGACGGGCACATCGGGGCGAGGTCGGCCTTGGGAGATGTCGCACAGCAGGACCGTGTCCGCGAAGGGGACGTCAGCCAAGCGGAGGCCCGTGTCTGCCACTCGGAGCGCCTGCACCGTGCCGTCGGTGGCCTGGTCCGCTGCCATGAGGGTGAAGTCGACGCCGAGGTGGACGGCGTTGGCGCCGGCTCGAGAAAGGCAGTCGGCCACGGCGTTGTCCTTCGCGGCGACGTGCCGGATGTCCGTGGTGTACTCCGACATGGCGGAGAGGTGGCGCTGCTGGCAGGCCGACCACGGCTCCGTGACCTTGGCCATGGCGAAAACCAACGGCTTGTGGTCGACAAAAGCCGTGAACGGGCGGCCCTCCAGGAGGTGGCGAAAATGGCGGACGGCCAGGTACAGCCCGAGGAGCTCGCGGTCGAAGGTGCTGTACTTTAACTCGTTGGACAGGAGTTGCCGGCTGAAGAATGCGAGCGGCTGCCAGGCCCCGTTTACCCATTGTTCATGGACCGCGCCCACGGCGTAGTCGGAGGCGTCCGTGGTGAGGGCGATGGGAGCCTGGGGTACCGGGTGGGCCAGCAGCGTGGCGTTGGCGAGGGCCCGTTTCGCGCCGGTGAAAGCAGCGTCCATGTCCGTGGAACAGACGACGTCGCACTTTGCCGGCTGGCCGCGGAGGGCGGCGTACAAGGGCCGCATGAGTTGCGCAGCTCGGGGCACGAAGCGGTGATAAAAGTTCACCATCCCGAGGAACTTCTGCAGCGCGTTGACGGAGCGGGGGCGCTGGAAAGCGGCGATGGCTTCGACTTTGGCCGGTAGCGGCACGGCGCCGGTCCGGGTGATGCGGTGGCCCAAAAAGTCGATCGTCGCCGCACCGAAGTGACATTTGGCCGGGTTGATGATCAATCCGTGCTCGCTGAGGCGGCCGAACAGCGTCCGGAGGTGGAGGAGGTGCTCGGCTCTGGACGTGCTGGCGACGAGAATGTCGTCCAGGTAGGTATAGAGGAACGGCAAGTCGCGCAGCACGCCGTCCATCAGGCGATGGAATGCCTGCGCCGCGTTTTTGAGGCCGAAGGGCATCCGGAGGAATTCAAAGAAGCCGAAAGGTGTAATCACGGCCGTCTTCGGGATGTCGGCCGGGCGGACGGGCACCTGGTGGTACCCCCGAATCAGGTCCACTTTTGAAAAAATGGTCCGCCCCGCCAACCGGGCGGAAAAATCCTGGATGTGCCGGACGGGGTACCTGTCCGTGGCGTCGTGGCGTTGGCGTGGTAGTGGCATCGTTGAGGCGGCGGTAGTCGCCGCATGGCTGCCATCCGCCCCCCGGCTTCGGTACGATGTGCAGCGGCGAGGCCCAGGTGCTGTCGGAGCACCGCACGATGCCGAGGCGCTCCAGCGCCATGAACTCGGCCTTGGCGACGGTAAGTTTGGCGGGGTCGAGACGGCGAGTCCGGGCGTACACCGGCGGGCCCATAGTGGGGATGTGATGCTCGATGCCGTGGCGCACCGCGATGGCCGAAAACGTCGGTCGTGTGAGGGCCGGGAACTCCGCAAGGAGGCGTGCGAAGTCGCCCGCCAATGGGAAGGTGCAGGAAAACTCGGTGGGCGCGGCACGGCTCAAGGCGCATGCCAGGGAGCTGAAAGTTTCGGCGTTGACGAGACGCCGGCGTTTCACGTCGACCAGCAGCCCGTGGGCGCACAGGAAATCGGCCCCGAGCAAAGCCATGGGGACGTCTGCCGTCATGAACTCCCAGTGAAAGAGCTGGCTGCCGAAGCGGAGGGCGACGGTGCGTGGGCCGAAGGTGCGGCTGGCGGAGCCGTTGGCCACGACCAAGGGGGGGCCGCAAACGGCGGCCCGCCTGTCCTCCGCCGAAGCGGGAATGACGCTCAGCTGAGCGCCGGTGTCGCAGAGGAAGCGCCACCCCGACGCTCGGTCCGCGATGAACAGCAGGTTTTGGGAACGGCCGGCGTTCATTGCTTGTAGGGAACACCGGCTCGCCCGTTTCCCGACTTGCCGAACGTGCACGGGGGTCGACATGATCGGGCCTGCCGCCCGAACCTGGCGTGGAAATAACACCAGGCCGGGTCCGGCGGGGGCTCTGGTCGACGCGTCGGGCCCGGGCGACGCGGCGTCGCCGCTGCCAGTCGCGCCGGCCCGGCGGCCTCCGGGAAGGAAACTGCATCGCGGGCGTCGGGCGGGTGGGCGGGAATGCTCCCGGCCGCCACCCCGATGAGCTGGCTCGCCGCTCCGGCGAGCTGGCTTGCCGAAGCGATCTTGTCGGCCTCCTTGGCGAGGTCGCGGGGGTTCACGATGGTCGTACCTGCCAGGGCGACCCGTACCTGGGCCGGGAGCTGGCGAAGAAAGAGCTCCTGAAACAGGAAATCCGAGGGGTGCTCACCGAGCAACGCGAGCATGTAATCCATGCGTTCGGACGGGCGCGTATCGCCGAGCTCAGGCAGGTCGAGCAGGCGTCGTGCGCGCTCAGCCGGGGAGAGGGCGAAAGCGCCCAGCAGAAGTGCCTTGATGGCGTCGTACTTGCCGTCAGCGGGCGGGTTCTGGAGGAAGCTCAGGCAGCAGGCGGCGGTCGCGGAGCCAAGCGCGGCGACCACGTAATGGTATCGAGTGGCGTCCTCCGTTATGCCACGCAGGGCGAACTGGGAGGCCGCCTGCGCGAACCAGACGGCGGCATGTGCTTCCCAGAAGGTGGGCAGTTTGAGGGACACTGCGGTGTCCATCGCGCGTCGTAAATTGGGGGTCACCAGTGAAGAGCAGGGCTCTTGCTTGAGACGGACGAAGTGACGGGCAAGACACAAACTCGTCCGAGAAGATGTTTATTGTAAAAAACCAACTCGGGAACTCTGAAAAGCCCGTTTATCGGGCTGCATATATATCCAAACCAGAAAGCATAACCAAAACCGAAAGTCACGCCTCTCAGGCGAGGCGTGTTTCGGTGGTCACGTGACCGACAGGTGCAAAGGATTATAACCGCACGCGCGGCACGCTTTCGTGGTCACGTGACCAGCCACCCCGGCGCCGGCGCCGAGGTTGTCCGCCGGTGACGTCACCGGCTGGAGCAAGGAGATTCTGCTGCTGGTCTCGCTTGGGGGACGCATGGGTCGCTCGCTACAGGACTTTATTTATATGGAGCCAACTGCCAGTGTGGGTTCGGGTATATTTATTAAACGATCAAATAACGCGCATTTTCAGAGGAATATTTTTGTGAGATCAAGAGAGCTATAACAAACAAACGGCGCAATAAGGGAATCAAATGATGTGGGATTTAAAATAAAATAAATAAATCCTCTCAGGTCGCGAATCTCGTTGCTAAGGAAGCGATCGCGCAAGAACTTGTCGACACAATGGTTCAGCCGATACGATGATAAATAATTACGGTGCAAGAAAAAAATCCAAAGGTTTTATAAATATAATAGCAAGGAAACTAGACAATTGTAACATTCTCTGTTGTACACCAGTCACCACCTACCCGAGTGCCATAGTGGAAAGCAAACGACATCCGGAACCCAGACACTGTTCTTGGAAACACCAAACAGGAATCTTCTACTTTTTTAAATATGAATGGGCGTTTTCAGATCCGCGATGCTCTATATACGCCACTCAGATCATATAGGCGGAAAAAAGGGCACCGTCAGGTTCTGACAGACATTATATATTTTGCCTCGTTTGTTTAACAAATTTAATACCATTTTGTAGAGGTAAGGGTGCTTATTGTTGAACCGGCATATAATTTCCGGTAAGCGTAAGCCGAACCGAACCAACCGATCTCCATAATGAATACTGTGGAAGAGGCATCATCTGAGGGGTGTTCATAGTTACCAAGCAGCTTGCTAGTGCCAAATTCCCGCCTTAACTACTTATGCCAATGTCAGGCCTGGCCAGCCAGTTCGTGAAAGACGAGGGCCAAAAACGTCCCATGGCCAACTCCACAAGAACGTGGGAATTTTGTCAATTGGAGAAGAAGAAGAGGCATGATCCGAACCTCTCATGCGGAGGATATTGAATATACTGTACAGGTGTTGTAAATCTATGGGTTCATTACACCGCAGTATTCATTACACTGTTGGTAAGGTTGAGAAAATAAAAAGCGGTAGGATGGAATGGATCTGTGGTACGAGGGAGCGAAGCCATTGCGAGGAAGAGGAAGAGGAAGAGGACTTAGTGGAGGAGGCTAGGGAGGAGTCTTGAACGGGGGAGGAATCTGAGAGGAGGAGTCTGGAACGGGGAAGGAGTCTGGAACGGGGGAGGAGTCTGCAACGGGGGAGGAGTCTGAGAGGAGAGGATAGGGAGGAGTCAGAGGAGGGTGACAGGGAGAAGTCTGGAACGGGGGAGGAGTCTGAGAGGAGAGGATAGGGAGGTGTCAGAGGAGGGTGATAGGGAGGAGTCTGGAACGGGGGAGGAGTCTGAGAGGAGAGGGTAGGGAGGAGTCAGAGGAGGATGATAGGGAGGAGTCTGGAACGGGGGCCGAGTCTAGAACGGGGGAGGAGGGATGGGGAGATGTTTGTGATGGGGGAGGAGGGATGGGGAGATGTTTGTGATGGGGAAGGAAGAACCAAATTCCAATATCCGTCCATTCACCATGGCCATGGCAGCATAGTTCGCTTTAGAGCTTTGTTTGACGTACTTTTTCCCTCAGTTGCGAATCGTACGGTGTAATTTATATTTGTGTTAACGCTAGATTATACATCTATCTTTTGTTAATTATAAACACGGAAAGTAAAATAATGAAGTTTAAAGCGTCGTCGTACAAATCGAGGAATTATTAATATTAAATAACTAATTCCCGTGGCGGCGTTTTCATCGCGGAACGGCTTTGAGCTTGTTAAGTCTAATTTATAAAGGAAATGGCGAGCCATCTTGAAGACGCAAATGACAGACAAACAAAAGTGCTGGAGAAGGAAGAAAGAATGAATTTGAAATATCTGCGAGATTCGCTCTACAAGTACAGTGCGTAATTCATTCGTCAATGTTTTAATATTAATCCTTCTGAACAGTACTGAGTACAATTCTTATTCCATTCGTGATCTATACCTTAGGTGTTCCTCGTCGCAGTTTAATTGATATAAATATATATCTTTTATTTGAATCAATCCTGAATGTCGTTGTTACAGTGCAGTCGTCACGTGTCTTCAAATCAAATGTAAATCGTTAACTTTTATTTTTCATACACTATTGATGAAATAGTGTATGAAATGGCCCGTTGGTCTAATGGACCAAATTTTCATTGGTCTTCAAGATCTTGCAGCATACCTGCCTGCTGGACTGCTTGAGTGTCGGCTTGCCTTTCGCCACATTTGGACGAGGGTGGGAATTATACATTCGTTATTGGTTCACGAGTTATCAAGTCACCACTATATTGTGTGTGTGTGTGTGTGTGTGTGTGTGTGTGTGTGTGTGTGTGTGTGTGTGTGTGTGTGTGTGTGTGTGTGTGTGTGTGTGTGTGTGTGTGTGTGTGTGTGTGTGTGTGTGTGTGTGTGTGTGTGTGTGTGTGTGTGTGTGTGTGTGTGTGTGTGTGCAAACTACCCGATGATATCATCCGATCTTGATGAAACGTGGGTGGGATGTTGATGTCATGATCTAGTTGTGTCCTGCCGAGAGTGGGCGTATTGCGCCCATTGTGGGCGGAGCAACGCCCGAAAAAGATGTATTTTTAGGGGGTAATCTATTTCAAGCTACATCTTCTCCGAGGGGTTTGGTGGAATCTGACAGGGGTTTCGGTATTTGGTTAGGCCAATGCCATGTGTCTAGCCCTACGGAGCTCGATTTTTCATTTTCGCCCCAAGGTCAAGGTCACAAGGTCACGAAATTTAGAAAAGTCGATTTTTGATGGTTTTATTACATTGTTCGCTTCCTGATAGGGTGAAAAGTCGTACATGATCTTATATTATCACATACATCATGAAATACAAATTTTCCAACAAATTTCAGAATCCTCGACCTTTGACCGTTGAAGGTCACAAAGGTCAAAGTTTCAAAGTTGTCGGAATCGAACCGAATTTTCACTATTGTGTAGCTAACTAACCTCATAACTGATTATACATTATTTTCTATCATTTCAAGGTCAGTAACCTTCCTTTTTGCCATTTCCGGGCCTGGCCTGTCCGAGCCTGTTTCGGTTATAGTCCGTCCTTTGTCATTGAATACCGCTCGCTCGTGAACCATCGTCGTCTCCTGACTTTTTGTATTATTATTATTGCCAAAATTCCAAATTATGCTGCAGTATTGTATATTGTTGTTAATATTATTGGTATTAATTAATGTATGTTTTGTTACAATGTCATCATTTTTTTGTTATTTATCTTGAAATTAGAATGCCATGCTGTGGAAGGACCTATTAAGCTGCTCGATACACCTTAATATGGCGTGCGTTTAAAACGTGGGAATTCTTCTGGATTATTTGTGGTTAATTAGCCTAATAAACTCGGTCATGACAATCATTTTTGCATATCTCATTCCACATCAGCTCTAGCAGAACTCCACAAAAACAAAAATCATGCCTCACACACAGCTCATCCATTTATAGTAGATTAACCAAAGCATTAAATTGGAGCCCAAAAACGCATTTTTTTTTCTGAAAAGTATTGAAAATCATTAATCACAGTCAAATTTGAAGGGAAAATTTGTTTTGAATTGTTTTTACCAATCACAAAGCATCGAAAAAAGCCCTAGAGCGTCGATTTTTACCTCCACCACCAAAGGTGGATGGAGGTTATGTTTTCACCCCTGTCTGTCCGTTTGTGAACAAAATATCTCAGTCGTTGGCGAATTAGGACGAAATTTGGCAGAGATGTAGTGTATGTGATATGGACGAATAAGTGATTCTTTACCATTGGGAGATCGGGCCAAAAACGATACATACCAGGATATCACAAAAAGTTATTTATGGATTTGGACGAAACTTGTCGGACAGGTTGTGTGTGTGACGAGGAAGAATCGATTCAAGTTTGGTGAAGATCCGGATCCGGATCCACATCCAGCTTGTAAAATTTTAAATTGATTCTTCACCATTGAGTGATATGGCCAACCAGGTGGAGGTATGTATGCTCTCTACTAAGTGCCGTTCTAGTTGATTTTGCCAGTGACATCAAATGAACACGATGAATCGCCTTCATTCAAATGGCGGTTTACGATAGAGAAATGTGCATGTCAAGCTCAGATTTTGATACCGATTCCATCATCATTGGCAACTCTAAAGGTTCTCGGTATGTTGAAACATATCAGTGGGATTGTGAAGAAACGATTGGAGAAAAAGTTAGTGACGGAATCGCTTTCGGGGGAATTATGGAGCCGTATCATTTCGAGCCTTATGCGAGCGATTTAGATGAAGATGGTGTTAGTATAGATGGTGGTGTTATGTTTGTACTGAAGATGAAAACGCTGGTCGCATGTTCACTACAGATTGGTGGGTTTTGTTTTTCCTTTTAATTGACGGTTTATCAGGGATCTTGTATTAATTGAAAAATCAGTTGTATTACTCCAGAATAAATATGAAATGCATGGACACCACCCAGACACAATCGGACACTGCCCAGACACACTCGGACACCGTCTACCAAAATGGGTAACAAATGCTTTGTCGCACCTTCACAGGCTGACCTGGTGTTCTGTATTTTACAGTATTGTCCAGTTTCATATTTTCCCGGGATGCCATTTGTGTCTGCGGTCATGCCGTGTCGTGGCCTTGCCTGCCACGTCCGTGCCATGTCGTGTCGTATTGTGCTGTGTTATGCCGTGTGTGTGTCATGTCTGCTTCTTGGGCCATGTTGGTGTCCCGTCCCAGTGGAAGGGAATTGTGGGAGGATGGTGGAGAGGAGGTTTGGGATGGTCATGGGTATTGTTAGCTCGGGTGACGGTTGATAAGCGATTGTGGAGGGGGGAGATGGATGGGATGGTGGAGTGATGGTTGGTGCGGTTATTGGGAGGGGGGGGGGGGGGGGATGGTAGAGGGGAGAGTGGTGCTGGATGGTCTTACATTTTCGTTTAGAGCAATGGGTGTTTTTTCCGCTTAATCATGAGGGTGGCATCCTCTCTCAATCGTGGCGGATAACCACAGGATCTCGGTGTCTCTGCTGTTTCATAATAGTGCTCTGTAAAATGTTCTGAGCACAAAGCGACGATCGACACTCGGGTATTTCGGACAAACCTTGTCCAATTTATGGGAAACCCTCGTACCTTTGGCCATTGGTGTAGCATGAAACCATCACGGTTTGCGTTACTCCAACCACAAAGGTTGCATCGACCCAGCATATTTGAAGAAATTCGAAAATTAATATCCGTTTTAGTTACATCTTACCGCAATGTAACCCATAAACAATACGGAAGTGGCAGTTAACTTCATGGTGTGACGTCACGGCTAATCGTGAAGAAGATTTCGACCTTTATTTCCAAAATTATCGACTTTGTCAATCGCAAATTGGAAAAAGACACATTTTGATTTTGTGGGGTATCAAAGGATGGATTAGCGTTTTGGTGGTCTGAGCGTTTGCATTCCCCTTTAACGTCCACGTGGTTTATTTGGTTGTCTATGCAGCTGATATTTTACCATTGGTGACATCGGGACAGTTTTGCGAACATCACGTGACAGTGCTATATACACTATTTGTTTTGTGCACAAATAATGTGGATTTTTGCACCTTTTTAATGGAACAAAACCCCTCGTTGATCAAGACGTGTTTTGACAATTTAAGCATATTAGGTATGCAGCATTGCTCTCGCATCGTAGATACGTTTGTGGCCTCTCCTCTGGCCCTGCTCTCTCAGCTCTCCGACCATCAACAGCTCCTGGAGAATGCACCCATTCTTCCAGTAACACTCACCCTCATTCCCTCAAATCCATTCCTCTTGCCTTGGCTGTGTGCTGCTCGCCTAGCTGCTTGACAAGTGGAGCAAGCGAATGAGAGAGGTGCTTCATTATGTCGGCAAAAAGGGCCACCGTAGTCGGATTAAAAATGATACTACAACCAATTTAATGTCCAGAGGCACACCACTGTTATTGTATACTCATAATATTATTGAAACGTGCATTTCATACTTTAATTTTTACTTTTACCTTTCGTCCTAATTCTTCAAGATCTACAAACATGCAAACCCCCTCCAGTCCCCTCCCCAAAATGCACAGTGGTAGGGTCCATAGATAAACTTTGCAGGGGGGGTCCTTTTTCTGACTCCCCATTTATTTATCTTTCCTTCCCTCTTCCAAATACACTACTCACAATAAGTTAGGGATATTGGCAGGGTCTTCGGTGTGGTTGATTTTGTGTATTAATTATGTAGAAAAAAGTTGTTGGTCCTAATTCTGTGGTTATTGAGTGTGACAAAACACAGCATTCTTGATTTCAATACCCTAACCCTAACCCCTATAAAAAAAATTAACTCACTCCCACAATATCCCTAACTTATTGTGAGTAGTGTACTTTGTAGCCGCTGCTAACACAATATGTACATTCGTTTGGGAAAGTTGTCACAAGAGGATCGAGTAAAACTGAAAACGACGGCCCGGACAGCATTTGCTTGAGCACCACGATAGCATTGTTTACATGGAGACCGCCGTGTTGTTACGCAGTGCCGCGCAATCCGTTTTGTTGGAGTGCCTGCTTGAGCACTTCGAATCAAGCAAGCTGCTTGGCAAGCGGTAAACAAGCCGAGTTGTTAGGGTTAGAAAGTGTGGTTGCATTGTAAAAAAAAAAAGTAAAAAGTTAGTAAAGAGTTAGAAAGTGTGGTTGCGTTGTAAAAAAAAAAAAAAGTAAAAAGTTAGAAAGTGGGGTTGTGTTGCCAGATTTACTAACTATGGACATGGCTGATGTCATGGATTGACTGATGTGGTACCACTGGTTTGGAGAGGTTCTGGGCTGAGAGGGTCGAAACCTCTATGAAGAACAGAGCCCAACTGATGATCCAAGCAGTTGGAAAGTCGGTCAATTGTGTGAAAATTACTAAAGTTCTTACTTTTGGCATACATCTAACAATAAGACGAATGAATAACATCACCAACAACAAAAAACGTGTTCTGGTGCAGTTGGGGCAAAATGCACAAAAACATGACCGTGATACAATGATACATATATACATTTGCATTTATACAATGTTACATACATTTATACAATATACATACACACATTTGTACAATGAGATTGTTTTGATCATGTTGTCTGCCTTCTAGATGAGAAACTACTGGGAGTGCACGATGATAAATCTCCAAAATGTGGTGGACATGAAGAAATGAAAAACAGCAAATTAAGACAGTTGGAAAATGGACATGGTGCAGACAAAGAGGGCAATGCGTCTTCACGTCGACTGCCTTCTCATCCTGGACAGAAATTTGATCGTTTTCACCAAGACGAGACTCCAACCCTCGGATCGTTTGCTGATGGTTCAAGGCACGGGATGTCCAAGCATCTCTGGGATTTGTGGACTCTGAGTCAGGATGTGGTGTCGGATAAGCAGAGAAACGCCAAGAGCTGCACACCTCCAATGGACGTTGATGTCCCTACGAAACCTAAGACTGACGCTCTGCACGTGCTTGAAGATGGAACCAAGGTTGTGGGCCGTAGTCAGCCTGGAAAGCGTCATGTTGAAGTCGTGGTTTTCAAGGATCCATTAAAACGGAAAAAAACATGTTTTCTTCACCGACCAGGTCAGCTTGATGAGGTAATCCTTTATTGTGTGTGTGCGTGTACACACTCTGGTATGCAACCCAGTTTCCAACTGTGGTTCATTTGTAGGAATTAGCCATTCCAAGGATCCTTCTTTGTCTATCCCCAATCTGTCCAACTCCTTGTATTTTTTTTTTTGTCTTCCTGATCTTTTATCGTTCTACCAGTTGTCGGAGTATACAACAACAACAACAACATGCATTTTAAGGCCATGTTCCCTGCTAGAGCGGGGGTTAGCCTTGCGGTCCCCATGACAATCTTCTCCATTTTGCCCTATTTTCTGCATCTCTCCTTGTTAACCCCCATGCCCGCATTTCTTCTTCCACCATCTTTAGCCAAGTCTTTCTCGGTCTTCCCCGTCCTCTACTTCCTTCTACATTAACTTCCATCACTCTTCTCAACCAGTCACTTTCATCCTTCCTCAATACATGACCAAACCATCTCAACCTGTTCCTCTTCACAGCATCAATCACAGGCAATATTCCCATCATCTTTCGCAATTCATCATTTGTCTTCCTCTCTCTCAACGATACTCCGCACATCCATCGAACCATTCGCATTTCTACCCTTTCCAGCCTTCGTTGCTGCTCTACGTTCATTACCCATGTCTCGCTCCCATAAATCATAACACTTCTCACACATGCAGCATACACCTTTCCCTTCAGCTTCAGCGACACTCTCCTCCTCATCAGCACGCCACTCAGTTCCCGAAACTTCTTCCATGCACATCTCACTCGAGCAACCGTTGCCGAGTCTGATCCACCTTCTCCATTCAGCATGTCTCCGAGGTAGCAAAATGTTTTCACACCTTCCAGCTTCACGCCGTCTCCAAGATCCAACTCAACATTTCCTCCATCTGCAGCTCCCTCTGTGCACACCTTACATTTGAATGTAGCTGCCACACTGGTTAATGACCCTCTCAGACCACTACATTTTTGATGAACCCACTCAGCACACATTGTACATTGAATGGAGTTCACTCCGACACCCTTCCTGCACACAGCACACGGCCACTTCCCAGTTCTTTCCACCTCACCACATGCTTTACCACTTGCCATCACCTTTGTCTTTCCGATTTTCACCTTCAGACCTTTTGTCTCCATACATTCCTTCCACTTGTTCATCTTTTCCTTCAGTCCATCCATACTTTCCGCAATCAACACCAGATCATCTGCATACAACAACTCCCACGGTAAACCCTCCTTTACGGTCTGAGCCAGCACCTCCATCACAGCTACAAATAGTAGTGGACTTAGTACCGACCCCTGATGCACTCCCACCTTCACCTCAAACTCACCACTGTTCCCGTCCTTCGTCCTTACAGCTGTGCGTGCTCTTTTGTACATTGCCATCTGTCGGAGTATATCTGTTGATATTTAATTTTGTATTTTTCTTTTGTCCTTTTTGCAATTGTTGGGGCTGTGTTTGTTGCTGTTCCTGATGCATTCGTGGAATCTTGCATTGGCACCTGTCTTTGGAATTTTTTTGCTAGGTGGGTTAGGGATACCTTGTCTTGTTTTCCGTCTTCGTGTTTGCTTACAAATTTGATTCTGTAATCTGTTGAACTTTTCACATACTCAGCCTGTCCGACAATTGTCATTCTGTACACTTAGCTGAGTTCCATCAGACTGTTACCTCCTCATCTTGACAGGTACATTCTCGGGATGCATTTTGTTTTTGTTTTTTAAACATAGTCGAGGCTCATGGAAGAGCTATAACACAGAGCAGATCAGGACGCCACATAACAAAATGAACAGCAGAAAGAGAAGGGGGAAATGCCAACAGCAGGGCCGTGGGGAAAGAGCAGGCCAACATGAGTGTGGGTCCATTGAGAGATAGTACGAGATTGGTTAGTGATGAAAGTACAAGATATCTCAAAAAGTTGTGGAAGGATTCGGACGACAATTGGCGGAGAGGTTGGGTATGTCGATTCGATTTTGGTTGAGGTCTGAATCCAGATTCGGCCTATCAGTGGCATAAAAACCATAAACTGTTCAGCCTGGTGGAGGTATGCGCTCTACCGAGTGCCCTTCTAGTTAAATGAGTATTTTGCTTGAGCATTTACATAACAGCAGTCAGGGGAATTCCTAATAGGAAAGACTTTTCAAGGAGTTCCAGGTGGGTGTAGAGAAAGTAAAGAAACAGTTAGGAAACCAAACATAAGAAGAAGCTCCAGGATCAGGAAACCGAACATAAGATGAAGCTCCAGGATCAGATAACATGCATCCGGGAGTACAGAAGGAGGTCACAGAGTAGCTCGGCATGATGTTAGCCATTATCTTTATCACCTTGTTGAAGTCAGGAAAGGCACTCAGAAGATTGAAGAGTAGCAACTGTAATGCTGTAATTTATGACAGGATCCATCCACAAGTGGAGATTGCTGGTAGAATCGTTAATGATATTGGAAACTGGCTTGGTGATCGGAAACAGATTGGCTGTGCGTGGGAGGATGTCTGGCTTGAGGTTTTCAAGTCATGTGGTACCCAATAGATCAGTACTTGACACTTATTATTTATAACTAGCAGGGTACCCACCCTATGGACGGTATCTTGTTGACGCCTCCTCCGACGCCGACGAACGGAATCCAATTTTTCTTATTTTGCTGCTTTTGGCTCTTTCTCTTGGCATTGTGATGCATTTGTTACCCTCGCCTGAGGAGAGGGTATTGCATTTGAGTCTGTTTGTCTGTCTGTCTGGTTTTTTTTTCGTCTGTCTTTTTGTTTGTCCGCACAGAATAAATGTGATTTTCTCTGCAACCGTTGTTCCGATTGACAGGAAATTTTCACCATAGGTGCGACTCCACCTGTGTAATTTAAAAAAAGATAATTATGACGTCATAGGTCACGTGGTATGGGCGCCATCTTGGAAACACCGAAAAACTTTGCACCTCTTTTTCCAAAAGCGCTGAATAGAAAAAATTGAGACATGGCTCATTTTAAAGAACTCCCCATGTCGAATAACATCTGTTAATGATGATGTCATAGGTGCCTCCATGATGACGTCATAATTCGACAAGTACAAAACTTCATCCAATCAAGATGAAATGTCGAGCATTATCTAGGGATAAATTTGTTGGAGAAAAAAAAAAAATGATTAGGTCATCGGTCATGTGGTCCGGCTGCCATATTTGTTTTAACACAAAAGCCTTAAAAACCACTGAAAACACGTCCTGGTGAGGGTCTGCAATCTCTGATTGCCCTTTCTAGTTTGAATTGCAATTTGATTTTTGCTGCCTTAAGTTTTCTCTAAAAAAATTTTCCCAGGAATTCCAAGCAAGGTATTCAATATTTTTAAAGATCTCAATAGCTCCGCCTGCACTAAATCGACCATTTCCTGAAACTTTTATGACTTCTTATTGAATTAGGCCTCCTTACCTGACTTTTTGTTGGGTTTTAATTTTTATATTAATTGGGACTTTTTGAAAATTTGTGACATCAATTTTATGTGAAATCCCTTTACAAGTATTCAAGTTCACCAACTCATCAACCAAATCTATTCACAGGATGGCAGAATGAAGACTGATAAAACGGAAAGGCAAGGTTCATTTAATTTTGCAAAGGTAAGTTATAAATGGTATTTGTTGCATTTTTAACCAATTGTGTGCTGTTTGTGTTTTGGAGTTATTTTCCTATAAATATGTGAAACATTGGCTTTATTCATGATGACTACTTGAAACAATGACCACCTTTCCAGCCTATGCAGATGCATCTTCTGAGCAGTAAAGTGAATGGGAAATTGTTGTGAAAAACAAAAAGCTTCCAAAAACCATTAGATAGAGCTGAGTAAAGATAAATGAGCATGAGGGTAGAGTTTGCGTTGATGAGGTGATGATGGGTCTCATACTCTTTACATAGCGTCGGTGCTGCCGAAGCTAGAGTTATGCTAGGTGATTTACCATTGCCTTCCCAGTAGTAGTTGGGGCAGGATTTGTAATTTGTTCATGGTCCAGGCGATAGCTCGTCTACTCTTTGCACACGACACCGTGGGGTCTTTAACGTCCACCAAGTAATACTGGCATGAAGCACCCAGTTTAACGTCCATCTGAGAAACGTCACACACACTGATTAATCTCTTTTCCTGGGAAACATCAGGATAATACTTCATAGCAGGGTCGAGGTTCAAACCCAGGCCCAACGGCTCAGGGGTGAGTGGGCATACCTTTAGGGCCTAGGCTATCCTGCCAGCCTGAGTTTGGGTTAGGCTGGAGATTTATTGCTGGAACATGCTGCCACAATTTTGCCATGCAACGTGCGTGATACGTTCCTGAAACAATGTGGAAGTGTTAAGTTGAGCAAGAATGTGCAAGGCTCCTTGTTGTTTATTACTCATTCCTGTGAATTTGTCACAAACACAAACTTCAATGTTCAAATTGTTGAAAAGATAAAAAGTAATGTTAAAGGGAAAAAACAATGAATGGAAGAATAGGCAGTCGCTTAATTGTGTGAACATAGACAATCTTTCTGGATTAAAGTACAACTAACTGCATATCCGTGTGGAATGAATGGAAAGATCAATGCTAAATTAAATAGAGAGAGCAGAATGGCTAGACACCCACATATTGGAAGTGACTGGATTTATCTCGTTGAATATACTATCTCTATTAACTGCAATGAAATGAAGATCTATATATAAAAATGGAACTTTCAAAGCTGGCAAATCTATAATAACTAAAACGGCACTCGGTAGAGTGCATACCTCCACCACAGGCTGATTAGTTCACATTTTGTATCCCACTGATAGGCCGGATCTGGATTTGGACCTGAACCTAAATTTAATCGGCTTGTTCTTGTCATATAACCAACTCATCCAAGTTTTGTCATAACTCGTCCACAACTTCTTGAGATATCGTGCTATATATCGTTTTTAGCCCGATCACTTAACGATGAAGAATCACTTCTAAAAATTCTCGGATCCGGATCCGAATCTTCACCAAAATTGAGTCAATTCGTCCTTGTGACACACCCAACATGTCCACAAAGTTTAGTCCGAATCCATCCCCAAGTCGGAGATATTGTGCACTATATCGTTTTTGGCCCTATCTCTCAATGGTGATGAAGCGCTAAAAAATTATCTTATGCGGATCTTCACCAAAACCTAATCATTTCATCCTTGTCACACACTCAACCTATCCACCAAAGTTCATTTGAATCTGTCCACAACTTTGGAGATATCCTGCACACAAACAAAGACAGGGGTGAAAACATAATCTCAGTCCACCTTCGGTGGGTGGAGGTAATAAATGCAATGGGATTATAATGGAATTTCCAATCCAACACATGTAATATGTTCTCTTCTTTTTTTTTTATACAAGGCAAGGCTCGTGGAAGAAGTAGTACAAGTACACTTAATGGATCAGGACGCGACAGAACAAAAGGAACAGGAGAGAGAGAAGGGCAACACCAACAGCAGGGATGGTGAACAAAATAGAGGCAGACTTGGACAAATAATGGTTATGGGGATGAATGAGGGGTAGGGAAAGATGCATGGGGTGGATAAGAGGGATACAGAAATAAACTCTCGGGAAAAAAAAAAATGGAAATTTGGAAGGAGATTGGTTGGATGGAGCAGGGGGAGGGGCAACAGGTGTAGAAAATATCATGGCTTTGGATGGGTGGTGGGTGATCTGAGATGTCTGTCATGAAGATCTGGAGGGAAGAATGAGATTGAAGAGAATGTGGAAGTTGTTGTTGCATAGCCCCAGACAGTTCTCTCGACCAAGCACGCGGCACGGAGCCGGCCAATCGATCTCGCAGGAGCGACCCGGAGATCCCAAACATCCAGGATGGTCTACCCCACCTTCACAAAGTCAGAGTTAGAGAGAGAGAGAGAGAGAAAAGGGCTGGTCCATGGGGACGGATTGGCACTTTGACGATGACTGCGCTGCCCTGATGAATCCAGGAGCAGGGAAGAATGGTGACCATTTCGCCCCCCCACTTGCATTGGGGGGGGAGGGGTACAACCACTGAAAAGAGGCGTTCCCAATAGTTGTAGAATGTGGAAAAGTTGGGGGAAAAAGAGGTACAAATGAGTGGAGGTGAGCAGTGATTCTGGATTTTGTGAATTTCACCAGAAGGGTGTTGATGGTGGATCATGTGTGTCCTGCAGAAACCTGGGAATGGAGGGTTGGGACAAAACATGGAAAGAGCAGAGGGTGCAAGACCAGAAATGAGGCAGTAGAAGACAGACACCATCAAACTGTCTACGATGACGGAGTGATATGCCTATAGACTCAGCTTCATAGCGGGAGATTCCAAAAATGATCTTGAAGACCTTGGTTTCCATGGCGTCAGGCTGAGCAAGGTGTGAGGCAGGTGAGCGAGACCAGAGGAGAGAGCAGTACTCCCATCACGCTGTGGCCAAATGCTTTGTTGGTGGATATGAGTTCAGGTGTGGCAAGGAAGGACTGATAAAATGTAGAACTTGGGGACAATTCCTGCCATGTTGATAAAGAATGGGCCAAAATGTACATTATCCCCCTTCGATATAAAAAAAAAAAAAATCTAATTATGAAAGTTATTGAATAGATTTATTGGACATAGTACATGTATATATAAAGGACATATATGTCCTGTGTGTACCTATTTTGGTCACGGAGGAAGTGATGTCACATTTCATGGATTTTTCTTTTCCAAAACGTATTTGAATCAAATGAAAGTTGCACAGGCACAACTTCAGGGTGCCCTCATTTATCACTGAAAGTGTCAGCTTCCTGATTCAAATCCTCTGAGGACTCGATGATTCATACGTACACACATATGCCATTGCTCCATTCTGGTATGATGATCATGTTGCTTTTTGTCTTGAATTTAACTTGCTTCGGATTAATGACCTATTGCTGTTGGCGTCAAAAGGCAGACATCTGATGACAAAAACAATTGATAGCGTGAACGACTTAATTTGCTATCTCAACCTGTTTGTTGATTAATGTAAAACCCGGTGATTTAATACGTAATAAGTTCATATGTATTTCTCTTTTACCATGACAGGCGAAGATTGAAATTGAGAGATTTGCAATAACGGGTTACAGCAAAGAAAAACAGCGGGAGTGTGAACGGAACCGTGCCATCCTTCTTGGCGCTCGAGTAAGTTTATTTTAAGAAAACAAAAACTGTGAGTAGGACAAATTACAGAAGGGGTTGGCTTTGAATAAATAAATAAATGAACATTTTTGGGGTGGTATTGCTTTATTCACCTTTACAGTATTCCCCAGCTTAGATTGGTATAAGCCATCAAATACTTTCTACGGACAACTTTCTTGTACAACTGACTTCAAAATGCTCATGCTCAACTTTCCATTTGCTTTCGCAAACATAAATATGACTTGTTGCTTTTGTTACGTGCTCCTCCCCAAACCCCGGTCACGGTGTACCTCCGAGCCCCGAGAGGAGTCACGGCAGAAAGATGTGTTATTCTGTATGTCAAAGATCAATGGTGAAACCACACCAATTGTTACCAACAAACAAGTATTGCATTAAGATCACACAAGAATAACAGTACAACAACAATAGTAATCAATTGTACAACCAGTATATTGTTGCGGATCTCAGAGACGGCACTACCCTTAGCAAGGGGGGCGGGGGGGGGGGGTTAATCCCCTTGGCCTGTTAAGCTGGCCGTCTCTGGTCCTGGTATTTATAACGCTCTTTTGCCGGGGGGGGGGGGGGGGGTTGTATACTGAATCGAGGCTCGTGAAAGAGCTAACATTTACTTCACAAACAAATCAACCAGACAAACAAAATACCCAAAAAGAGGGAGCGGAAGACAAGATGGGTAGAGAAGGGGAAGCACACAAACACAACATCTGAGAGCAGGGAGATGTGTGGAAGGGAGAGGGCCCGGGGGGAGGAGGCATGGGAAGGGGGGGGGGGGGAGGAGGAG
Source organism: Myxine glutinosa (assembly GCF_964187855.1). Taxonomy (NCBI): domain Eukaryota; kingdom Metazoa; phylum Chordata; class Myxini; order Myxiniformes; family Myxinidae; genus Myxine; species Myxine glutinosa. The sequence goes on from NC_136269.1 coordinate 25,918,474, forward strand.
AAGTATAAAACACAAGGACACCAAGGACTTCCTGGACAGAAGTTGGTATTTCAAAAAAGTGGAATTGGGGTGAAATTAGCAGGGGTATAAAAGATCAAGGTTTTGGATGGGGGAAGATAAGAGATGGTGGTGAACAGCTGTTTTAAAGACTTGGAGGGTGGAGTGGGATTGAAGAGAGTGAGGGAGTTTGTTCCAGAGGCGGGAGAAAAGAGGAATGAAGGAGTGAAGGTGAGCAGAGAGTCTTGATTTTGGCAGTTTAACCATAAGAGGGTTGCAGGCAGATCTTGTGCGACCTGTAGGAATATTTGCGGAACAGAGCCCAGAGAGAGCTGGGGGGGCAAGGCCAGAGAGGAGTCGCTAGAAGACGGAAAGACCACCAACCTGCCTGCGGTGAGTGAGTGAGAGGCCCTTGGAGTTAGCTTCATCGCGGGAGATTCCAATGATTCTGAATGCTTTGGTTTCAACAGCGTGAAGGCGAGCTAGGTGTGAGGCAGGAGCACCAGCCCAGAGGGGAGAGCAATATTCCATTGAGCTGCGGATGAAAGCCTTGTATGTGGTGAAGGCGAGCTGCGGATGAAAGCCCAGTCGGTGACTGGCTTTGGAGGCCAGATTTGAAATGTGGTTTTCCCAGGAAAGATCATGGCAGATAGTGAGACCCAAACGCTTGAGTGACAGAACTTCTAGGAGAGGATTATTCAGAAAGTGGATGGGAGGGTTGTCCAGTCGGTCTTTTCGGAGAGACATCGTAAGAGTGTGAGATTTGTCAGGATTGAAAGACATGTTCCACTTGTTTGCCCAGTCTGTGATTTTGTCAAGGTCTGCAGAGAGTGAGGAGGCTGCAGACTGCCGATCTGAGGGATGAAAAATGGAGCGACAGAGAGTAGAGTCGTCAGCAAAGAGATAGAGAGGATTTTCAAGAGAGTCAGAGAGATCATTGATGAAGACCAGAAAAAGCACAGGGCCCAGAACACTGCCTTGGGGAACTCCAGCCTGAACAGGAAGAGGAGATGAGAGAAACCCATTCAGGGCCACACGTTGACTACGACTAGAGAGGAAGTCCGCCAGCCATGCGTGGAGATTTCCATGGATACCAAAAGAGGAGAGTTTGGTGAGCAGAGCGGGGTGCCAGACCGTATCGAAGGCACGTGATATGTCAAGGGAGACTGCTCTAATTTCCTGTTTGGCATTGAGGACCTCCATCCATTGTTGAGAAAGCAGAAGCAGCATGTCCAGAGTGGAGTGTCCAGGTCTGAAACCAAATTGATGATCAGAGATCAAGCCATTGGAGAAGAGGAAAGATTGCATATCTGAAGCAATGATGGATTCCATGACTTTGCTGATAATTGGGAGAAGGCTGATTGGTCTGTAGTTGCTGGGAGCTGTTTTTGCACCTTTTTTGTGCAAAGCGGTGATGTTGGCAGATTTCCAAGCAGATGGAAGATGACCTTGAGCAAAACAGAGGGTGAAGAGAACAGAGAGAGGGAGTGAAAGAGCGGAAGAACATGATTTTAGGACCCGTGGGCTGATGCTGTCAGGTCCAGTTGCAGAATCAGAGTTGAGGGTTGACAGAAACTTTTCCACCTTGTCAGGAGGAAAGGACACAGAGTCCAGGAGCAGCTGGGTACGACTGGGTACGGTGGGTACAGAGAGGGATGGGTTTGGGACACAAGATTTAGAGGCAAACACAGAGTTGAGGCATTCAGCTTTTTCACGTGCGGAGTCAGCCGTGTGGCCATTTGAGGTGAGGGAGGGGATGGAGGGGGAACAAACACCAGAAACAGATTTGACCAGAGTAAAATTGGTCAGCTAAAATTGGTCAGGGTTATTGGTCAAGGTGTTCTCCCGAATACCTTTACCAATCCCTCCGCAAAACAGGGAGACAAGTACCGCTCGAACCACGGACAATATGGTATTTGCCGAGCGGTTTAGCAATCCGCAGCTCGAGCCATTAACAACGAACTAACCCGACTCCGAGCGTTTGGCCAAAATCGCGCCACAGGTATTCAATCAGGGAAAACACTAAAGCGACCGGATGAGAGGAAACCCCAAAGAATAAGAAGGAACAGGTGTAATTTATTATGTACAAAACCAAAGAAGAAGAGGAAATGAAAGTAATATACAGAAGAAGAAGAAGAAGAAGAAGATACACAGGGCAGCCTGAAGCAGTCTTATATTATCAACGCCCCAGACAGACAAACAGACTTACACGAAAGGGAATGGCAGGCAGGAATGACTGGACGAAGGAGAAGGGTCCAAGTGGGACAGCAGGGCTGGAAGGTTCGGGTAGAGGCACAGCAAGGAGGTCCGCTCCAGGTCCACGCTCCGGGCTGGAAGCGAACAGCCAGCGGCAGCTTCACGTATTCAGTTTCACACACAGTCGGACAATGTCAATTGACTACTGTATTGTTGTCGCCGTCACGGACCCACTCTTCTGCCTCACGATCCAGCGGTATGCTCGCCTGGTACCTCCCTCATCTGCCGGATCACGTCTCTCTCAAGCAACTCTTGAACCCTCTCATCAACTGGCCAAGCAGTCCCTCGTAGCCGCTTTTATTGCTCGTGTTGGAATCGAGCCGCCGGCTCTGATGACACGCCTACCGGTTGGCTCACCGCGGCGCTGGTTGGTCGGTAAGGGCTTGCTGACTCCACCTCCGATGACGAGTCGACGTGCCACACCTTGTTCTGGCGGCTCCGCCCCCTACTTCCTCGGCTTGACCGCATGGCTAATGGCGGTCGGGCCAACAACCGCATCAAGGCAAGGAGCAGCGAACGCTGCTCGACCGTTGCTTTGTGGAGACGTGGGTGAGGCGATTGGGGAAATTGAAAGGGGCCTATCTTATTTGATTAATGCAACGCAGATTCAACTATTGGGAACAGATCCTTAACTGAAACACATAATAATGAAATAACTAGAGAGAGAGGTCCTATGGTTCGCTACGTGTTGTACATGGACTAACTAGGGTGCAATCTTTAAAAAGCCAATTGATGAGGATATTTACAGGGGAACATTTACTAAAATTTACTAGTGAAGGTTCTAAAAACCGTAACAATATATTTCCTATGATGGTACCATCAGGTTCGTACAATATAACTCGCTGTGCTCCAATTGAGCGAAAAGAAGAACATTCCCCAATGTCTCTATTCCGGCATCAAGCCAAAGTCGATCCGCTCCAGTAATCGTCAGAACGATGTCTAATCGAGAACAGAATCCCGTTCAGATGACAGTCACAGTCACGCGGCCAAAGCTGCGCAAAGGCGCCCTCAAGGCGACTGGGAAATCACACCCTCGGGTATGGACGTTCCACGGCTCCCACTCTGCGAACCGCAGATTTCCCACTCAAAAGCCACGTTGCACACACACCAAATTAACATTTGTGGTGAAAATGGTTGAAGCGAAGTGAAAAACCTTGAGCAATGCGCAAATCCTGCGCGAGGTAAAAATGGCCGACGGCCCGTTCTCGTGGCGTAACGGCACTCTGATGATTCTCTCCGGAATCAACCGCAAAACCTGTCACGCAGGTTTATCTGTCACAGCGATAACAACCCTGTCGCAAGAATCCCTTTCCCAGGAAACCCAAAGTTCATTCGTGACCCACGTTCGCCAACGTTCGCTCCAGACCTCGAAGCAGCTCGGCTTCTTGTCCGACTCACTCGCTCCGCCTTCTTCCTCCTCTTCCTCTTCGTCGTCGTCTGGTTCCGGTTTCATTTAAAACATTAACTTTTTTACCTTTTGAAAATAGTAATCTCTATCTCACTTAAACGACAACAATAATAGTACATGGAATCAAAAATGTTTACAGTGGATGAAAACCACAACAACGGAAGTGACGAATCTGTAACACTTTTAATGAATTGCGGTTGTGCAATTTGTTTCCCATACATCTCTTGATTGTTTACATCTTTTTTTTCGCAGTTGGTTAGGCATTAACTGTGTTTAAGAGTCGAATAGATGTTCAATTTGCCTCATAAATGTCATTCATTTCTTTTTAAAGGAAAACTTTTTCCATCTCGTCATTCTATAATATCCTTTGTCAGTGCGTGAAAGTTTATTGGGGGTGGAAGAGGATTGTTCCTGTGTTGAATACTCGTGGATATACCCCTCAAGGACTGGTGATAGGATTGTATAGGAGAGAAATGGCATAGAATTACAGACAAAGGATAAATGGAGACTACTACAATTCTGTGATGGTGGGTCTGAAGTGCTGCCCGCTGGAGTGCTGTGATGTCATCCAGCATAACGAATGCTTCAGAGACTATGGTCTCCTGTCGACTGGGGAAAATGGAATAAATGGAGTTGCAAGCTATTCTTTTCAAAGACTGGTGATAGTATGGTATGGGATTTAATAGAATGTGGTGTATTTTGTGGGGTGTTTATTACCTCCACCACCAAAGGTGGATGGAGGTTATGTTTTCACCCCTGTCTGTCTGTTTGTTACATGCCGGAATAGATTCCGGCAAGTTGGTTTGTTTGTCTGTCTGTCTGTTTGTGCGCAGTACTACGTCTACATCGTTTGTTTGTCCGTCTGTGAACAAGATATCTCAAAAAGTTGTGGAAGGACTCGGACGAAATTTGGCACAGATGTAGTGTATGCGACAAGGACAAAATGATTAGATTTTAGTGAAGATCTGGATTCGGATCCGGCTGCTAGAAATTTTAAAGTGATTCTTCACCATTGGTAGATAGGGCCAAAAACGACACATAGCAGGATATCTCAAAAAGTTGTGGATGGATTTGGACGAAACTTGGTGGACATGTTAGATGTCTGACGAGGACGTTTCGATTCGATTTTGGTGAAGATCTGAATGTGGATTCGGATATGAGAATTAATGTTTTAAGTGATTCTTCACCATTGGGGAAAAAAAAAAACCCACCGTTTAGAGGCCATTTTTCCCCGCAAAGCGGGGGTTGGCCTTTTCGGGGACCGTGGTAGTTGTTGTTTTTTTGGTCCCCTTTTTGAAGCAATGTTTTACGGCCGGATGCCCTTCCTGACGCCAACCCTTTTTGCCGCCTTCAACGACAAACAGGGAATTACCAGTGAACTGGTACTCAATTCTTCACCATTGGGAGATAGGGCAAAAAACAATACATTGCAGGATATCTCAAAAAGTTATGGATGGATTTGGACAGGTTGTGTGTTGTGTGTGTGTGTGTGTGACAAGGAAGAATCGATTCAATTTTGGTGAAGATCTGGATCCGGATCCAGCTAGTATAATTTTTTTAAGTGATTCTTCACCATTGAGTGGTATGGCCAACCAGGTGGAGGTATGATGCTCTCTACTGAGTGCCGTTCTAGTTTGCTGCTGTCTTGTGTGGCTTATTGACGATGTAGATTTAGGTTCAATCCAATTTGGCTGCCAAAACACGTGACCAATGATGTCATCAATTTAATTCTCCCATTTAAGTTTGTGTCGATCATGCTCAAGAAATTTCAAACTGATCAGATCAAGCGTTCTAAATGTTTAATTATGATGTCATAATGAAGGCACTGATGACACAATCATGAATATATGCTGTTCCCCAAGAGAGTACGTGACAATGAGACATGTTAAAAAAAAATTCCATGTAGCGGTTTCGGAGATATAGAGGTGCAAATTTTTTTCGGTTTTTCCAAGATGGCGCCCGTACCACGTCACACATGACGTCATAATTATCATTTAAAAATTCAACAAGAGGCGCTCCTCAAACACTAAGGGTTTAGTCCCTTGCACTAAACAAACAGATCCGAAATAGCTGTTGAGTGCAACTTTTTCTCAAAAATTGTTGCAAAATCATCAGTTGCTCTGAGAAGTGTTGGCAGAGGGTTCTGCTCTGGATTGTTCCATTTAACCCATCAGTTTAGTATGGTTGCCAGCCTCTTATTCAAAGTTTACGAACAAAGCTAATATAGATTGTGCTCGGAAACGCAAAGGAAGAGATCAAAAGATTCTTTGCATGTCCTTTTTCTCAATACTGTGTGGGGTAATCAAATGGAAGACTGAATACTGCATTGGAGTCATTAGAAGGAACACAAAAAAGCAAAGAGCAAAGATGGAGTCAACAGGAGGAACCTGGATATGATTCAGGTTTCAGCAGCTACTCCACAAACTTAAAAACCCACCCAGGCACAGCCAAGTGAGCCTTACGGAAAACTTTCTGCAATAATTTACTTCTCCTTAGACAGATAGATAAAGAACGAGAGAAACAAAGAAAAGGCAAGAAATAGAATGAATGAAGAGAAATGTGAAAAGTAGAAAGAAATGTGAAAGGAACAAAGAACAAAGATGTCGGGAAGAACCCGGATAAATAGATTTCAGCAGTTGCTCACCAGGCTCAAATTCTGCACAACAGGTACAAGCTACCAGATGTCCGTCAGCGGGGAAGTTCATTCCACACATCAGGATATGGTACAAACATAATCAAATGGAAGATCGAATACTGTATTGGAGTCATCAGAAGGAACTCAAACACGTAAAGAGCAAAGTTGGAGTCATCAGAAGGAACCCAAATATGTAAAAAACAAAGATGGAGTAATCCGAAGGTACCCAAACACGTAAAGAGCAAATATGGAGTCATCAGAAGGAACCAAAACATGTAAAGAGCAAAGATTGAGTCATCCGAAGGAACCCAAATGCGTAAAGAGCAAAGATGGAGTCATCAGGAGGAACCCAAATATGTAAAGAGCAAAGATGGAGTCATCAGGAGGAACCCAAATATGTAAAGAGCAAAGATGGAGTCATCTGGAGAAACCTGGATAGGATTTGGGTTTCAGCTGCAACACCTCTACCATCAAACCCACCCAGCTGCAGCCAAGCATCATGCCAAGTGAATCTTTAAACTTTAAAGAAACATTCCTGCAATAATTCACTTCACCTTGGACAGATAGATAAAGAAGGTGTTCTATGAACTCTCTAGTTAATTATGCCTTTGAGGTTTGGTGCCATTGTATGAAGCGGTGGGAGAGGAGATGGGAGATATGACAGACAAAGCAATCTTTTATTAGTATCGATAAGTCATTCAGTGAGTACCTGACACCAGCTGTCCCATAATACCCCTGTTATAGGCAAATGCTTTCTTTTGGTGATTGGATGAAGAATTGAATGGTCAGATTGCTGGTGTTGCTCATTTTATTTTATCCATGTATAGATGATTGTTATTTATATATTATACCGTATATATTATTTTTCCCTGATCCAATATGTTGTTGTTTACAGCCTCCAAAACGCCAATATTTGAATTACAAGGTTTACCAAGAAATGATGAAGAAGAAAAAGCTGGAAGAAGAGATAGTCAAGAATCAGGTATTTATATGTGATACAATTCAACATTCATTTTCTAGATAAATAATGACAGCTATTTTTTCTGTACAACAACTTGTATAACAACCACATAATCACAGAAATGCTACTCGTACCAGGAAGAACACCATGAAGTTAACAAGCACCATAAAGTTAACATTTCTCCCTTATTCTGCAGCAAAAAACACCGAACACATCGAAACTCCTTTAATGCATAGGACATCATTACCTGCGCACATGTGACCCATGGGGCAGTTGCCTCCATATACCCAATATTTTGTTGCTCTTTAACAGCCACTATTATCGCACCTTGTGGGGTTGGTCGGGGGAAGCTTGGCATAAGTCTTTCAAGAACCAGCCTTGCCAGGCCTGACATTTGCCTAGTTAGGGCAGAATTTGGAATTTTGCCATTGTGCCAGCGATACTTGCCTACTCTTTGCGAAGGACACCATGGGATCTTTAACATCCACCAACACATGCTGGCAGACGGGACTCCCAGTTTAACGTCCATTCGAGAGACGGCACACACATTGATGAATCACCCTGCCCGTGAAACATCAAACTGACAGTTTATAGCTGAGTCGGGATTCAAACCCAGGCTAGACAGCTTGGAGGCGAGTACCTCTAGGCCAACCTGCCAGCCCTCCATCTGCCCAAGATATGGAGTTTTATCCCACCAGGCTGGCCGGTGCATAGCATGAGTTGGGAACTTCGGGCCAGTGGATGGTCATGCTTTATTTTATATTCAAATCCTTCCCTTCTGGATTTGGCGATGACTGACTTTCCTGCAAATGCCCCTACTCTAATTGGTTCATCTGATCATATGCTGGTGAGTCAACAGCTCTCTGGCATTCTCGGAGAGCTGCCTCAATGCCGGCAAAGTCTGGCATTTCACTCCGGCAGATTGGAAGGGACTGCACGCAGCCATCTCTCTTCAGGATTTGTCTCCCATATCTACTGTCCCTGATGTGGAAGAATTCCCAGGCTGAGTTAACAAGAAACCTTCTCTCCTTCTCTTTCCCTCTATCTCTATCTCTATCTCAATCTCTATCTCCAATTATCCTACCCTTTTTCCTGCCCATGGTGCACTGAATCCTGTGGTGAGGTAGTTGCTCTGAAACAACTCGCCTTCTCTTCCTGGAAAGCAAACGAGACTAAAGGCAATCTCGGTGCATTCCAAAAAGTCAGTAACAAGTGTGTGTCCACTCTCAGGATATCCAGAAAACATCTGTCCAACCTCAAGATTGAACTTTTAAACTTGTCTCCCTCCAAATCTTGGTGAGCTAGTTAAGTCTGTCTCTCGTGTATGCTCTCCGTCCATCCCTTCCCTCTCTTCAAAACGCACCACAGCCGACTCCCCTCTTGAGGAAGCTGGATGCCTCAATTCTGTGTTTCCTTCCAAATCTTGTGTCCCCAACACCTCTCTCTCTCTCCATACCCACCCTACCCTGTCACACCCAAGTGGTCCGTGACTGTTTTTGCATCTGAGAAGGTGGAGAAGTTTCTGGCAACCCTCAACTGATTCTGTAACTGCACCAGAGGGAATCAGCTCACGTGTCCTCAAAACCTTCTCTGCTGACTGCTGACCTTGCACTTCTTCTCGCTGCTCTTTTCACCATAACAATTACCTGAGGTCTCCTTTCTTCTGTTTGGAAGTTAGCCAACATCACTGCATGATGCTTAAACCGATCCTCTTAAATACAGACTTATTAGCTTACTTCCAGTCATCAGCAAGGTCATGAAATCCTGCCTTTTTTCCAATACCCTCATCTCAGATCACCAATTCGGGTTCAGACTCTACGTTAGACATGCTGCTTCTACTCACCCAACAATGGATGGAGACCGTCAATATTAGATATGATATGGGCTGTCTCTGGACATACACTACATGGCAAAAGTATCCGCCCACCCCTTATAATTAGTGGATTTGGCTGTTTCAGACACATCCATTGCTGACAAGTATATATAATCGAGCACACAGCCATGCAATCTCAATAGACAAACATTGGCAGTAGAATGGGCCATACTGAAGACCTCAGTGACTTTCAATGTGGCACCGTCATCGGATGCCACCTTTCCAACAAGTCAGTTCGTCAAATTTCTGCCCTGCTAGAGCTGCCCCGGTCAACTGTAAGTGCTGTTATTGTGAAGTGGAAACCTCTAGGAGCAACAACAGCTTAGCCATGAAGTGATTGGCCACACAAGCTCACAGAACGGGACCGCCGAGTGCTGAAGCGCGTAAAAAGTCTGTCCTCGGTTGCAACACTCACTACCGTGTTCCAAACTGACTCTGGAAGCAACGTCAGCACAACAACTGTTCGTCGGGAGCTTCATAAAATGGGTTTCCATGGCTGAGCAGCCGCACACAAGCCTAAGATCACCATGCGCAATGCCAAGCGTCGGCTGGAGTGGTGTAAAGCTCGCCACCATTGGACTCTCGAGCAATGGAAATGTGTTCTCTGGAGTGATGAATCACGCTTTACCATCTGGCAGTCCGACGGACGAATCTGGGTTTGGCGGATGCCAGGAGAACGCGACCTGCCCGAATGCATAGTGCCAACTGTAAAGTTTGGTTGGGCAGGAATAATGATCTGGGGCTATTTTTTCATGGTTTGGGCTAGGCTCCTTAGTTCCAGTGAAGGGAAATCTTAACGCTACAGCATGCAATGACATTCTAGACGATTGTGTGCTTCCAACTTTGTGGTTTGGGGAAGGCCCTTTCCTGTTTCAGCATGACAATGCCACCATGCACAAATCGAAGTCCATACAGAAATGGTTTGTTGAGATCGGTGTGGAAGAACTTGACTGGCCTGCCCCTTTGCCCTGACCACAACTCCATCGAACACCTTTGGGATGAATTGGAACGCCGACTGAGCCAGACCTAATTGCCCAACATCAGTGCCCGACCTCACTAATGCTCTTGTGGCTGAATGGAAGCAAATCCCTGCAGCAATGTTCCAACATCTAGTGGAAAGCCTTCCCAGAAGAGTGGAGGCTGTTGTAGCAGCAAAGGGTGGACCAACTCTATATTAATGCCCTTGATTTTGGAATGAGATGTTTGATGAGCACATATGGGTGTGATGTTTGGGTGTCCACATACTTTTGGCCATGTAGTGTATCTCATGTTTGCAATACGGTCTGGCAATCCTGTCTTGTTGTCCAAACTCTCTACCTATGGCATTCAAGGCCAACTCTTCTATTGGGTTACTGACTTCCTCTACTCATAGTCAACATGTATCTCTCAACGGAATCCTTTAATCTCCTCTCCTTATTGAGGCCGGAGTCCCCCACGGCAGTGTTCTGGGCTGAGTCCAATTCCTAATCTTTAATGATCTCTCTGACTGGAAATCCTAACTATCTGTTTGCTGATGACTCCACCCTCTGTCATGCCACCCCTCAACCTTCAGATAGGCAGGCAGCAGCCCCTTCCCTCTCTTCAGACTTTGACAAAATCACAAAAAAACACTTGGAATTTGTCTTTATATCCTGACAAATCTCACTCTATCTCTCTCTCCAAAAGGACCATATAGCAAACCATCTCCTCTACTTTATTGACATACTCATTGAGGTTCAGTCACTCAAACTCCTGGGTCTCACTATCAGCCATGATCTTTCTTGGGCAAACCACATTTTAAAATCTGCTTCCAAAGACACTGAACATCCTCTATCGTACAAAGTCCTTCCTTGGCACACCTGAACTCCTGTCCACCTACAAGACCTTCGTCAGCAGCTAATTGCCTTCACTAAATTAATTGGACTAACTTATCGATCCTTGCTGGTGCTCGGCTTTTCATTATGGTACGACACCAGATTGAATTTCTGATACATGAAATACCCTGAAACCCATGCCTACAGAAAACAGACTTTTTGGAACACCGGCCGCATTCTCCAACCAATTACCATGTACCTTTGTTTAAAAAAAAAACTTCTCCATGGGCAGGCATTCCTATGTTGAAAGTTTTGTGTCAATCGCTCAGGTGGTTGCGGAGAAAACTAATTTAAAAGTGAATAAAGGTGAAAAAGTGAGGGCGTAAGAAAAAACAAAGTGAGAGCCTCGGCCGACGAAACCACAACATGGCCAGCGATGGTTGTGCACGCCTATTACTAGTTTAAATAAAGAAAATATTTCCTCACCTCGATGTGATTTCACTTCTGTTTTACAAGTACATCTATGATGACTATTCTTATCATCCGACGAAGTTACTGTGGTTGACAGAGCCACATTTACTGCATTGATAACAATCAAAGGAAGGTTTTCTGTTTTCTAACATAATGGAGACATAATCATTCCATAATGATATCATCTCCCCCCCTCGTCCCTTTCCCAAGATGCAACAGACAGACCCACGATTATTGAAGATAAATAAAAAAGGAAAACCAGCTGCAAAAAATGGAAGGTATGTAACGCCTTGTGAATGTGTCACATAATTATTTGATTTACTTGTGGATATCTGGCATCTCACTATCTAAAATATGCCTTGTAATGGACAATACAATATTATTTTGCCAAGATGTGTCATCTTAACTGGAGCGGTGACCATAAACCCTTGTACAGCACCAGCACTTGCTGCAAGAGTGCCAGTTCAGTTACTACAGTTTGTTATGTGGAATCATTCTTGAGAGGTGCTCGCCAGCTAGAGGTATATACTCCCACACCAGATGGCATGCCAGAAAATCTTATTGGGGATAGGAGAGGAGGAGGGGGAGGGGGAGGAATCTACTCCGCACTCTGTTTTTTTACAGATTAACTAAGCTGGATTGCCCTTGTAATGTATGTACGTGTGTGGGTGTAGATGATGTGTATGTATATATATATATATATATATATTTATATATATATATATATATATATATATATGTATATATGTATATATGTATATATGTATATATGTATATATATATGTATATATGTATATGTATATATGCATATGTATATATGCATATGTGTATATGTATATATATATATGTATATATGTATATGTATATATGTATATATATATATATGTATATATGTATATGTATATATGTATATGTATATATGTATATATATATATATGTATATATGTATATGTATATATGTATATATATGTATATATATATATATACAGTGAAACCTTGACTTACGAGTGCACCAACTTACGAGTTTTCCGAGATACGAGCCGTCGCTCGGTCGGTTTTTTGCTTTGTGATGCGAGCCGAGATCTGAGTTACGAGCGAGCGAGCTTGGATATAAAACACGTAATCGTCGAAAAACATGAGCGAGGTGTGCGTGTTGTCGACTTGGCAAGGCAGTACGATCGTAGTACTTCTACGATATGTACGATTTTGAAGCAGAAGGAGTCGATAAAGGCTATAACGCCAGCCAAGGGCGTTAAGATTATTTCAAAGCTCCAGACCTCTGTCCATGAAGAGATGGAGAAGTTGTTGTTTGTGTGGTTGACGGAGAAGCAGCTCGCAGGAGATACCGTGACCGAGAGCATCATCTGTGAGAAGGCACGAGACATTTACGGGGATTTGGTGCAGCAGACGGTGGGAACAAAAACGGACAAGGCATCGGAAGAGTCATTCAAAGGCAGTCGGGGATGGTTTGATAATTTTAAGAAGAGGACAGGCATTCACTCCGTCGTCAGGCATGGTGAGGCAGCAAGCTCGGATGTGAAGGCAGCTGAAGATTTTATTATAACTTTTGCCGAACTGATAGAAGCCGAAGGATACATCCCCTAGCAAATCTTCAACTGTGACGAGACAGGGCTCTTCTGGAAAAAGATGCCGAGGAGGACGTATATAACGGCAGAGGAGAAGAGCATGCCAGGCCACAACTTGTTCAGAGTGCCGGCGATAGCTCGCCTTCTCTTTGTGGAAGACACGGTGAGATCCTTAACATCCAACAACTAATGGGACGCAGATGGGGCGCCCAGTTTAGCGGTACACACATTGATGAATCACCCTGCCTGTGAAACACCGACATGACAGGTTATAGCTGGGTCGGGATTCAAACCCAGGCTGGACAGTTTAGAGTCAAGTGTGGGTACCTCCAGTCCAGGCCATCCTGCCAACTTGTATGCTGCATACAGGTGAAATATAAAGCGCGAGATATTTTTATATATATATTTCAAAAAAAATTGGTGTGGTTTTTGGGGGGCTGGAACGGATTAATAGCATTTCAATTCATTTTAATGGGGAAATTTAATTTGAGAAACGAGCAAATTGAGTTACGAGCTCGGTCACAGAACGAATTAAACTCGTAAGTCAAGGTTTCACTGTATATATATATATATATTGTTACGGAATCCAACGTCGGCCTCGGATCCCTTCTCGAGGGGGCATTAGTCCCCTCGTTTGTGACTGACCGACGTGGTCCCTGAAGCTGCACAAGCTCCCTCCAGAGGCAGGTGAACAGCTTCGTTCGCGACCGCGGATAAGATGTTAATTTGCCGAGCGGATGACAGACATCTGAACAGGAACCTAAACAGGAACTAACAGGAACAGGAACTAACAGCGGCACGAACCTTTAACAAAGACTAACCCGATCCTGAACGTTGGCCAAATCGTGCCACTGGTATTCAATGGGGAAAAGACAAAGACGACGGATGTGAAGAAGAAGAAGACGAAGGCAAAAGGTTGGAAATACGACTATTATTTATTATTACTATTTACACAATGAAAGAAACCAAGGAAGAAGGAAGGATAATAAAATAATGTAGAAAGGGGGATGGACCAGAAGGACACAGTGCAATTTCTAGCTTATACAGACTTACTTATAACCCAGGACAGAACACACAAAACAAACTCACGTACACAAAAGGATGGAATGGCAGGAATGGTGTGGAGGGATGAGCAGGTGGAATCACAGGGCACAGCGAGCAGGTCCACTCCGGGCGGGAAGCGAGGAGCCGGCAGCTCCTTGTATTCGGCTTTACACCGCACACCGGCAGGGTCACTCGCTGCCCCGTCAGGGCTTCACGCAGCTGGTTGAAACGGGGCTAGTTGAAGCGGCTCTCTGCAGAAATCAGCTGGGTCACGCATCTGCCGTATCTCTGACGCAACTCAACTTTAAAGGCTTCCGCGCGCGCTTAGATCTCCTTCGGGCGATCAAGCCGCCGGACTCCAGGACACGCCCATCGGTGAGGTCGCCTCGGCCCTGATTGGTCGCGAGGGCTCACCGATCCCGCCCTTAGAGGAGGCGTTGGCAAGGCCACGCCTTGTTCCCGGCGCTGGGCCGACTCCTCCCACCTTGGGCTCCGAGATGACCTCGTGGCTAATGGAGTCTTGCCGCGAAAACAACAACCCACAGCTGCAGCATAATTCAGCGAACCGCTCAATGCAGTTGGCAATTGAGGAAAGGGGAATCCAATGGAGGTTCTGGGGAAATTGAAAGGGGATACTACCTTGTCTGGATTCAGTGCAATGGAGTGTCAACTAGTTGGAAACAGAGCCTTAACCTAAAACACAGAATAAGGAAATAACTACCAACAAGGAGGAAATCTATGATTTGGCTACGTGATGGTATATGACCTAACTAAGGGACGCCCTTTGACCTTTATACACAACAACTGGAGGAAGGAGGGTGATATTTTACAACACAAAAAAAACACCATTCTCAAATTCATAACACTGCACCCTCCTCCTCTTAGGCACGTCCCGGGCCTATTACTTTTACTTATAGTGTGGCACGTAGGTGTAGTTCCCTCTACATTTAACCTGACCCTGAGTGTGACAGTTTTAAAACATAAATAAATATGTCCCGCTGCTCCATTGCACCCTACCTAACAGACTCACGCCCACAGCTAACCAAATTTCGGAATGGTTTTCAAACTAAAACATGAACGATGGGGGAGCATTATTTACAGTTGATGCTATTTTATTTACAAAACACAACCCAGGACCTGTGATTGTTCTTTTGGGGGGGAGATAGTCTGCCCTGCATCGACGCACCAGAAAGCACCAAAACACCATCAAGCACCACAAAGCACCCTTTGGTGCACAGTCACCACAGTTCATGAATAAAAATAAACCAACAAACCCTTGGTGGTGTCTTGCTCTTCGGCTCCCTCTGCTGGCTATTGTTCTCTTCCTGATGTTGTCTTTCTTCTTTGCTGGCGGCCTATTTGCAATAATAAAAGCAAGCACAAAACGTGTCCATTGTTCTTTATTTATGGCCCACAGGGCCGACTATTGTGGTTCACCTGTGTGGCATCGGTGCCCTGTGACCAAGGTCCGCCAGCAAGATCTCAGGCCTTCATGGCCGGTTCCAGCAGAGGGGACATGCCCCAACCCATGGGGTCCATCAGTGGTGCTCAGCCACAGACATGTGGTCCATAAGGTGGTGCATCGATACAGACAGCTGGTTCCGGGAGTTTCGGGCGCACAATGGCGGACTCCCGCACGCTCCCCTCGGCGCCCAGTGGCGCACAGTCCTCGTGTGGGAGACAAGGGGGGGGGGGGGGGAAGACAGGTGAGCGAGGGGCAAGGTCACAAGGGTACACGTCAAACAAGGCAATGCAAGGCGAGGTGCGTTTGGAGACGGAGCGGAGAAAAGCTCGTCCCTACTGTACGTCACCCCCCCTGTTACCTACTCTACCCTTGCCCTTACCCCATATGTACAAAAATCTACACATTTACAAATTCGTCACTACTGTCACGTCTTCCCAATATTTCCCCTACACCAAATTCGTCCCCACAATCCCTCTAACCAAATTTGCCATCACCCAATTCATCATCAATCCTCATAAGGAGGGAGAGATGGAACAACAAAGCACAATGTCACACCCACGTCATGATGCGTCTCACATTCCAAACATTTGCACAATAAAAATAATAAAAAACAACCTGGCATGGTGTGGAGGTACGTCACCTCAGGTGAGTGGATGCAGATGGTGCGAGGAGATTTCCATCCTAACTATCCTCTAACTGACATTAACACACTTCACACTACCCGGGGTCTTCCCTGCCAATCCATTGGCCAACTTACACTATGGGTTCTAAAAACCAATTCCCATTGACCAAACTGTGGTGCTTCTCAATTTGGGGTCTCACTCCCCCGATTCATCTCCCGGCGCCCTTGCACAATTTCTGGGCTGAGTCGTGTAGCTCTCCCAGCAGGTCTACCCACCTGCACACCTCCACCACTGTAGTTGCCACCCGAGCTTACCTAGCTCCTCACCCTAACCTATCTAACTGGGGAAGGCCCTCTGGCGCTCTCCCCACTCGGTGCCCTCCCTGGCACTGGGCTACCCGGGTCCGTCCTCCGGATCCTCGGGCCCCATCCACAACTCTACCGGCTCCCAGAGCCCACCTGCGGCCTCACCTGGCCGACATCCTCACAGTGGTGGAGTGCTCGACCAACTACACATACTAACAGGCCACACGCCCAGCCATTTCCACGACACTAATGCACCCATTCAACCATCATTCTTCCACCACGCTCCACAGATGCCAATATCCAACCACAATTTACCTGTACCCTCTACCTAACTCTTACACTACCCTCCCCGGGTATTCGTGATGGGGTCCATCCTCCTTTCCCCCATCCACACCTTCGCACCATCCACTCCACTCCACAGTTTCCACCATACTCACTCCATACCATCCATTCCCTACTCCATATATTCCACACTCCATGTATTTCACACAACCATTCTCCATACACCTGCAGTTGCACACCTGTGCAATCACTCCTACTGGTGCTTCCTGCACCCTCCTTCCTCCTGGGACCATTTGGTCAACACAACCCACATCATCATCACTCACTCATACACTGCTCCATACACCTGTTCAGTTGCACACCTGTGCAATCTCAATCATTCCTCACTCACTGCTCCATACACTTCCACGCTCAATACAATTCACAATACATTTTTACACACACACACACACGGCATCATCTGACCTACCTGTTGCCCTGCTAAAACTCGCGCTTCCCCGTCGCCCCTTACATTATTGCGCTCCCTCGTCATTATAATCCAAACTAATCTACCTGCGTCCCCACTGCAGGTATCATTGTCACTACCTAACCTTACCGTTACCTATGGTCATCTTCTCTAGATCCTTACACATTATCCAAACCCTCCCGGGCTACTTTTCACTGCCAAACCCCATAACTAGTGCTCCTTTGCCCCCGTGGGGAGGGATGGCAGAGTTGCCATCCCACCACATCGGGCATCTCTCACTACAAATTTTGCTCACCAAATTCCAGCCAATTAAAAATTTGCCAATCACTCTACCAATCCTTTGCCAATCATCAGTCTGCCAATCCTTTGCCAATCATCAAATTTTGCTTTTCAATTTCGGGTCCAAAACACTATCATCATCACACGTCTACTCACCGGAGCCTCTCGGTGCGCCAATTCATCTCCAAAGCTCGGCTTCGCAAAGCCGAGCAATGAATGCGGGTTGTTTGGTGCCGGCGGTTGGTTTCGTCCGGCATTCGGTGCAGGGAAGGGGGCTTACCCGGGCCGAGATCCCACGCACCATCTTGGCACGGAGCCGTCCAACGGCCCGATCTCGCCCTGCCGGAACGCCGCAACAAAAAGGGGTCGCCGTGACAACCCTTCCTACCGGGCCGCCCGCTCCGCTTAGTGGAGCACGGACGCGGCCGTTCAGAGCGAGGCCCGGCGTGGATCGCGTACGGTGGTTCTTTCGAAACCGCCGCGGTTACGATCCCCGCTGGTCCCCGCGGCACACGAAGCTGCCCGGCACGCACCGAGGGCCCTCTTCGGCTATAAGTCAATCTAACCGCTATCCCGTTTAGCGTCGATGCTCCACTTGCATGCTCACACCCCGCGTTCCGTTCCTTGCTCATACATCCAGCCGTTCCCATGCTCCTCGTCATTGCACCTTCTCTTACACACCCAGGTACACTCATTCCGCTCACAGACTTTGTCACTCCCCTGACCACCGCACACCTTTGCACACACTCGTCGTTCGCACACCTCACCAACACCTTCGCGCCCCCTCCTTGGTCACATCCTCTGTGACAACCACAGGTGTGCTCTCTTCCGCACACCCAATCACGTGCCTCACTACTAATTCCAGTGTGCATTCCCATACGCGCTCTACCATTCCAGGTGTGCATCCTTCCATTCCAGGTGTGCATCCTTCCATTCCAGGTGTGCATCCTCTCTCACCTGCCACAACCAACTCATGCTCCGTGTCACTCTCACTACTTTTACCACCACACTCGGTCGCGCATTCACCCTTACTCTCGACCACGCACTCTGTCCTCATGCACTCCGCTGTTATACACCTTTCTCGCACATCCTCTTGCGCACACTCTCCCGTTACACCCTCCGTAACACTCACCACAGGTGTGCATGCTTCCGTTGCATCCCCTGTGTAGGGGAATTGTGTGGCTGTGAGACTCACAGGACTCCAATGATGTCAGGACACAGGTTTACAAAAGGTCTAGTTTATTAACTGGTTATACACTTCATTCCCTTTACCAAATAATACCGCATAATTCAATAGACCAGGTTAACTCTTTTCGCTAATGCCTTCTCGTTCGGCTGATGTTCCTCCGCCATGGTCCCGTTCGTCAGAGCTCCTCGTAGCAAGTCCTCTCTACTCCAGCCGCAGCTCTCGCTTATATGGACCAACTCGACTTAATCCTCTGTCCGCTGACTGTTCGTTCTTTCTCCGCTAATGCCCCGAGGTCATGCGTACACCGAGTCCTGGTATCAGCTCGCTCCCCTCCTGTTGTGAGTTCCGTTTACCAAACGATAGGGGGGTGCTTCAGCCAGCGGCTGTGACCAGGTGGACAAGAGATTATCATGTTCGGGCGCATTCCTGACTCATTTACAAACTCGTCTTTCACAGAGTTTGCATGTAAAATGTATCTGCTTTGTTACCAGGTTAATTAATAAGTTACCAGTGCCAATTAATAAGTTACCCTGAGTTACACTTCCACAATTCCCTCATCTTTTTGTTTTTTGTTTATATTAACCATTAATCTAAACATCAATATAAGTAAACAATCAATCACTACAAGTAAACATCATTACAAGTATAAGTAAATAATCAATCACTACAAGTAAACATCATTACAAGTACAGTGGTACCTCGGCTTACGAGTGCCCCAACGTACGAGTTTTTCGGGATACGAGCCGTCGCTCGGGCGGTTTGTTGCTTTGGGATACGAGCCGAGATCCGATGTACGAGCTCAAAAAATTTATTTTTTTGAATTTTCCGGTTGTGGCTTCCGGTTCCGGTCACGCGGTTATCTTGCCGTGAAAGCATCTCTGCTTGGATATAAAACACGCAATCGTCGAAATACATGAGCGAGGAATCTCCTTGCTCCAGCCGGTGACGTCACCAGCGGGGATCCCCGCCTCCAGAGTGGCTGGTCACGTGACCGCCAAAGCGTGTCGCGCGTGCGGGTATAATGAGCTACACCTGTGGATCACGTGACCACGGAAGCACGCCTCGCTTGAGAGGCATGGCTTTCGGTTTGCGTTTTGCTTTATAAGGCGCGATAAATGGGCTTTTGAGTGTTAGCGGTTCATGGCGTTGACGGTTCATGGCGGTTCATGGCGGTTCATGGCGGTTGACGGTTCATGACGGTTCATGGCGTTGACGGTCAAAAACCCATCTATCTATAATTCCAGTAATCTCTGTGTGTGTGTGTGTCTGTCTGTGTGTTTGTTTGTCTGTGACCGCTGTTTCTCGACAACCACGGGTCCGATATACTTGAAACTTGCCAGGTATATTGCTGGGGACCCGAGGATGTGCCTTTTCAAGGTTTCATATTAATCGGACAATTACTTACCGAGATATGTCCAAAAAACGCTTCAACCAATCAGAGAGCAGCGAACTAGCGCGTGTGCCGAACGTGGCGGACACACTCTGCCTCGGATGGCACATTTGAGAGCGTATTCATTTATTTCACGTTTGCAAACTATGTTGGCGCTATGTTGGCGTTAAACGATGTTTTAAAACTAATAAAAACGAATTTGCGATTCATTCGCTTTCCTGCGCGTTTGTGTACGCGATGGCGATTTCTTTACCAAACTCCGGAAGCCGTTCGCTTTGGACCGAACCATTTCATGTAAATAGAGGGGGGGGTTCTGTGGTCGTTGCGAATGGACCAAACCATTCATGTAAATAGAGGGGGGGGATTGTCACTGTACTCGCAAGCCGTTCGCCGTTCGCTTTGGCGTTGCGAATGGACCAAACCATTTCATGTAAATAGAGGGGGGGGATATAATTTTAGATAGATATATAGTACGGGCATATATATAGTACGGGCATGCCCTAGTTACATCAATTTTACCAGGCACTGTACAGTAAGTACAGTGGACACCAAATGCACGGTGGAAGGCTAGAAGTAGAAGATCGTCCAAGACAAGTGAGAATAAGCCATACTTTGGAGGAGATGACGTCATTCGCTGGTCCGATAACCAAAGATGTGGTATAAAAAACCAGGTGAGCTAACAATGCAGCAATGAAGGAATTCGGCCAAGGCACCGGCACACAACGACCTACCTACATCGAAAGACTCAATGCCAATGGTGACAGAAGCCAAGACGGCCGGCTTAAACACCGCCGAAAGACCACGGTGTACCAACTTACGATGCAGAACATCTTGCACTTAATATGATGACAACAGGTGCCATCCTCTGACGTACCATTACAGGTACAGGTACAGTACACGTGAGCACAGAGCAAAAGTTCACTGAAACCGAGATTAAGAAAAAAGAAAAAACACCTCGTGGTCCGTGCTCGATATCCGAGTTTCAATCTTTTCAAACACATGATGCTCTCGGTCACGGTATCTCCTGCGAGCTGCTTCTCCTTCAACCACACAAACAACAACTTCTCCATATCTTCATGGATAGAGGTCCGGAGCTTTGAAATAATCGTAACGCCCTTGGCTGGCGTTATAGCCTTTATGGACTCCTTCTGCTTCAAAATCGTACATATCGTAGAAGGAGTACGATCGTACTGCCTCGCCAAGTCGACAACACGCACACCTCACCTGGCATGCTCTTCTCCTCTGCTTAATAAAACCAGTTTATTTCTTTACATTCTCTTGTATTATGTACAGTATATACGAGGTCGTGCTTGTTTATACATTATTTGTTATTTATAAAGTACATTTTTGTTATTTAAAAGCACCTAACAAAAAAAATTGGTGTTTTTTTTTTGAGGCTGGAACGGATTAATAGCATTTCAATGCATTTGAATGGGAAAATTTGCTTTGACTTACGAGCGATTTGGCTTACGAGCTCCGTCACGGAACGGATTAAACTCGTAAGCCGAGGTACCACTGTATAAGTAAATAATCAATCACTACAAGTAAACATCATTACAAGTATAAGTAAATAATCAATCACTTTGGTAATCAAATTCCCTTGGGCATACACCGTCATCCTGCAAGAATCACAAAACATTTCGTTGGTGATTGACTCCTTCCATATCGTTCAATCTATTGCATTTGCATCACAAATATATTTTCAAAACAACACTTCATCATCACCAAGATACAACAATTTCACTTCATTTTCAAGTTTTGTAAAGCATCTGCACCATCTGGTAAAAAACGTTTGCCTCCACACAAATGTTGACTTTGTTTGAAAGGAAGGGCTGATCACTTGTGTTTGAATCCTGGTATGAAACATTTTCTCCTAATGTCTTCATAGCTCCTGCACTACTTCGTGTAGGATTTCGCTGTTGTGGTACCATTGCGGAGTCATAGACTGACCCTGCTCTCCTTGTAGCATTCTTGCCACTTTTTGCTGTAAACCATAGTAATTCCTGAACACGGCCTTCACCCAGTTGTAGTCGACTTGCCTCCTCCCTCATTGTGAGTGGGCAGCAAGTATTGGTGTGACGTTGATTGGCCAGCAAGATGTGGAACAGGGATGCCGGATGCATCCACAATGATGTTGGGACCATGGTGTTCAGGTCATTCATGGTCCTTACCAGGAGCAACCAGCAGAATCGTGCACAGCTGTTGTGACAAGGGCACAGCCGTTTTTTTTTTGCAGCTCCATGCTGGTTCCCCGGACGTTGGTGAAGTAATAACATATGTCCCCGCATTTCACAGAGGTTGCAGGTAAAATGTCGTTGTCCTGCAACTTCTGATGTGGTGAATGTTCGAAGCCTTCGAACAAGAGTAAGTGATCGCCTTTCTTTCATATGTTGCAGTGTGGTCCAGGCAAATGGTCACATAAATTTCCTTGGTGAAGGTAAGCATTCATCTCCTAGTTACATGGGAGAATGTCTTCATCATTCTTTGAGAAAGAGGGTGTATGCCACGGTTAACTTCATTTTTTAGCTACAAATTTTCTTTCTTTCTCGAACTTCTTCCCAATTCCGTTAGCAATCCCTCCAAAATGTGATCTCGTCTTATCCTTATGCTCAGTCACATCTGAATCTGCTTTCCGCACACACTGGATCAGATAGGGTACATCTTACCATGAAATCAGCATAATCATGTATATCTTCCGACAGTTTCACATTCAACAATTTGTTGTTTTTCCTTAACACAAACGTTATATTCATTTATATGCGTCACACAAATAATATTCAATCAGGTATGTATTTTATTACTAAACTAAGAATAGCATTGTATATGATTACAATCACAAACGGGAATATCTAATTCCCAACAACAATTTTCCCAAACCAACAAATTAAGCATAATGTATTGTTGCGAATATGGAATTTGGCCTCCATATCCGCTTGTAAATATTCCCCTATTTTCTCCAATACTCCCCAACTTTCCCCAATCCCCCATTCCCTAGTCCCATTGCATGTAAATAACAATCAGTAGAGCCGACCTTCCCCTTATTCCCCCATTAAATGTCGTGCCCAGGTCCACCGCACCACACGTAGACAACTTTCGGACATCTTCCTAGTTATTCTTAATCTATGTCAGTTAAGGCCTCGTTTCCATTAATTATGACTCTTCGTTGCACCAGAATGTGATTATATGGCATCAGTAGTGAGTTTAGGACCTTTCCCATACCTCCTCCCATCTTCTTCCCCAAACAACAACTACAACAACAATTACAACTACAACTACGACTACAACAACAGAGGGGCGGGGAGTGTGCGTCCTCACACCGGCTCGGTTACCCGCCATGACCATGCGCTCCACGGCGTTACCCCGAAGGGGCTGGCTATCAGCTCCTCGTCAGGGGCGGAGCCAGTAACCCCCCCACGCACCCAATGAGAAGCAACGTGCCGATTCCATCTGGGGCGGAGCTAACGAGCCGAGGGCGTGTCACTCCCCGCCGGATATACGCGGCCCCGCGCCGGATGTGACGTCAGATGCGCCTCAGCTTGGAGAGAGAAGCCACCGCCACCCCCAGCGCGACGATACCTCCCCGCATCTTTGGACCGGACCGGACCGTACTGTACCCTGCCCCGAGCCCAGGAGGACCTGGAGCCATCGATACCCGCTTTCCTGTCATCAACCCCCGTGTGAGTCAGCCGTTGTCCCGTTTGTCTGTCGTCTGTCCGGGGTTAATGTAAGAGTGTGTCTAAGTGCCTGTCTTTCTGTGATTATACCTCTAGCCCCTGTAATCTGACCTTTCCGTACGAATATAATCTCCTCCGGAGGTCTTGAGAATTGAAACATTGGTGTCGTATTGTGTTATTGTAATCCAGCCGGGTGTCTTCTTTTTCTTATTGAGCCAGCATCGCGCGACTAGTCAACGTTCGGGCACAATCGGGTAACTTGTGCAGACGTGGTCATACCATAAAACCGCTCGGTAAATAACATCCAAGCCACGTCTGTAACAATTGGTGCCGGGAGTGAGATTCGAGGCCCGACCAAATTTTGAAAAAAAAAAAACGAATAGAGGAAAAAAAAAAATTTGGTCAAAATTTGGAGCGGCCGAAATTTGTTTTGTATTACAAAACCCGAATTTTGAAAGTCGCGCTATGGCGGATCAAGACGGCTGGGGTCCGGTAGGGGAGAGTGAAGCAGGGTCGGTCCAGGACCAAATTGAGACACGTGAGGAGAGCGAAACAGCGGGGGTAGCAAACGCACAAAATGGCGCCTCGCTGGTCACCGCGCCCGCGACCGTAGCAGCGCCGCCGATGGATTGGGGCCTATTTATGGAACAAATAAAGGCGCTCATGGTCCAGACAAGTGAAGACCTGAGGAATGACTTGGGAAACCAAATGGGGGTAATGGGGAACCGGATGGATGCTCAGAGTGAGCAAATGAGGGTTGATAGTGAGCGATTGGAGGGCCAAATGGGGGTAATGAGGGACGAAGCGAGGGGTACCGGTGAGGGGTTAGACAATAATTTTAAGGGATTAGACAAGAAATTTGGGAAGTTAGACGACAAATTTGAGGGGTTAGACAACGGGATAAAAGAGGTGAAAAATGGGTTAGAGGGGTTAGAAAACAGTATGGAAGGCAAATTGAGGGACATGAGGGACCAAGCGGAAAGGGAAGTTAAACAAATGGAGCAGCAGATAGAGGGGGTCAGAATGGGGGTAGAAACCAAACTGGATGCTCACAGGGAGGAAATGGAGCAGATGAGGGTGGCATCTGGGCAGGAGATGCAAGTGATGGGAGAGGAGATCAGAAGAGGAGTGAGTGAGGAGGTCGGAGGAGTGCGCGAGGAGGTGAGGCACTGTAAGGAGCACATGGAGAAAGAGGTGAGAAAGGGGACTGTAAAGTTACAAGGGGGCATAGAGGTCCTGACGCAGGAGGTGGAGCAGCTGACGGTGGGACAGACGGAGTTAGTGGAGCAGGTTCAAAGGAACACTGCGGTATTAGGAGGGTTAAAAGCGACACAAAACGACATAAAAAACGACTTGATAGCGACAAAGAGGCAGTGTCAGACGGTACGTGAGGGACTGACAACGAGGTTGGACGAGGTGATAGAGGTAATGGAGACGAAGGACCGGCAGGTGAGGACGCACCTGGAAACGGTCAAGGTAGCCTTAGAGGATGAGCTTGAGGAGACGTACCGGGGAATAAAAGAGGTGAAGCACAAATTAGAAGAAGTGGAAGAAGGGATGAGCGAAATTAAGAAGCGACGGAGAGGGGATAAGAAAGAGATAAAAGAGGAGATAAAAGAATTGGTCCAAAGTCTGTGTTTGGATCGTGATGATGTGCTCATTAACCGGATGAGGGATTCGCAGGTGATGGAGGAGAAGCGAAGAGGAAGAGGACCCGGTGTAAGTGGTGACCAATATGGTCGTGCGTATGATGCGCCAGGGGATTTAAGAAGCTTGGGGATTGGTTTGGATCCGGGTGTTCGTGAAAGGCCGTTGGTGAGGTGTGTGACAGGTCTGGTGTGCGAAAGAGGAGGTGTGCGAGAAAGTCCGACTCTGGGGTGTGTGAGGAAAAAGTGTGTGCCAAGGAGTGAGGGTGCTGGTGAGAGTGAGTCGGTCGTAGCGCGTGTGCGAGGGAGCACATGGAAGCGTGGTGTGGTGAGTGTAACAGAGGGTGTGACGGGAGAGTGTGCGCGAGAAAGGTGTGTGACGGACAGGTGCATGAGGAAAGAGTGCGCTGTCAGAAGTAAGGAAGAGTGTCCACCTGTGGTGAGTGTTACAGAGGGTGTAACGGGAGAGTGTGCGCGAGAAAGGTGTGTGACGGACAGGTGCATGAGGAAAGAGTGCGCTGTCAAGAGTAAGGGTGAGTGCGCTGGCAGGAATGGAGGTGAAAGTAGTGAGAGTGACATGGAGCGTGAGTTAGTTGTGACAGGTGAGCGAGGATGTACACCTGGGATGGAAGGATGCACACCTGGAATGGTAGAGCGTGAGTGGGAATGCACGCTGGAATTGGTGGTGAGGCACGTGGTTGGGTGTGCGAATGAGGGCACACCTGTGATTGTCACAGAGGAGGTGACCGAGGAGGGGGTGCGAAGCGGTGTATTGGTGAGGTGTGCGACCAACGAATGTGTGCCAAAGTGTTCGGTGGTCAGGTGTGTGACCAAGGCTGTGAGTGGAATGAGGGTACCTGGGTGTGTAAGGAAGGGTACGAGGAGCATGGGCACAGCTGGATGTGTGAGCAAGGAACGGGCTGCGGGGTGTAAGCATGCAGGTGAAGCATCGACATTAAACGGGTTAGAGGTTAGGTCGACTTTTAGCCGAATCGGGCCCTCGGTGCGTGCTGGGCCTCGCTTTGAACGGCCGCGTCCGTGCTCCACTAGGCGGAGCGGGCGGCCCGATAGAAAGGGTCGTCATGGCGACCACTTTTTGTTGAGGCATTCCGGCAGGTCGAGATCGGGACATTGGATGGCTCCACGCCGAGGTGATGCGTGGGATCTCGGCCCGGGTAAGCCCCCGTCCCTGCACCGAGTGCCGGACGCATCCAGCCGCTGGCACAAAACAACCAGCATCCATTGCTTGGCTTTACGAAGCCGGGCTTTGGACAGGGATTGGCGCACCGAGAGGTATTAGTGAGTAGACTGGGTGATGAGGTTAGTGTTTTGGACCCAAAATTAGAGAAAAACAAAATTTGATGATTGGCAAGGGATTGGCAGTAGTGATTGGCAGATGATGGGCAGTGATTGGCAAATTTTTAATTTGTTGAAATTTGATGTGCAAAATTGGTAGTGAGAGACCCCCGATGTGGTGGGATGGCAAATCCACCATCCTTCCCATGGGGGGGCAAAGGAGCACTAGATTATGGGGTGTATGGCAGTGAAAACTAGCCCGGGTGGGTTAGGATATTGTGTGTAGGGATCTAGAGAAGATGACCTTAGGTAACGTTAAGGTTAGTTAGTGACTGATACCTGTAGTGGGGACGCAGGTAGATTAGTATGGATGATAATGACGAGGGAGCGCAATAGTTTAAAGGGACGACTGGGAAGCGCAAGTTTCAGAAGGGAGTAGTTAGCTGAGATGATGCTGTGTGTGTGAGAATTGAACAGGTGTGATTGCACAGGTGTGCAACTGGACAGGTGTGTGGAGCAGTGTATGAGTAGTGAGTGTTGTGGATCAGCGCGAATGCGCTTGGGGAGAGAAGGGTGCAGGTGGCACCAAGTGTGAGAGCACAGGTGTGCAAGTACAGGTGTGTGGAGAGAGTTGGAGTAAGTGGTACGGAGTGGTGTGCATGGTGCGAAGGTGTGGATGGGGGAAGAGTGGACCCCTTTCACGAGTACCCGGGGCGGGTAGTGTAAGTGTTAGGTAGAGGGTGCAGGTAAATTGTGGTTGGATATTGGCATTTGTGGTGCGGTTGCAGAATGGTGTTGTGAATGGGTGCATTAGTGTTGTGGAAATGGCTGGGCGTGTAGCCTGTTAGTGTGTGTAGTTGGTTGGGCACTCCACCACTGTGAGGATGTCGGCCAGGTGAGGCCGCAGGTGGGCTCTGGGAGCCGGTAGTTGTGAGTGGGTGCCTGAGGATCCCGGGTGTGGATCGGGCAGCCCAGTGCCAGAGAGGGCACGGAGTGGGGAGAGAGCCAGAGGGCCTTCCCCAGGTAGTTAGGTTAGGGTGAGGAGCAGGTAAGCTCGGAGGCAACTGCAGTGGTGGAGGTGTGCAGGTGGGTAGACCCACTGGGAGAGGTACACGCCGCAGCCCAGAAATTGTGCGAGGGCACCGGGAGATGAATCAGGGGAGTGAGACCCCAAATTGAAAAGCACCACAGGTTGGCCAATGGGAATTGGTTTTTAGAACCCATAGAGTAAGGGGGCCAATGGTTTGGCCGGAGAAAGACCCCGGGTAGTGTAAAGTTGTTAAAGTCATTTAGGAAATAGTTAGGATTGATGAACCTGTCGCACCATACGCAGCCACTTACCTGTGGTGATGATGATGACTCCACACCTGTGTTTTCTTTGTTTTGCTGCAGAAAATGAGATTGCTGTGAGGATTTGTGAGACGCATCACGACGTGGATGAGACATTGGGGTGATTCCATCTCTCCCTCCCTAGGAGGGACTGATGATGAATTGGTAATGGCAAATTTTGATGTAGAGTTGAAAATGGCAAATTTGATTGGTTAGGAGGGAGAGAAGACGAATTTGGTTTATGGGAGGAACGGGGAAGACAGTAGGGATGTTTGTTGATTTGTAAAGTAGATGTTTATGGGTAGTGTTGTGTTGTGTGGATACAGTAAGGGGTAAGGGAGGGGCCATGTAGGTTACCTGGTGGGGGGGGGGGCGTACGATAGGAACGTACCTGTCTCACCTGGTTCCCATGTGCCCCCAGTGTGCATTACCTTATATTGCGTGCACTTTTGCGCCCTTACCACCTTACTCACTTGTTTCTTCTTTTATCTCCCACCTCCGAGGATCTGGCTTTGGGGTAGAGAGAGAGGAGAGAGAGGTGCTGGCTGCGCAGTTGTGGGCCTGCACTTTCGCTGTTTGCTGCCGGGATCGATACACCATATGGACCGCAATGTTTGTGGCCACCCACAATGGACCGCAGTTCGTTTGCGGCCAAGCACCACCCGGGGATGGACCTATGGGTCAACGTGGCACCTATGCCATAAAGGTGAACCACTGTTAATTAACACCACCAAGTGCACCACAAGAAGAGCAAGAGACACCTGCAGGGTTAGGGGTTGTCGAATTTATTTTTATTCCAATGAACAATGGTGACTGCACCGATTGGTGGTGGGGTGGTGCTTTTGATGCTGGGAAAGGGTGCTCTGCACGTTATTAAAGGCCGTCGGCCACAGAGCACTCGTGGGTTGGTGTATCGATGTTGGCAAGCGCGCTCTCTCTATGCATAACATCTGCATGTGTTCCTCCAAAAACAGGTCCTGGATCGTAGTGTAGATATCAGCGTAATCTTGTAAATAATGCTCCCTACCGGCTGTATGTTTAGTTTGAGAATTCTTTCCGGATTCGGTTATCCTGTGGGTGTGTTTCTGTGAGGAGAAGGGTGCAACGTCGCAGGGGGACATATTTACTCATTTGTGAATATCTGTAAAACTGTCGCACTCAGGGTAGAGTTAATAGTAGAGGGAACTACATTGCGTGCCACACTAAAGTAGGTAAAAATTTATCGGGTCGGGACGCCCCGAGGGTAGAGAAGGGTGCAATGTTGCGAATATGGAATTTGGCCTCCATATCCGCTTGTAAATATTCCCCTATTTTCTCCAATACTCCCCAACTTTCCCCAATCCCCCATTCCCTAGTCCCATTGCATGTAAATAACAATCAGTAGAGCCGACCTTCCCCTTATTCCCCCATTAAATGTCGTGCCCAGGTCCACCGCACCACACGTAGACAACTTTCGGACATCTTCCTAGTTATTCTTAATCTATGTCAGTTAAGGCCTCGTTTCCATTAATTATGACTCTTCGTTGCACCAGAATGTGATTATATGGCATCAGTAGTGAGTTTAGGACCTTTCCCATACCTCCTCCCATCTTCTTCCCCAAACAACAACTACAACAACAATTACAACTACAACTACGACTACAACAACAGAGGGGCGGGGAGTGTGCGTCCTCACACCGGCTCGGTTACCCGCCATGACCATGCGCTCCACGGCGTTACCCCGAAGGGGCTGGCTGTCAGCTCCTCGTCAGGGGCGGAGCCAGTAACCCCCCCACGCACCCAATGAGAAGCAACGTGCCGATTCCATCTGGGGCGGAGCTAACGAGCCGAGGGCGTGTCACTCCCCGCCGGATATACGCGGCCCCGCGCCGGATGTGACGTCAGATGCGCCTCAGCTTGGAGAGAGAAGCCACCGCCACCCCCAGCGCGACGATACCTCCCCGCATCTTTGGACCGGACCGGACCGTACTGTACCCTGCCCCGAGCCCAGGAGGACCTGGAGCCATCGATACCCGCTTTCCTGTCATCAACCCCCGTGTGAGTCAGCCGTTGTCCCGTTTGTCTGTCGTCTGTCCAGGGTTAATGTAAGAGTGTGTCTAAGTGCCTGTCTTTCTGTGATTATACCTCTAGCCCCTGTAATCTGACCTTTCCGTACGAATATAATCTCCTCCGGAGGTCTTGAGAATTGAAACATTGGTGTCGTATTGTGTTATTGTAATCCAGCCGGGTGTCTTCTTTTTCTTATTGAGCCAGCATCGCGCGACTAGTCAACGTTCGGGCACAATCGGGTAACTTGTGCAGACGTGGTCATACCATAAAACCGCTCGGTAAATAACATCCAAGCCACGTCTGTAACAGTATTATTACCATAATTCCTCTCCACTTTTTCTTTTCCCTCTTTTTTTCTAACAGTGTGTCACTCGTGGTGATATGAGTTCACTGATATTGTAATTGACACAACTCATAACATTGTCGTTATGCCATTATCTTAATTCTACTGTTTATGTCGCCATAAAAGTCTTCCTTTTCTGGTTCCACATTTCTTTCCTCATTTGTCACTTCATGCGTTATCATCGTGTTGTTGGTTACCTTATTCAAACACACCGTCACTAAGGCTTTCAAGCAAGCCACCACTAAAACAATTGCCAATATAACTACTAAACCAACAAACAAGTCTGCTACTCCTTGTATATATTCATACCTATGACATAGTTATATGTCGATGACATTTAACATTATATACCAAACTAACAAGCTTCCTAAAAGGTAAATAAAGAAAATCCCTTAATATGTAACATAATCAGATTATTTGTCTTGCCCTGATCCCCCTATCTCCCGGGGTTGAACTCAATCCCCTGATCATGAGTGTAGTTGTGATGCATTTTTCACTCATGTTGTATTAATATCAGCAGGTAATTGTATGTCATGTAGGCAAATAAATGTCACTATCCCAAGTAGGAATATCACATGTTGAAAATGTAATGTTTATCAATGCAAGGGGTGTTAAAATGTAATTCAAATGACTGTAAATCACGACTATCATTTATCTACCACTGAATGTTCTGCTGGGCTGCTAGGTGCAGCCTCATTTTCTGTGGGATCGTCCACCTTAGCCCCATGTCCTTGTTTGCAATGAGGGGCATGAATCCAACTTTCTATTTTGGGTCCATTTTTTTTTTCTATTCTTATCAATCTCCTATGGTTTATCAATTTGTTCCAAAACACTGCAACCAAAGGTTTTAACCAAAGCTCTACCAAACTATTTCCAATTTGAACTCAAAATGCTAATTAAACAACAATTCAAAGAATTAACTTCAATGGGTCAACAAACTCATTTTATAAACAGATCTAATTTTCCCATCCAATAATTTTCCTTGCCAAATGTCATATTGCAACACTTTAATAAACCTTCGAAAAATGTCTCCCAAATCAATAAATTCCCTTTTTACTTCCCAAATACTCATCTGTAAATTACATATTCAATTACAGTTTTTCCCTATTTGTTCGGCCTAAATGGCCACTGAAGTGGCTGCCAACATGCAGTACCGTTTTATCTACCAAGCAAGTATTCGTCCGCATAAGATCTCTACCAAAATGTTGTTTGTAAAAACAAATCTGGGATTTCTGATTACATGGATGCACACTCTCAGGACATTTCAGGCTGCTTGTTAACAATCCACTACGATTAATTAATTCCTTTACCCACAATCAAATAATTAGTACAAATTGAGGATATTATCCCTATCACATTCATTTATAGATTCATTATGTTGGATCTAAATTTTCTCCCACTGCTGCAAGGAAGAACAATAGCTCTAATAAGTCTTTGTAATATCTCACTTCATTTACCCAGCATCGAAGAATTTATTTACTATCCATTCCCATCTGTTAACCAGTGACTTTGTTTGAACTCCAAAACTTAATTTGATGAATCCCATGTGTATGGTACCACTTATTGAAACCCCTACTTTTGTAGAAAATATCCAAGTAAGTGTTTTAATACACCCCCTTAACTGTTGCTCATCCATTTCTATGCACCCAGTGAGTACTACTGACACCAGTATGCCAATATAGGTGTGCGAGATTAACAAATATGTTGCAGGTACATGTAACAGCGCGTTCTGAGTATAAATAACGTAACAGCGCGTTCATGTCTGCCCCTTGGTTTAAGATGCACAATGCATTCCGTTTTAAAACTCACAATAGTTCCAATCAGCAAGATTTTCTTTACTATTTTCCCATATCATCTATGCCTAATACACATCCATACATGCAGCACAATTTATATGCTGATAAAATTCAAGTTTATATATATATATATAAATCCATGAGCAGAGTATTCTGGGAAGTCAGTGTAAGACCTCTCCCAAATTTGGATAATTTTGTACTCCCTCATTTCCTTTTATGAAGCTCATATCCATAAATAGCTGTTATTCTCATATAAATTCTATCAAAATGGAATCCCCAAATTACTCACAATTTTACTATTAATGAATAGCTGCTCATAACCCAGCACATCAAATCTTTATATTCCATCTCCCTTGACAAAAGAGATAATGTTCATAATCAAATTTTATTTCTATTTTATTTTACGGATTCTCTGCATATTCAATCCCATCCACATAAAACTATCCATTTCCAGACAGGCACACTGTCGGTGTCAACAATCTTGTAAGATTGATACACAAAACAATAAAAACACTAACATTGACACACAAAAATACACACACACCTGCATTATGCGTATTTGTTTGCGTTGGAACTATTATTTACAGATCAAGATGGGTGTCAATTTTATTTCAATTTCATAAAATTTGTCCTTCAATTTTAGAAATGCTAATACACAAATGGACCAAAAGCTTATTCTTAGAAAACCCCTATGATGTCACATTGAAATTACCCTTTCAGTTCCCACAATAATTTATCCAAATTTGACTACACACCCATTTGCATGTCAGTCGACCACTGACCTATCAATCATGCGGAACACTAGTCCGAAATTCCCACCTGATCATCATGTGACTCTTGTCACTTAGTTTCAAAAATTTGCAAAGCAATTGTTCCAACTTTGTAAATTTAAAATTGTGTGCCCAACATAAAAGATCCAATTTCGGCATGTGATCAATTAATTACTAATTTGCTTACAAGCAAAAGAAAAAATGAATAATTCTTGCTCCGAAAACTTTTCAGACCCAAGAATCATTGACAGTTATTCATGTTTGTCCAGTAATCGAATCTGTTGAGGCCAATCATCATTTGGGATTTGCAGCAATGAAGGCCTAATCATTGTCTGAGGTACCGGTACGTACTGGTACCCTTGATCTTGGTTTGCCCCATGAACTTGTCCTCCTGTTGACATACGGACATCTTCTTCTCCAATGTCCCATCTTTCCACACTTGAAACACCGGTTTCTGTCGTTTCCTGGTCTGTGCACCTGTGCATTTGTATTGCTGGGCTGCATCTCTACATTCCTGAGTTGCCACTGCAATCTCTCGTTGTCTCCTGAAACACGAAAAAATTCTCTGTACCGTCCTTTTTGGGGAGACAACTGGAAATCAGATGGGACAACCGTCACTTTCATTCCTAATTTCGAGGGCAGTTGTGCATTTGTCTCCTGCACTGTATCCTGTATCCTTTTTATTTTAAGTTCTAGATCCGTTATCCGTTCTTGCTGTTCCCGTTGTCTGGATTCACCATCCCAAAGATGGAATGCAAGCCAGTCTACCGTTAGATTCTGTCTCTTCCTGGCTTTCAATATTTGTTCCAATCTTTCCAATCGACTTCGCTCAAATGTACCATCTCTTGGAAACTCCTCATCATGTCCCTTTGTCCACAAATACCAATTCTCGACCTGCCTTATAGCTTCTGCACCATAACGGTCGTACATATGATGTGTACAAGTACCTTTTGGTGGACTCTCTGGTTGTCCTTGTGTATTCTTGCAGGCTCCATTTCCCATTCTGCCTTTTATCAAAGTAGCGTTGGATGTGTTGTAGTTTGTTCCTCTAAAGCTTCACTCGTACCTCCAGGAAGGGTCTCTCCACCTGTTCACACGGTGATTTCCAGAGAATCCAGAATTCCAGAGAATCTCCCTCAGCCGTGGCTTTTGCACAATCCAATCTCACAGATCAGTATTTGCAGATGAGCCGGAGGGTCAGTATGAAATGGGTGAATCCTCAGGTGTCCGCTCTGTTGACGGGGAAATCACACAATGGTAACCGCACATATATATCTGTATATAAACTCACCACCTTGCTCAATTTTCCCAGGTTGTCTCCACATTGATAATATCTCACAAAGATATCAAAGCTTCTTTCTTGAGACCGCATTTTCATCAATCAAACAATCAATATATTCAATTCAATTTATTCAGTTCAATTTATTCAGTTAATTTTATTCAATTAAATTCAATCAATTAGATTCAATCAATCAACAATTCAATCAATTATTCAATTTCAATTAATTCATCAATATTCATCAATAAATCAAATTAATCATTTTGGATGACTCCTTGCAGAAGCCCTTTCCCCAATGATATCAGGACAGGTCCATCCATTGACTGAGATCGAATTTTATCGGTCGTCACCTCTGGTTCGTACCTCATGTCAATTGATGAATCACCGTCCTGTCCTAGGGTCATATCTGACATATTTCCCCATTTTGCCTGGTCTCCACAAATTTTCTTTGCAACCACTAAAGGCAACTCATCCTTCATTCGTGAGACAGCCAAAATGGATGGCAGATATTGAAGTTCATTGGAAAAAATATCTCATCATCTTTCCTTTAATAGTATCCAAAATCTCTTGGCAATATAAATTTCGTAAAACTCCTGAAATAAGACTGTAAAATTCCTTCAATCATGCTAAATTTTGAAACTCCATCGCTTGTACCACCCAATTTATCCCATAGGGCTTGAAAGTTCTTTCCCAAGTTCATGCAATCATTCTGCATTTGAACCCTATGATATCATTCATAATAATCATCATGATTTTATCGTCATGGTCCTATCATAATCATCTATTTAAAACGAACATTTCCTTTATCACCACAGCTATGTGGTATAATCAACAATAGAATAAAACTGTACATAGCAACAGGCTACCTCATGGCCACTTAGTATACCTATTGACAATAAGTCATAACAATATCGAATAATCATTGAACAATTCAACAATCGCTTCCACTGCTCCAGCCGCAGCATTCGTCATTTTGTCTGCTCGTCCGCATGACCAAAACGAAATAAAGGGAGCTCAACCATTACACAGCGCTTTTAATGGCGCATGCCATAGAAACTCAACGCAATTTCGACTCGGCCAGAAAACGAGCAAATTTTGCAGGATGTTAACTGGAATTAGTCGTGAAAATATATCCAAAATACTCAAAAAATAGACACCCACAAAAATAAACAACAAACCCAAACAAACCCAAGGTCGACCCTCTTACACAGTAAATTACATCATTTCAGCATCGTATTGGTTGCTGAAATATTCCAGGGTTTATACACACCTTAAAAGAGGTATGCGTGGTGTTGCCCCCTCCCACGTTTATTCCAGGGTTTATACACACCTTAAAAGAGGTATGCGTGGTGTTGCCCCCTCCCACTTTTAATTCCTCATTAAATTACTTATTAAATTACTCATTAAATTACTCATTAAATTACTCATTAAATTACTCATTAAATTACTCATTAAATTACTCATTAACTTAACTTACATAGTTTCAGCATTGTATTGATTGCTGAAATATTCCAGGGTTTATACACACCTTAAAAGAGGTATGCGTGGTGTTGCCCCCTCCCACGTTTATTCCAGGGTTTATACACACCTTAAAAGAGGTATGCGTGGTGTTGCCCCCTCCCACTTTTAATTACTCATTACATCGTTTCCATTTTAAAAAACATCGCTTTTACTGCTCCAGCCGCAGCATTTGTCACTTTGTTTGCTCATCCGCATGACCAAAACGAAATAAAGGGAGCTCAACCATTACACAGCGCTTTTAGTGGCGCATGCCATAGAAACTCAACGCAATTTCGACTCGGCCAGCAAACGAGCAAATTTTGCAGGATGTTAACTGGAATTAGTCGTGAAAAATATATCCAAAATACACAAAATACACCCCCACACAAATAAACAACATTTATTCCGTTCAACAGAACAAACATTTCCTCTATCATGATATGCATGTCTTCAAAATTATATGACCAAGAGAAAAAGTAAAATTATTTAAAAACTGCGGGCAGTGATGATCCGGGGACCATACCGCTCCATCCTGATTGGACGAGTGCGTGCTAGAGTCGTTAACAACGACAGTCCAGATCCGATTGTTCAAAATTTCAACTCAATCGATCGAAAAATGAACGCAGGGATGCATTTTAAAGGTGCAGTGGCACTAACTGAGTTGCCACGAATATGGCCACGAAATTGCCAATATGGCCATCACAAAATATTTTCCTTAATCAATTGGCTCATAACATAACCAATCTGTAAGTATTTCATCCGAAGATGTATTTCTGAGGACTTTTAATTAAATAAGTCATTTATAAATCAACGAGTTAATTTATTAAATGATTAATCAATAAATCAAAATTTTCCTTGACAGCCACATCACTTGGTCAGTGTCATGTCCAAATATCAGCTTCCTTACTCAAAAGGTGCCTGAGTTAATGTAATGTAATTACTGTAATAAGATTACTGCAATTACTGTAATGATTACTGTAATTACTGTAATTACCGGAACTGTAATTACTGTAATTACCTCACGTTGTTGCAACAACGAAAGTGAAACGTTGTGGATTATCCCAATGGATAATCCCAATGAATCACAATGCAATCCCATTAAAATCCCATATCTTGTAAAACCTTGTAATACCCAACGTTTGAGCAAAACGTTGCAACAATGAAAGTGAAACGTTGTGGATTATCCCAATGGATAATCCCAATGAATCACAATGCAATCCCATTAAAATCCCATATCTTGTAAAACCTTGTAATACCCAACGTTTGAGCAAAACGTTGCAACAATGAAAGTGAAACGTTGTGGATTATCCCAATGGATAATCCCAATGAATCACAATGCAATCCCATTAAAATCCCATATCTTGTAAAACCTTGTAATACCCAACGTTTGAGCAAAACGTTGCAACAATGAAAGTGAAACGTTGTGGATTATCCCAATGGATAATCCCAATGAATCACAATGCAATCCCATTAAAATCCCATATCTTGTAAAACCTTGTAATACCCAACGTTTGAGCAAAACGTTGCAACAATGAAAGTGAAACGTTGTGGATTATCCCAATGGATAATCCCAATGAATCACAATGCAATCCCATTAAAATCCCATATCTTGTAAAACCTTGTAATACCCAACGTTTGAGCAAAACGTTGCAACAATGAAAGTGAAACGTTGTGGATTATCCCAATGGATAATCCCAATGAATCACAATGCAATCCCATTAAAATCCCATATCTTGTAAAACCTTGTAATACCCAACGTTTGAGCAAAACGTTGCAACAATGAAAGTGAAACGTTGTGGATTATCCCAATGGATAATCCCAATGAATCACAATGCAATCCCATTAAAATCCCATATCTTGTAAAACCTTGTAATACCCAACGTTTGAGCAAAACGTTGCAACAATGAAAGTGAAACGTTGTGGATTATCCCAATGGATAATCCCAATGAATCACAATGCAATCCCATTAAAATCCCATATCTTGTAAAACCTTGTAATACCCAACGTTTGAGCAAAACGTTGCAACAATGAAAGTGAAACGTTGTGGATTATCCCAATGGATAATCCCAATGAATCACAATGCAATCCCATTAAAATCCCATATCTTGTAAAACCTTGTAATACCCAACGTTTGAGCAAAACGTTGCAACAATGAAAGTGAAACGTTGTGGATTATCCCAATGGATAATCCCAATGAATCACAATGCAATCCCATTAAAATCCCATATCTTGTAAAACCTTGTAATACCCAACGTTTGAGCAAAACGTTGCAACAATGAAAGTGAAACGTTGTGGATTATCCCAATGGATAATCCCAATGAATCACAATGCAATCCCATTAAAATCCCATATCTTGTAAAACCTTGTAATACCCAACGTTTGAGCAAAACGTTGCAACAATGAAAGTGAAACGTTGTGGATTATCCCAATGGATAATCCCAATGAATCACAATGCAATCCCATTAAAATCCCATATCTTGTAAAACCTTGTAATACCCAACGTTTGAGCAAAACGTTGCAACAATGAAAGTGAAACGTTGTGGATTATCCCAATGGATAATCCCAATGAATCACAATGCAATCCCATTAAAATCCCATATCTTGTAAAACCTTGTAATACCCAACGTTTGAGCAAAACGTTGCAACAATGAAAGTGAAACGTTGTGGATTATCCCAATGGATAATCCCAATGAATCACAATGCAATCCCATTAAAATCCCATATCTTGTAAAACCTTGTAATACCCAACGTTTGAGCAAAACGTTGCAACAATGAAAGTGAAACGTTGTGGATTATCCCAATGGATAATCCCAATGAATCACAATGCAATCCCATTAAAATCCCATATCTTGTAAAACCTTGTAATACCCAACGTTTGAGCAAAACGTTGCAACAATGAAAGTGAAACGTTGTGGATTATCCCAATGGATAATCCCAATGAATCACAATGCAATCCCATTAAAATCCCATATCTTGTAAAACCTTGTAATACCCAACGTTTGAGCAAAACGTTGCAACAATGAAAGTGAAACGTTGTGGATTATCCCAATGGATAATCCCAATGAATCACAATGCAATCCCATTAAAATCCCATATCTTGTAAAACCTTGTAATATTTATACGGGTGGGTAAACGAGTGTACCGGCCTTACACGTCCTGGAAGCAGATGGTCGCAAGGTGCACTCTTGCTCCGTTTGCTTCCAGGTCACAGTGTAAGACCCTTAATGATCAGCGCAAAAATACGTATTTACAGAAATCATTTAGGAAAAAAAAACACGAATAAATTGCTACAGTCGTTTATCGAAGTACCATTCGTGATGGCTCACGCTACCTATCGCGGCATCGGTGCGCCCGGAACCCCCAGAACCACCTCCTTCCCCATGTATGTACAAAACTATTTCCAAGTTCGAAATCATATTGGACAAAACAAGACACACTCACCTTTTTTTTTTTTTTTTTTTAAAGACTTGTTCGTACAATTGATGTCCGCGGTGCCTCCATATTGTAGGGGAATTGTGTGGCTGTGAGACTCACAGGACTCCAATGATGTCAGGACACAGGTTTACAAAAGGTCTAGTTTATTAACTGGTTATACACTTCATTCCCTTTACCAAATAATACCGCATAATTCAATAGACCAGGTTAACTCTTTTCGCTAATGCCTTCTCGTTCGGCTGATGTTCCTCCGCCATGGTCCCGTTCGTCAGAGCTCCTCGTAGCAAGTCCTCTCTGCTCCAGCCGCAGCTCTCGCTTATATGGACCAACTCGACTTAATCCTCTGTCCGCTGACTGTTCGTTCTTTCTCCGCTAATGCCCCGAGGTCATGCGTACACCGAGTCCTGGTATCAGCTCGCTCCCCTCCTGTTGTGAGTTCCGTTTACCAAACGATAGGGGGGTGCTTCAGCCAGCGGCTGTGACCAGGTGGACAAGAGATTATCATGTTCGGGCGCATTCCTGACTCATTTACAAACTCGTCTTTCACAGAGTTTGCATGTAAAATGTATCTGCTTTGTTACCAGGTTAATTAATAAGTTACCAGTGCCAATTAATAAGTTACCCTGAGTTACACTTCCACACCTGTAACACTCCCCACTACGCGCTTCCATGTGCACACGCGCTACGACCAACTCACTCTCGACAGCACACTCACTCCTCGGTGCGCACTTTTTCCTCACACACCCCATAGTCGGACATTCTCGCACACCTCCTCCTTCACACTCTGCACCTGTCGCACACTTTACCAGCGGCCTCTCACGGACACCCGGGTCCAAACCAACCCCCAAGCCGACTGAATCTCCCCTCACTCCATATACATTTCCGAGTATATCGCCACTCGCCTCGACACCTCGTCGTCGCACCTCCTCTGCCACCTGCAAACTCTTTATTTGGTTAGTGAGCACACAATCATGATTTGAGCACAGACCTTGCACATATTCCATTACTTCCTCCTTTATCTCCTTCTTCGTTTCCCTCCGTCTCTTCTTAATTTTTTAATATTTTATTAAAATATTATTTTATATATATATCTATATATATATATATATATATATATATATATATATATATATATATATATACACACACAGACTTGGCATTTAATATGGAATATTTTTTTTTCTTCTTGACTTGGATTTACTTTCTTAACTCAGTATATCAATCTGGTGAGTTTCTTTTACACTTTGTTGATTTATTTGTTAAAAGAACCATGTCACTGTCTGTCGCAGCAAGAAGTCAACAACAGGATTATATCACAGGTGGCTTGGCAAAATGTACGGACAGGTGCATTTGATGATTGGCTTCACAGTAGGGTATACAAGGGTTGTTGCGTTCTGTATTAGTAGAAAACAACTGCTGCACGTCTCCAAAAGTTATTGCCGCTTCCTCTGGAGATGGTCCATCAACTCGACAATGCTGTTTGTCATGGAATGGTGGCTTTACGAATTTACGGCATGAAACAGCGTGCTATTGCTCGGCAGTATGGCATCACTCAAGGTCAGGTGTTAAAGATCCTGAAACGAAATGCTCAGAGGGGTGTCCCGACTCCAATACTGAGGCCAGGACGTCCCCGCAGAACCACAAGGAGGGATGATCGCCAGCTCCACCGGTTAGTCCGCAATGGCCGTACCAAGTCAGCTAATCGGCTTAGGGCTGAGTGGCAGCAACTGACAAATGTGCCGGTATCCAGAAGGCTGGTCAACCAACGACTGGTTCAAGCAGGCTATCGTGCCAGGCGTCCCCTGAGAAAGCCACGCCTGACCAGACAACACCGCCAGCGCCGAATGCAGTGGACCAGAGAGCACCGTCAATGGCAGCCAGGACACTGGAATCATGTGACCTTCAGTGACGGGTCTAGATTTCTGGTCTATCGTCAAGATGGCCGCGTCCGAGTGCGCAGACAAGTGCATGAAGCCTACAACAAAGATTGTATAGTGCCAAGAGTCCAAGCTGGAGGTGGTGGGGTGACCGTTTGGGCTGCTTTTCATGCCGGGGGCAAAACTGACCTGGTTGTTCTGAATGGAAACCTGAACCAGTTCAAGTACAGGGCCATTCTGGAAGAAACATTGCTTCCATTTGCTCGTGCAGCCTTTCGAGGAAACTTTGTCTTCCAAGATGACAATGCACGGCCTCATCGTGCTCGCATGATCCAACACTTTCTTGCTGACCGTGGTGTAGAGCATATGGAGTGGCCTGCCATGTCCCCAGATATGAATCCGATAGAGAACTTGTGGGCAGAATTAACGCGTCAAATCGACCACTTGGACCAGCAGCCGACCTCTGTGCGTGAATTGCAGCAGGCTATTGTCACTGCATGGCAAGCGATTCCTGTCCAAACCTTGGCAAATCTCGTGAACAGCATACCTCAACGTGTACGTGCTCTCCTGAATGCTCGTGGGGGTTACTCGAAGTACTGAACTGTAATTTTACTGTCCGTAATCCCAGTCGCAATTTAACTTTTGTTTTTGTTAAAAAAAATTTGGCTAATGTGCAAAATAAAGAGATACTTCTGGAAAA
The DNA here is from genome assembly GCF_964187855.1 of Myxine glutinosa. Lineage (NCBI taxonomy): Eukaryota > Metazoa > Chordata > Myxini > Myxiniformes > Myxinidae > Myxine > Myxine glutinosa. The sequence goes on from NC_136269.1 coordinate 25,960,191, forward strand.
CGTACAGAAGTTTAACACAGTACTGTCCATGAATTGAGTTCGATATCAGTTTACATCACTTTCAAGGATCAATTTATTTGTTTCAAAATGTCAAATGTGTTTTTTGTTTCTTTTAAAGGTCACATTAACAAAATCTAGAATAATTTCAATATAATTCCAATGAACTTTTGGTTCTAAGACATCTTCAAAAGTAAGTTCACACCCACAAAAAAAAAATTCCATATTAAATGCCAAGTCTGTATATATATATATATATATATATATATCCTGCTGCAACTAATGTTTGTCATTTTGTCCCTTTGTCGCCAGAGGCATTATGTTTTCAGATTGTCCGTCCGGCTGTCCGTCCGTTATAGGTTTTCGTTACCGCGATAACTTGAGAACAGCTGAATGGATCTTCGTCAAACTTGGTGCAGGTATGTATAATGATGAGAAGATGAACTGATTAGATTTTGGGGTCAAAGGTCAGAGGTCATGTCAGGTAAAAATGTGATAACTTGAGAATAGCCGAATGGATTCAAATCAAACTTGGTGCAGGTTTGAATAATGATGTAATGTGGGTGGAGGCATAATCGGTCAACGCCGTGATGGCGAAGAGTGTTGTTATGGTTCTGCATAATTTCCAGACAGTTTCTTACATTTTTCCCAGCAGTGGGTTTCCTGATGTCAGTCAAATAAGTCCTGCTTTTGGTTTAGAAACTTTTTTAAATGGAAAAGCTTTTGACTCCTCCTCATATATGCAGGTTGAGGAGGGTATATTGAAGGGGCTGGATCGAAGAATGAGGGGTGGAGGGAGGGGGAAATATTTGATGGGGGAGGGAGAGAGCTGTGGTTAAAAAACAAGACCAAAAGTCTAACAGCGGCATAGCCGGGCTTGTAAAATATTATAAACCACAAACACATACGATTTGGAGGAATCCAGACATCTGTGAGGTAAGTTTTACTTACAGAACTGAGGGAAGATCTACTGTAATCGAGATTATACCCCAAAGGGTTGGGTATGTACCGTTTTGTTGGAAGAGATTTAACACTGATGCTTTCGATATTTTATGGTGATTTTAACAATCGGTTTGTTTGTGTTTCACACAGAATGAAAAACGTAAAGGTAGAGCATGGCCATTGTGATATGTGATCGTTTCATTCGACGATATGTTCAGCATGAACAGCATATATATCAAAATGGAAGTGTGTGTGTCGTCAACCGCTGTACCGCCGTACCGCCGTAATCACATCAGACGTAATCACATCACCCTGTCACGTGACCAGATCCTCAGCTCTGATTGGTATATGTTTGAGGGGATATATATATATACATACATACAGACGGACAAACACTGTTCTAGACGGCTTTGCCCTATGGGCTACACCGTAAAAAGCATGTGTGTTTTGTCGTCTAATTTAACCATACATTTTGCGTCAATTTAGCCATAGATTGATGTTGTACCTCAAATGTGCATTATGTCCAAGTCAGTGATAGGCCATGGGCCACATATGGTCCACGAGCATCCCCCCCACCTCTAAACCAAACCAACTTTTTTTGAAGCCCAGAGGCATACTAAACACGATTCCAAATGTTACCAAGAAAAATTTAGGGATGCAATGCCCATTTCGGCTCAACAAAGTAGGGTACCCTCATAATTATGCCGACGCTCTCCGACGTCGACCGAACTTTGACTACTGATTATAATCTTCCACCAGAGGCCTCAAATAGCTCCTATTTCAATATATGATATACCAAATGAAAGATTATGAGCTGTTCTTTTTGAATATGTGGTAAATGAAACTATTGGGACAACTAGTTAAATAAACAGCTCTGCGGAACACAATAATTCAACCCGCGACTGCTTCTTCAATGAAATATTGGTATTTATTTCACAATCAGATTTTTTAACATTTATTTACATGGAAACTTTTCAATGTTGTATTAATCTCTTCATCGTGTATTACATTTGCTTTCAGGCGATACCTTCATATTTTTTCTAACAAGAGCCAATCTGAAATAACAGCCATTTGAATGTTTTAGATTCAACGTTTTGGAACGTTAACATGTACTATATTAACAATCCAGTTGCACAGCAATACCTATATTACATAACGTTTTTATATGCATATATACTAAACTGATTTTAAATTTCTTTTGTTGAGAATACAAGATACTAAGCAAACATGTTTATTTATTTTAATCAATAGTTGTGACTCTATCCAATATGGCCATCACATAGTGCCAAAAATCGCTTAACCCTCAAAGCTTTGACAAAGAGAATGTACACATATTCTGCTAAACATGTTTGTTACACACACAATACTAAAAAAACCACACACACACACACCCCTAAACACACACACCTACACACACACACACACACACACACACACACACACACACACACACACACACACACACACACCAATAAGCCGTTTGCCCGGGTGTGGTGCCCACAGCCATCGGCGGTCACAGACACACAGACATTTCATTTTGAATTATACATATCAAATATAACATAAAACACAGGAACACATCTGGTTAATCAATTACATTATAGACAAATTTGAAACATGGATAAACATGATTTAGTGTTCATTCTATGTCACTGTCTGTTTCATCTCCATCCAGGGTACTGTTCTCAGCCATGAGTGCATCATCATCATCATCGTCATGAAGTTGTTGTCCCATCTTCAGATGTCAGCTTATGTGGCACCCCATCACATATCAGTATCACGTTTCGTCCATGAAGCTTTGAGGCATACTCATCCGTTCTCCACAACCTGAGCAACATCTGGATAAATTGAAGTTTGTTCTCGTCATTTGACAGGAACTGTTTCCAGTCTGGAGGCTTCTTGGTCGCTCCTCCTTTGATGATCAATTTGTTCCCAACACCTCTCCTCTTCCGTTCCATTGCTTTAACAGAGGTTGGCAGGTACATGTCTGTGCTGAATATGACGTTGTGAGTGTTTGACATGGTGTCAAAAACTTTAGAGCAGATTTCACTGAAGCTTCCGGGAAGATCTTTGAGATAGTAGAAGCATGCATTGCCATCATGCACAGTGAGGGTGTCGTTCTCTGGTGGTATGATGGCATTCTCACACTCCTTGGTCAAGTGGTGAAAGGCTTTACTCTTGTCTGTTTTCGTGAGAAATCCATCTGAAGTCCCAAGGCTGTAAGAAACTGGAGTCAGGGGATACGTCATCAGCTCCTTGAGATCGAGTTGTAGTCCTTCGTTTTGAGACTTCATGAATAGCTTGAAAGCAACATTGCCTTGTTGTTTGTATTGTATGACTTTTTGCTTTCCTGAGCTGATGATTGATACCTTGTTCATGCTTCCCAATGTCCGCAAGTTCATTCGTTTTACGGGCTCAAAGAACTTGCTGTCAGTCTGGAGTCGCTCGATAATGAATGCTTCTTTAGCACGTCTGCCCAGGTTCTCAGCTGCTAGTACGTCCTTGACAACATCATCCGATGCTGCTGCACCAGACGAAAGGATCAGGAGTTTATCTTTGGTTTCCACGTCAAATGGATTCAAGAAGCTTTCAATAGCCTCGCAAGTTTTCACAACATTTTTCTCACTTCGAAGGATCTCTGTTGGGCGAACGTCTCGATGTTTCATTCCCTCTCCAGAGTCGGCCAGCATATTTGCCATGCTGAGAGTAGCATTAACATACTGCGACCTTGCATGTGTGGTTCTCACCCAGCGCTGGTAGGCACTGTAATTCGTCATTATACCTGAAATTCCTGTACCTCCACCACCATGAGACTTGGCATGACGCATAAACGTTTCTTCCATGGTCTTGTCCACGTCACACCTATTGCCAGGGATAAACGAACGTGCCACACTTATGGCACCCCTCTCAAGGAGTTCCTCTGCTCCAGGATGAGATGTTTCTATGTTGGCTATGAAGACTGAAAAGAAGGTCGTGTAGCGAGCATAGTTTTGTGCTCCAAAGCTGAAAAACAAGTCGCTCATCTGGCTGATACACTGAGAGTAGAGCTGAAAGTTGTTCACCTTTACTGCCTCAATCAGCGATAGTACGAGACCAAAATGATCCATGTAGCTAATCCACAGCTGAGCTGTTTTCCCTAGCTTTCCAGATCGAACTTCACTGCAAAATTTGGCATATCGCTTGATGTGCTCAGTGATGCTCTCGTCAGATAGAACTGCGTTCAGGTTTTCCGCATTTGGCGAATCAATCAAATGTGTTAGTCTATCCCTTGAGTCATCAGGGAGACTGGTCATCAGAAGGTCAGCATTGTCCTGTTTGCTGAACTGTTCCATGAGTAGTCGTTGCAGTGACTCTAACATGACCTTGTGGCAATGCATTGCTCTTTCATAATGTTTCCCAATTTCCATATATCAAGATATCCATTATTTATAATTAGTATAATCTGCAAATAGAAAACTTAAATATGTAAATTGACAGCAGTTAAACTTAATTAATTCAAATGGTTGTTACCTGTTTTCTTCCATATTGAGGAGAGATCTTAACTATGTATTTAAAACATTCATTTGTGGAAAATGAATCTGAAATGCAACTAAAATAGGCATGGGTTACATATTCATTTCTTTTAGTGACAATCCCCATAGTTGTAGGAGAGGGCACTGTCATGTCACTTTTGGTGGCAAATTTGGATTTTGCTAGCTAGTGACAATTTTTCTTGTGATCTAAAAAGTGAATCGATTAATTACAATGCATATAAAAACATTACGGGATCATGCCGATGGGTATTGCCTGCATAACTGGATTCAATATAGTGCATGTTAACGTTCCACAACGTTGAATCTAAAACATTCAAATGGCTGTTATTTCAGATTGGCTCTTGTTAGAAAAAATATGAAGGTATCGCCTGAAAGCAAATGTAATACACGATGAAGAGATTAATACAACATTGAAAAGTTTCCATGTAAATAAATGTTAAAAAATCTGATTGTGAAATAAATACCAATATTTCATTGAAGAAGCAGTCGCGGGTTGAATTATTGTGTTCCGCAGAGCTGTTTATTTAACTAGTTGTCCCAATAGTTTCATTTACCACATATTCAAAAAGAACAGCTCATAATCTTTCATTTGGTATATCATATATTGAAATAGGAGCTATTTGAGGCCTCTGGTGGAAGATTATAATCAGTAGTCAAAGTTCGGTCGACGTCGGAGAGCGTCGGCATAATTATGAGGGTACCCTACTTTGTTGAGCCGAAATGGGCATTGCATCCCTAAATTTTTCTTGGTAACATTTGGAATCGTGTTTAGTATGCCTCTGGGCTTCAAAAAAAGTTGGTTTGGTTTAGAGGTGGGGGGGATGCTCGTGGACCATATGTGGCCCATGGCCTATGATGTTTCATCCTGTGTTTTATACTCTGTGTAGTCTCTTCATCCTGTTCTGTCTGTGAAACTACATGTTGTTGTCAAGTACCATTCTTTTTTGTTTGATCTCTCCTTATAGAGGAGGTATGTCTGTGTGTGACAGGTATCCTGCTAGTTCACATACACTAATTCAATTGGTAACCAGAACAGCACTGGGTGGAGTGCATACCTCCACCAAGCGGAACAGTTTACCTTTTGTATCCCACTGATAGGCCGGATCTGTATCCAGACCTGAACCAAAATTTAATCTGCTTGTTCTTGTCGCCTAACCTACTCATACACCTAGTTTTGTCACAACTCGTCCACAACTTTTTTAAGTATTGCGGGGATGTTCGGGTTCAAGACTATGCGGGGTAAGGTGTTCGATGAACTCCGTCGTTGTTTATGCATTCTATGTGGCCCTTTTCCTCATCTCCCTAACTCCACCTCCCATTGCATTAGCTCCATCACATCATGGTGTTAGTGTTTTAGTATTTCTGGGATGTGTTGTGATAGGAGTGCGATGGATCGAATGACCTTTTCAGGGCTGTCATTTTTAAAATTCAAATGATTGATTTGTAGCTGAAAGTAGGTGTGGCTCAGGGCACACAGAACAGCTTTTACATTAATAAACTTGTTGTGCAACTGATGCAAAGTAGTGACGTTTGACCTTTCTGCTTAATCTTTTGTTGTTTGTCATAACATTATGCAAAATATGTGGAATGCAATGGAAGGTAGGTAGCAACGAAACCTGCAAGCATTTCTAGAGGTGTTTATCATGTACCTTGACAGGAAACAGACAAGCAGGAAGAACAAGCTCGGAAATGGTGGCATGCTGGGAAAATTTAATGGAGGAATGCTGGTCCTGAGCACACAGGATATGGACCATGTGAAGAAGAGACGTGTGCACCAGTGAAGACTGCACTTATTTATGTCTGGACTTCAGTTTCTCCTTTTTATCGTTATCCAATTCACTGGAGAAGCAGAAGTGGGATGTTGTAGGGGAAGGAGGGCAGCTATGAAAAAAGTTGAAGCTTATACCCGAACCATCCGCTCACTCCATTGTTATGACATACAAACATACACACAACGTCATAAATCATGGTACCAATCCGAGTGGTTCCCGAGTTTGAATCCGTCGATAAGACTTTTTACAAGCTCATTGGTTTGATTTGTTGGTCCGTGCTGCCTTACAATGTCCTGTTCTTGTAGCACAACATTGAGCTATTGCATCAATGCCGCTTGCTTGTGGTGAAGAATGATGGCCTAACGTCTCCTTGCTCTGGGTAAGTAGGGTCAAAGTTTGTTATTGTTCACATGTTAATCCATCAATGAAGTGGTAATTAGTTATTAATACACTCAAAACTATCCAGTAAAGTGTTAAAACAGCTCATAACCCCAAACCGTAATTCACAGAAAAGTTTTGAAAAGTTTGAATAATGTTTGGTGAGATTGTTTTGTGATGGTTTCTGCCTCAACCACTCCCGAAACTCAAACTTGTTACAACTCGCTTCTCTAATCTGAGGAATTGTGACCATTTTTTAAAGCTTGAAACAAACATCTCCAGGCAATGAAAAGGCTTTGTTTGGGTTTTTAAAAAATTGAACGAAGAGGTTTGTTTACACCGAGTATTTTCATTTTTAAATTTTAGTTTGTGCAGTTCCAATGCAAATCTTGGCTCTCTCAGGAAACATCGCAGACATGACCAAAACAAATTAGCTTTTTTATTTTTACTGTATTTCTGTAATGACTCACTAAATCAAGTTTTTTCATGACTATTTAAAATCCTATTAACTCTAACTCTGGCCCTCTTGCTTCATCATTACCTCGATAATCCTGTACTTCACTGCTGCTGTTCAACAAAATTCAAAACATGCCTAGAGTTAATTCTTTATTGCAGTTATGTAGAACATTTAAAATACGTTTGTTATTGAAAAAAAATAATTATAAGTACAAAAGTGAAATATTTTCATGATAAATGTGAGAGGAAAGAGGAGGGGGGAGTATATAGGCGCAGCATAAATGTAGACAAAAGCACTTCCAGAATTTTGTAAAAAATAAAAAAGTGTGTATTGAGAACAGTATGAATTAAGGAAATTAAATTTAAAAAACAATAACACAGGAAAGAGCAGAGTAGAAGTAATTAAGGGACCCGTCTTGGCCCACCTATGGTGGGCAGGGTAGTGCATCTTAGAAATGCACTTTATAATTTTTGTCATTTTTGAAAAATTATATTGATCACAACATACAGTATCTATACGACAAGACAGATATTTGTCTGTGTCCCCATCTTTCTAAGATGGCCAAACGGATCTTTCTCAAACTTTGAAGTTCATCATTAAGTATCGGGGGGAGGGGGGGAGGTTTTCGGCAAAACATTTTTGTAAAGTTTTGTTGTTTTTTTTTGCTTTTTTTATTTTATTTTATTTATAGTGCCTAACGTACTCCTTGTATCTGTGTGAAAGGTAATATTAAATGATCCCAACGACAATCATTTGAGGGTGTAGAGAAGTGTTTTAAGGCCCCCCACAATAAATAGAAAAACATTTTTTTATTTCTTCAAAATGCCAACAGGATTAGAACAGCTCAGGGCAAAACTGGGTGCCTGTTCGAATACTATCGAGGAAGATAATTTGTAATACCGACGACCACCAAAAGTGGCGCTATTTCCGGCACGTCAATTTTGGAATTTCCGTGGCATCCACGTTTGCTCCACATGAATTCCATCGTGACGGAATCACCATGTGCACTCTAATTTTGAACATATAAGGTAATTATCTTGAATGCTAAGAAGAGCAGAGAGAATTCAATTTTATGTATTGAACCAGAATTGGCACATGGCTACAGACGAGTACTACTCTGTGAGGCTTACCCCGGGTAACAAAATTTGTTACCCAGAATAGTCTTGTGATGGAATCACACTATGTGGACATGGTATACAGACTAATGAGATTTGATATAAAAACTCTGCTCTGTTAGTGAACACAAGGTCTAGAAAAAAAAATTCGGATGTCAACAATAGTATTGCTTTCCTATCGCAGTCTTATTGGTAATGCAATGCAGAAACTGCAAACTATAGGTGGCAGACCAGGAAATGTGACGGAATCACACGTGCGCTTGTGCCATGTTAACACAGCTGAAATGACAAAGTATCCAAAATAGGATTGGAAATCTTAGTAGAGAAAGTTGTGGATATACAGAACTCGGATGGAGGAACAAATAATAAGCAATTAAACAAATTAACAAATTTATTTTAATTTCATCATTGAACATGTAACGGTTATTATTAAGCTACTCTGACCGCTAGGCCTAGTTATCTCCTTGATACACAACAACACACAACATGCATTTTAAAGGCCATTTTCCCTACTAGAGCGGGGGTTAGCCAAATTAAAGAGCCAAATATCCAAAAGCGGGGGTTAGCCAAGCCAAATATCCTTGATACAAAACGAAATTAAAAGTTAGCGTTTCTTTTTGTTTATAACCAAAACCTACGAGATATATGGCACAATAAAATCAGCACAAGGAGTATAAATTAATGGATTTAATTTTTTACACGTGGGTGACGATTTTCATGGAATTCATGTCCATAACATAAAAAAGATAACACTTTCACAAATATCGACTCCAATACTGATGAGGTATAAACGATTTTTTTTAAACGTCATAAAAGCCAAATAAATGAAGTCACAAATCCCATAAAAACAGGAAATCACAAGATGCCTCAATATTGAGTTCAACATAAAACTTCAACCTCACTAAAACCAATGGAAGGCTCATTGGCAAACAGTAACCCCCATCTCAAAAATGCACAGTCATGAACATTGACTCCAAGGATTTTCTGTGAAAAAAAAACCCGCCATTGTCTTTCACTATCGATAAAATAGATGGCCATAAACATGGACTTTACAATGGTAGATGCATGAAGATGGATGCATAAATGATATGATAGATGCATAAATGATAGATGCATAAACTATGAGTGAGTTGCTTGAAGGATGAAGTGGGACAAATCGTTGTGGACCCAGATGGAATTAAAGGAAGATGGAAAAGGTATATGGAAATGCTGTTGAATACAGAAAATGAATGGGATGGCAACATGGAGAGTAACCCAGTTTTAGGACCGGCAGAGAATATAACTGAGAAGTTGAGGAAGTGATATAAGCAATAAAAAATAAAAAAAACACCTTTAGAGGCCATTTTTCCCCGCAAGCGGGGGTTGGCCTTTTTCGGGAACCGTGGTAGTTGTTGTTTTTCGGTCCCCTTTTTGAAGCAATGTTTTACGGCCGGATGCCCTTCCTGACGCCAACCCTTTTTGCCGCCTTTAACGACAAGCAGGGAATTACCAGTGAACTGGTACTCAATTAGCCGACCTCGGAAGGATGACAGGCTGAGTCAACCCCCCTGGCGTTAATTCAGCGATCGACCGGGTTTCGAACCCAGGATCCTAAGCTGACACCCTAGCCGCTAGCCCAACACCAGGGTTGGTGCAATGCAAATGCAATTGGTGCAATAAGCAATGAAGAGTAGAAAAGCGGAAGGGCCGACGGGAGTTGTGGGAGATATGTTGAAGGCAGCAGGACGTTGGGGTGTGAAGAGAATGGCAGAGATCTGTAATCTGGTGGTGAAAGAAGGTCGCATTCCAGTGGATTGGGAACTGCGTACCCTCGTCCCTCTATACAAGGGGAAAGGTGACCCTCTGGAGTGTGGCTCGTACCGAGCGATAAAGTTATTGGAGCATGGAATGAAGGTATTGGAAAGGGTGTTGGAGAGGAGGATAAGGAAGAAGGTGAAGATCGACGAAATGCAGTTTGGATTTATGCCAGGAAGAGGAACGACAGACGCGCTCTTTATTGGGAGGCAGTTGCAGGAGAAGTACATGGAGAAGAGGAAGAAGTTGTTTCTTGGGTTTGTTGATCTGGAGAAAGCATTCGATACGGTTCCACGCGAAGTATTGACATGGGCATTGAGGAAGTTAGAAGTGGAGGAATGGTTGATCAGAGTTGTGATGGCAATGTACAAAAGAGCACGCACAGCTGTAAGGACGAAGGACGGGAACAGTGGTGAGTTTGAGGTGAAGGTGGGAGTGCATCAGGGGTCGGTACTAAGTCCACTACTATTTGTAGCTGTGATGGAGGTGCTGGCTCAGACCGTAAAGGAGGGTTTACCGTGGGAGTTGTTGTATGCAGATGATCTGGTGTTGATTGTGGAAAGTATTGATGGACTGAAGGAAAAGATGAACAAGTGGAAGGAATGTATGGAGACAAAAGGTCTGAAGGTGAATATCGGAAAGACGAAGGTGATGGCAAGTGGTAAAGCATGTGGTGAGGTGGAAAGAACTGGGAAGTGGCCATGTGCTGTGTGCAGGAAGGGTGTCGGAGTGAACTCCATTCAATGTACAATGTGCGCTGAGTGGGTTCATCAAAAATGCAGTGGTTTGACAGGGTCATTAACCAGTGTGGCAGCTACATTCAAATGTAAGGTGTGCACAGAGGGAGCTGCAGATGGAGGAAATGTTGAGTTGGATCTTGGAGACGGCGTGAAGCTGGAAGGTGTGAAAACATTTTGCTACCTCGGAGACATGCTGAATGGAGAAGGTGGATCATACTCGGCAACGGTTGCTAGAGTGAGATGTGCATGGAAGAAGTTTTGGGAACTGAGTGGCGTGCTGATGAGGAGGGGAGTGTCATTGAAGCTGAAGGGAAAGGTGTATGCTGTATGTGTGAGAAGTGTTATGATTTATGGGAGCGAGACATGGGTCATGAATGTAGAGCAGCAACGAAGGCTGGAAAGGATGGAAATGCGAATGGTTCGGTGGATGTGCGGAGTGTCGTTGAGAGAGAGGAAGACAAATGATGAATTGCGAAAGATGATGGGAATAGAGCCTGTGATTGATGCTGTGAAGAGGAACAGGTTGAGATGGTTTGGTCATGTGTTGAGGAAGGATGAAAGTGACTGGTTGAGAAGAGTAATGGAAATGAATGTAGAAGAAAGTAGAGGACGGGGAAGACCGAGAAAGACTTTGCTAAAGATGGTGGAAGAAGAAATGCGGGCAAGGGGGTTAACAAGGAGAGATGCAGAAAATGGGGCAAAATGGAGAAGATTGTCATGGGGACCGCAAGGCTAACCCCCGCTCTCGCAGGGAAAATGGCCTTAAAATGCATGTTGTTGTTGTTGTATAAACTATGCCATAAAGCAGAAGGAAGACAAGGTGGGATGGTGGAAGAAGAGGCTGAGTGAATTATCATGCAACAAGAAAGGGAAGCTGTTTCTCTGCTGTGCCCACAATGTTCCCTCAATCAAGAAGATTCTTGAGTTGTTGCCAAAATAACATTTGTTTGCTCTTCTCAGTTGGCCACTCCAAGTAAGTGCGTCGACTCAGCAGCTTCCGAAGCTTGCAGAAGCGGTGAGGAAGCGACTCTGTATCAATTCTTTCCTTGAGCAGGAGCACCAAGTCATTAAATGCATTCCCTGGGGAGCACTGGTGAGCGAAATACAGCTCAAAGTTGCACCACTGACTATTCACAAAACTTCTCGAAACCACAAACAGAACCTTACGACTATTCTCAAGAGAATTCATTATGTTGTCGATTATCCAACAGCCGGGTGTGAAGTCCCGCTCATGGACGCAAATGCAGTGACGAGTCTCAATACGCGGGAGGAGTTCGTCGTAGACCCACGAAGCGTCTGAATTGCTGTAGGAGATGAATGCATCGTAGTGAAATTGTCGTCCCACATCGTTCTTTCTTGCCTTCCTGCGGCGGGAATCGAGCATGTTCCAGGTCGTGCGCAAGTACCATGGGACATCAAACTTCCAACACAGAGCCATGAGCGTCACCACAACTACTGTGGTAATTGCCACCGCAATACCAACCAAAAGGGCAACGTCACACTGCAGACGTCCCGGCCTGAATTTTGCCAAATCGGTGCCACGTTGAGGTTGTGGGTGGTAGCACGTGTAGTTGTGAGGCCAGCCCAGAAGCTTGATTTCTGAGCGTGTCATTACCTCCTGCAGAAAAGCCCACATGTCGCAGTTGCAGTGGTACGGATTACCACCTGCCTGCAGGCTTTGCAGATGGGGCATCTCTTTGAAAGTCCCAGGATTGATCAGGCCAAATGCGTTATCATCCACAGCTAGCTGCAGCAAGCTGGGTGCCTGCCAACCAGATGGCAGGAACTTGATTTTGTTTCCGCTTAGGAAGAGATGTTCGAGTTTCGTAGCTGCTTTAAAGTATGCCAAATGTAAGTATTCAAGGCCACTGTGGGACATATCAAGGTAGCGGAGTGTTGTTGGAAGGCATTTGAAGACATCTCTGCTCAATGGGTTTGATTGCAGATCAATGTGTGTTATGCTCTGTGACCATTCACACTTTCTGTGACCGTTCACTGCCCCGGAAAACCTATTGTGACTCAACACCACAGTCTCGAGGCTTTGCCACTGCATCGTAAACTTCGCCATGATCTCCAAGCTGGTTAACTCATTGTTTTCAATTACCACAGTTTTCAGCTTGGTTACATTTCTGTGTTTACTACATATGCCGTTGTAAAACATCTGATCTTGGAGCCGGTTCCCTGACAGGTCAATCTTGGACAATCGGTCGGCGTTATACCAGGCTTCACAAGGCACAATGTTGAAGTTAACATTGTTAATTACCAGAACATCCAGGTTTTGATACCAATCAAATTTTTTGTTGTACCGCAACACGTCGGGGTTGCTGATATCATGGAATACAAGCATCTTCAGCGGGAGATCTCCAGTAAGCCACGTGCTGTTGGTCATACCATTTTCACTGTATGCAAAATCAATTTTTGAAAGCTCGAGCGTTTCCAGGCTTGTATTCTGAATGTTTCGAAGAACTTGGTCTACCAACCGATCAGTGTATTTGCCCCTGTATAGGATTAGTGATGAAAGCTGGACTTTATGCAGACCTGCAAACACATCCAGTGGACCCATGTATGGTCGTATTGCAAATGTTCTACGCATTTTGAGTGTCCCAATGGTGATGCCACTCAGGTCCTGAAAGATCCGGGATAGGCACTGTGGGCACGCGCCAAAGTCCATATCCAGGGTCAGAGACTCCAGCGGCGAGAGCGTGGCCAATGGGGCCATTGCACCCTCGTCACACCAGGAAAAGCCCAGGCCTGTTTTGATTGTGAACTCGACAATAGCCGTCAGTTTCAGCGGAACCAGGTCCTGGGAATTGAGTTTCATTACGCGTGGACCTCCAAGCCAAAGTGAGTGCAGTCCCTGCAGCGTATCCTCCAAGCCAGGCTCTAGAGAGATGGTCGGGTACAGATTATCAGAGAGGTTGAGGCTCACCAGATTGTGCAACGGAGCCAAGGCGGCCACAGGAATAGTCTTCAACCTGTTATAAAAAAGGTCCAGGATGTGCAGCTGTGGCACATCGAAGAAAACTTGGGGGTGAATCTGCTCGATCATGTTATAGTGCAGGTCCAGGTTCAGAAGATTTGGGAGCCCACGGAGTGCACCTGCCACGAGTCGACGCAAAAGGTTACTGGACAGGTCGAGGAACGTGATGTTGGTGGGAAGATCTGCTGTCACGGATTGCAAATAAAGTCCTGAGCAGTCCGCAGTTTGTCCCTGGATCGTGCACGGAGCACCATCTGTACCAAGGCACAGCAGAAGCAGCAGAAGAGCCTGTGGGTTCCACAGAATCACAGATAGATTAGAAAACGCCATTAATGTGACCACTCCCATGATGCTTGAAACAAACGTATATTGTATATCTATGTATACAGTGCATTCAGAAAGTATTCAGACCCCTTCACTTTTTTCACATTGTTATGTTGCAGGCTTATGCTGCAATCGTTTAAATTCATTTTTTCCCTCATCAATCTACACTCAATACCCCATAATGACAAAGAGAAAACAGGATTTTAGAAAGTTTTGCAAATTTATTAAAAATAAAAAACTGAAATATCACATTTACTTAAGTATTCAGACCCTTTGCTATGACACTTGAAATTTAGCTCAGGTCCCTGCCATTTCTCTTGATCTTTGAGATGTTTTTACACCTTGATTGGAGTCCACTTGTGGTAAATTCAATTGATTGGACATGATTTGGAAAGGCACACACCTGTCTATATAAGGTCTCATAGCTGACAATGCATATCGGAGCAAAAACCAAGCCATGAGGTCGAAGGAACTGCCTGCAGAGCTCAGAGACAGGATTGTGTCAAGGCACAGATCTGGGGAAGCCTACAAAAAAAGATTCTGCTGCATTGAAGGTTCCCAAGAGCACAGTGGCCTCCATAATTATTAAATGGAAGAAGTTTGGAACAACCAGGATTCTTCCTAGAGCTGGCCACCCGGCCAAACTGAGCAATCGGGGGAGAAGGGCCTTGGTAAGAGAGGTGACCAAGAACTCGATGGTCACTCTGGCTGAGCTCCAGAGATCTTGTGTGGAGATGGGAGAAACTTCCAGAAGGACAACCATCACTGCAACACTCCACCGATCTGGGCTTTATGGCAGAGTGGCCAGACGGAAGCCTCTCCTCAGTGAAAGACACATGAAAGCCTGCTTGGAGTTTGCAAAAAAAGCACCTATAGGACTCTCAGACTGTGAGAAACAAGATTCTGTGGTCTGATGAAACCGAGATTGAACTGTTTGGCCTCAATTCTAAGCGTCATGTCTGGAGGAAACCAGGCACCGCTCATCACCTGCCCAATACCATCCCAACGGTGAAGCATGGTGGTGGCAGCATCATGCTGTGGGGGTGTTTTTCAGCAGCAGGGACTGGGGTGGGGGACTGGTCAGGATTGACGGAACAATGAACGGAGCAAAGTACAGAGATGCCCTTAATGAAAACCTGAAACGGAGAGCTCAGGACCTCAGACTGGGCCGAAGGTTCACCTTCCAACAGGACAATGACCCGAAGCACACAGCCAAGACAACGCAGTAGTGGCTGAGGGACAACTCTCTGAAGGTCCTTGAGTGGCCCAGCCACAGCCGTGACTTGAACCCAAGCGAACATCTCTGGAGAGACCTGAAAATGGCTGTCCACCAACGGTTCCCATCCAACCTGATAGAGCTTGAGAGGATCTGCAGAGAAGAATGGCAGAAAATCCCCAAATCCAGTTGTGCAAAGCTTGTCGCGTCATACCCAAGAAGACTCGAGGCTGTAATCGCTGCCAAAGGTGCTTCAAATAAGTACTGAGTTAAGGGTCTGAATACTTATGTCAATGTGATATTTCAGTTTTTTATTTTTCATAAATTTGCAAAACTTTTAAAATCCTGTTTTCTCTTTGTCATTATGGAGTATTGAGTGTGGATTGAAAAAATGAATTTAAACGATTTCAGCATAAAGCTGCAACATAACAAAATGTGAAAAAAGTGAATGGGTCTGAATACTTTCTGAATGCACTGTATGTATATATATATATATATATATATATATATATATATATATATATATATATATATATATATATATATATATATATATATATATATATATATATACATACAGACTTGGCATTTAATATGGAATATATTTTTTTTCTTGACTTGGGTTTACTTTCTTAACTCAGTATATCAATCTGGTGAGTTTCTTTTACACTTTGGTGATTTATTTGAGAAAAAAGAACCATGTCACTCATTGTCTGTCGCAGCAAGAAGTCAACAACAGGATTATATCACAGATGGCGTGGCAAAATGTACGGACAGGTGCATTTGATGATTGGCTTCACAGTCGGGTATACAAGGGTTGTTGCGTTCTGTATTAGTGGAAAACAACTGTTGCACGTCTCCAAAAGTTATTGCCGCTTCCTCTGGAGATGGTCCGTCAACTCGACAATGCTGTTTGTCATGGAGTGGTGGCTTTACGAAATTACGGCATGAAACAGCGTGCTATTGCTCGGTAGTAAGGCATCACTCAAGGTCAGGTGTCAAAGATCCTGAAACGAAATGCTCAGAGGGGTGTCCCTACTCCAATACCGAGGCCAGAACGTCCCCACAGAACCACAGGGAGGGATGATCACCAGCTGCACCGGTTAGTCTGCAATGGCCGTACCAAGTCAGCTAATCGGCTTAGGGCTGAGTGGCAGCAACTGACAAATGTGCCTGTATCCAGAAGGCTAGTCAACCAACGACTGGTTCAAGCAGGCTATCGTGCCAGGCGTCCCCTGAGAAAGCCACGCCTGACCAGACAACACCACCAGCGCCGATTGCAGTGGGCCAGAGAGCACCCTCAATGGCAGCCAGGACACTGGAATCACGTGATCTTCAGTGACGAGTCTAGATTTCTGGTCTATCGTCAAGATGGCCGCGTCCGAGTGTGCAGACAAGTGCATGAAGCCTACAACAAAGATTGTATAGTGCCAAGAGTCCAAGCTGGAGGTGGTGGGTTGAGCGTTTGGGCTGCTTTTCATGCAGGGGGCAAAACTGACCTGGTTGTTCTGAATGGAAACCTGAACCAGTTCAAGTACAGGGCCATTCTGGAAGAAACATTGCTTCCATTTGCTCGTGCAGCCTTTCGAGGAAACTTTGCCTTCCAAGATGACAATGCACGGCCTCATCATGCTCGCATGATCCAACACTTTCTTGCTGACCGTGGTGTTGAGCATATGGAGTGGCCTGCCATGTCCCTGGATATGAATCTGATAGAGAACTTGTGGGCAGAATTAACGCGTCAAATCGACCACTTGGACCAGCAGCCGACCTCTGTGCGTGAATTGCAGCAGGCTATTGTCACTGCATGGCAAGCGATTCCTGTCCAAACCTTGGCAAATCTCGTGAACAGCATGCCTCAACGTGTACGTGGTCTCCTGAATGCTCGTGGGGGTTACACGAAGTACTGAACTGTAATTTTACTGTCCGTAATCCCAGTCGTAATTTAACTTTTGTTTTTGTTTAAAAAAATTTTGGCTAATGTGCAAAATAGACATACTTCTGGAAAACGTATAGAAGTTTAACACAGTACTGTCCATGAATTGAGTTCGATATCAGTTTGCATCACTTTCAAGGATCAATTTATTTGTTTCGAAATGTCAAATGTGGTTTTTGTTTCT
Source organism: Myxine glutinosa (assembly GCF_964187855.1). Lineage (NCBI taxonomy): Eukaryota > Metazoa > Chordata > Myxini > Myxiniformes > Myxinidae > Myxine > Myxine glutinosa. The sequence goes on from NC_136269.1 coordinate 25,977,559, forward strand.
TTTAAAGGTCACATTAACAAAATCTAGAATAATTTCAACATAATTCCAATGAATTTTTGGTTCTAAGACATCTTGAAAAGTAAGTTCACCCCCACAAAAAAAATATTCCATATTAAATGCCAAGTCTGTATATATATATATATATATATATATATATATATATATATATATATATATATATATATATATATATATATATATATATATATATAAATAAAAGTTCAAAACACACCTGTTCACAAGTGTGCCGCACTGACCGGGTCCTCAGGCGAGGTCCTCAGCATCATCCCGTTTCGGCCCCTCAACCTCAATACAGTCAGCTAAGGTGGGCCAGCAGGGCCACATACACCTCCACATGCAGCGACTACACCTGGATGCGTACATACCCCCACCCCCAGCCAGTGCGAACGCAGACTACAACAACAAAATCACCTCCACATCCAGAATCCACAGCACCAAACAAGTAAACATGGTGGAACACTCAAACACCCACCTTTATACCCTTCACCACTCACCAACAAAACACACCACATCATTCATTCATACACACACATAGAACAACCAACCACCTACCCTTACAACATACACCACTCAACATACAAAAACACACACTCATGCAAAAATTAATTCATGCAAAAACACACACCCTCACCCACTCACTCACTCACATACACAAAAGAAGAAATAATAATAGTAAAAAAATTTTTTTTTTAAACCACACACAACCAACCACCTACCCTCACCAACATGCACCACTCATGCAAAAAAAAAATTATGCAAAACCACACCCACTCATGACCCACTACTGCAACACACACACACCCACTCCGACAACACACACACACACACACACACACACACACACACACACACACACACACCATTCACACATCTCCATTTCTATTCCGTAACCTCAACCTACACCGTTCGACGTGCCTCCATAAACTTCCATATCCAAAGTGAGCCTTTCAAGGCAACCTGGGCCACCTTGTCACACATCCTCCTTCTTTCTGTCCCACACTCAAAGCGAGCAAGAAATGCAGAAAAGGAATTGCCAATATACCCTATACACCCCACCTCAAATGGCTGACAAGAAACTCGCCAACTCTTCTCCCGGCACTCTGCCTCCAGCTCACTGTACTTTCCGCTCTTCCTCTCGTGCACCTCCTCCATGTTCTCTTCCCAAGGTACAGACAATTCCCCAAAGATGACCTGTCTTGTTGCACCTGACCAAATGACAATGTCAGGCCACAACCTTGTCACACAGATCTCCTCTGGGAATACCAATTGTGGCTTTAGGTCTGCCAGCACCTGCCAATCACAAGCATCTGACAGCCCTCTTGCTTTCCACCTCTTACCACTTGGCCCTCTTTAACAAACAACACCTCTCCCCCATCAGTCTCCTTCTCCACTCTTCTCTCTCTCGACCTCAGCACCTCTTGTTGCACCCTCTGCACTACCACCGCCAGCACCTGATCATGTCGCCATCTGTATTGTCCTGCTGCTACTGAGCATGCACTCAGTGTATGCTGCACCGTTCCCAAACCTCCACACAAATAACATCTCTCCTCCTGCAACAACCCCCACAATCTCAAGTTTACTGGTGACGGAAGCACGTCATGCGTTGCCCGCAACAGGAAATTCAACAATATTGGCTCCATCCTCCAAATCTCTTGCCACTTCAATATCCTCACCCGCACACCTTCCCACCTTGCCCAAGCACCTTGCTGTGCCTATCCGACTACTTTCACATATCTCCCCTCCTCTTCCTTTCTTCTCACCTCCCTCTCAACCATCTTCCTCCTCTCTTTCACACATGCCTTTTCCCATCGCTCATGCTTCATCCACCCCAAGCCATGCTTCCTGTTCTGTACCATCCCCTTGACCTCCTCCTGTTGCAACCGCTCCTCCATCTCGTCCACCTCTGCTCTTGCAGATATGAACTCGTCCACATCTCGTCCACCTCTGCCGTATATGAACGGGCAAATGAACACTTCCGACTTCCCTTCTTCTCTGGTAGAGCATTTTTTTCCCACCATCACTTGAATCCCGCAACATCATGAACTCCCGCACCCTCACCAGCTTAAACTCCTCGGTTAATGATGTCAAGGGAAACTGGAGTTTTCCACCCTGACCATAAAAGGCAA